>NC_090386.1:14633407-14954402 GCF_036365525.1 Heterodontus francisci
CCTGAGTTGAGCCGTTGCCTTAGTTTGAGATTTTGCTTAGGTTGAGGGGCTGCCTTAGTTTGAGCGGTTGCCTTAGTTTGAGCGGCTGCCTAAGTTTGAGCGGATGCCTTAGTTTGAGGTGTTGCCTTAGTTAGAGCGGTTGCCTTATTTTGAGGGGCTGCCTTAGTTTGAGATTCTGCTTAGTTTGAGCGGCTGCCTCAGTTTTAGCGGTTGCCTTAGTTTGAGCGGCAGCCTTAGTTTGAGCGGTTCGCTTAGATGGAGGGGCTGCCTTAGTATGTGGGGTTGCTTTAGTTTGAGCGGTTGCCTTAGTTTGAGGGCCTGCCTTAGTTTGAGCGGTTGCCTTAGTTTGAGTGGTTGCCTTAGTTTGAGGGGTTGCCTTAGTTTGAGGGGCTGCCTTAGTTTGAGCGTTTGCCTAATTTTGAGTGGTTGCCTTATTTGGAGGGGTTGCCTTAGTTTGAGGGGTTGCTTTAGGTTGAGGGGCTGCCTTAGTTTGAGGGGCTGCCTTAGTTTGAGCGGTTGCCTTAGTTTGAGTGGTTGCCTTATTGGAGGGGTTGCCTTAGTTTGAGCGGTTACCTTAGTTTGAGTGGTTGCCTTAGTTGGAGGGGTTGCTTTAGGTTGATGGGCTGCCTTAGTTTGAGCGGTTGCCTTAGTTTGAGTGGTTGCCTTAGTTGGAGGCTTTGCCTTAGTTTGAGGTGTTGCTTTCGGTTGAGGGGCTGCCTTAGTTTGAGGGGTTGCCTTAGTTTGAGCGGCTGCCTTAGTTTGAGGGGCTACCTTAGTTTGAGGGGTTGCTTTCGTTTGTGAGTCTGCCTTAGTTTGAGGGGTTGCCTTAGTTTGAGCGGCTGCCTTAGTTACAGCGTTTGCTTTGGTTTGAGAGTCCTCCTTAGTTTGAGGGGTTGCCTTATTTTGAGAGTCTGCCTTAGTTTGAGGGGTTGCCTTAGTTTGAACGTCTGCATCAGTTTGAGCGGATGCCTGAGTTGAGCGGTTGCCTTAGTTTGAGATTCTGCTCAGGTTGAGGGGCTGCCTTAGTTTGAGCGGTTGCCTTAGTTTGAGCGGCTGCCTAAGTTTGAGCGGATGCCTTAGTTTGAGGTGTTGCCTTAGTTAGAGCGGTTGCCTTATTTTGAGGGGCTGCCTTAGTTTGAGATTCTGCTTAGTTTGAGCGGCTGCCTCAGTTTTAGCGGTTGCCTTAGTTTGAGCGGCTGCCTTAGTTTGAGCGGTTCCCTTAGATGGAGGGGCTGCCTTAGTTTGTGGGGTTGCTTTAGTTTGAGCGGTTGCCTTACTTTGAGTGGTTGCCTTAGTTTGAGGGGTTGCCTTAGTTTGAGGGGCTGCCTTAGTTTGAGCGTTTGCCTAATTTTGAGTGGTTGCCTTATTTGGAGGGGTTGCCTTAGTTTGAGGGGTTGCTTTAGGTTGAGGGGCTGCCTTAGTTTGAGGGGCTGCCTTAGTGTGAGCGGTTGCCTTTGTTTGAGTGGTTGCCTTATTGGAGGGGTTGCCTTAGTTTGAGGGGTTGCTTTAGTTTGAGTGGTTGCCTTAGTTGGAGGCTTTGCCTTAGTTTGAGGTGTTGCTTTCGGTTGAGGGGCTGCCTTAGTTTGAGGGGCTGCATTAGTTTGAGCGGCTGCCTTAGTTTGAGCGGTTCCTTTAGTTTGCGGGGCTGCCTTAGTTTGTGGGGTTGCTTTAGTTTGAGCGGTTGCCTTAGTTTGAGTGGGTGCCTCAGTTTGAGGGGTTGCCTTCGTTTGAGCGGATGCCTTAGTTTGAGCGGTTGCCTTAGTTTGAGGGGTTGCTTTAGTTTGTGCGGCTGCCTTCTTTTGAGCGGATGCCTTAGTTTGAGCGGTTGCCTTAGTTTGAGAGTTTGCTTTAGTTTGAGCGGCTGCCTTAGTTTGAGCGGCTGCCTTAGATTAAGGGGTTGCTTTAATTTGAGCGGCTGCCTTAGTTTGAGGGGCTGCCTTAGTTTGACCGGTTGCCTTAGTTTGAGCGGATGCCTTAGGTTGAAGGGCTGCCTTAGATTGAGGGGTTGCCTTCGTTTGAGCGGCTGCCTTTTTTTGAGAGGTTGCCTTAGTTTGAGCGGCTGCCTCAGAGCGAGCGGCTGCCTTAGTTTGAGCGGATGCCTTCTTTTGAGCGGATGCCTTAGTTTGAGGGGCTGCCTTAGTTTGAGCGGCTGCTTTCTTTTGAGCGGATGCCTTAGTTTGAGGGGCTGCCTTAGTTTGAGCAGCTGCCTTCTTTTGAGCGGATGCCTTAGTTTGAGCGGATGCCTTAGTTTGAGCGGCTGCCTTAGTGTGAGCGGTTGCCTTAGTTTGAGCAGCTGCCTTAGTGTGAGCGGCTGCCTTAGTTTGAGGGGTTGCCTTAGTTTGAGCGGCTGCCTTAGTTTGAGGGGTTGCCTTACTTTGAGCTGTTGCCTTAGTTTGAGCGGATGCCTTAGTTTGAGGAGTTGCTTTAGTTTGAGCGGTTGCCTTAGTTTGAGGGGTTGCCTTAGTTTGAGCGGCTGCCTTAGTATGAGCGGCTGCCTTAGCTTGAGCGGATGCCTTCTTTTGAGCGGATGTCTTAGTTTGAGGGGCTGCCTTAGTTTGCGCAGTTGCCTTACTTTGAGCGGCTACCTTAGTTTGAGCGGATGCCTCAGTTTGTGCGGTTGTCTTGGTTCGAGGGGCTGCCTTAGTTTGAGGGGTTGTCTTTCTTTGAGCTGTTGCCTTAGTTTGAGGGGTTGCCTTAGTTTGAGCGGATGCCTTAGTTTGAGGGGTTGCTTTAGTTTGAGCGGTTGCCTTAGTTTGAGCGGTTGCCTTAGTTTGACAGGTTGCTTTAGTTTGAGCGGCGGCCTTAGTTTGAGCGGTTGACTTAGTTTGAGGGGTTGCTTTAGTTTGAGCGGCTGCGTTAGTTTGAGCGGTTGCCTTAGTTTGAGGGGCTGCCTTAGTTTGAGGGGTTCCTGAAGTTTGTGCGGCTGCCTTAGTTTGAGGGGCTGCCTTAGTTTGAGGGGTTGCCTTAGTTTGAGCGTTTGCCTCATTTTGAGTGGTTGCCTTATTTGGAGGGGTTGCCTTAGTTTGAGGGGTTGCTTTAGGTTGAGGGGCTGCCTTAGTTTGAGGGGCTGCCTTAGTTTGAGCGGGTGCCTTAGTCTGAGTGGTTGCCTTAGTTTGAGCGGTTGCCTTCGTTTGAGGGGCTGCCTTAGTTTGAACGGTTGCCTTAGTTTGAGTGGTTGCCTTAGTTGGAGGGGTTGCCTTAGTTTGAGGGGTTGCTTTAGGTTGAGGGGCTGCCTTAGTTTGAGCGGTTGCCTTAGTTTGAGGGGTTGCCTTAGTTTGAGGTGTTGCCTTATTTTGAGGGGTTGCCTTAGTTTGAGCGGCTGCCTTAGTTTGAGGGGATGCCTTAGTTTGAGCGGTTGCCTTAGTTTGAGGGGTTGCCTTAGTTTGAGCGGCTGCCTTAGTTTGAGGGGTTGCCTTAGTTTGAGCGGTTGCCTTAGTTTGAACGGTTGCTCTAGTTTGAGAGTCTGCCTTAGTTTGAGCGGTTGCCTTAATTTGAGGGGTTGCCTTAGTTTGAGCGGTTGCCTTATTTTGAGAGTCTGCCTTAGTTTGAGGGGTTGCCTTAGTTTGAGCGTCTGCCTCAGTTTGAGCGGATGCCTTAGTTTGAGTGGTTGCCTTAGTTTGAGATTCTGCTTAGTTTGAGGGGTTGCCTTAGTTAGAGCGATTGCCTTATTTTGAGGGGCTGCCTTAGTTTGAGATTCTGCTTAGTTTGTGCAGCTGCCTTAGTTTTAGCGGTTGTTTTAGTTTGAGCGGCTGCCTTAGTTTGAGGGGCTGCCTTAGTTTGAGGGGTTGCCTTAGTTTGAGCGGCTGCCTTAGTTTGAGCGGTTCCCTTAGTTTGAGGGGCTGCCTTAGTTTGTGGGGTTGCTTTAGTTTGAGCGGTTGCCTTAGTTTGAGGGGCTGCCTTAGTTTGTGCGGTTGCCTTAGTTTGAGTGGTTGCCTTAGTTTGAGGGGTTGCCTTAGTTTGAGGGGTTGCCTTAGGTTGAGGGGCTGCCTTAGTTTGAGCGTCTGCCTTAGTTCGAGCGGCTGCCTTAGTTTGAGCGGCTGCATTAGTTTGAGCGGTTCCCTTAGTTTGAGTGGTTGCCTTAGTTTGAGGGGTTGACTTCGTTTGAGTGGTTGCCTTAGTTTGAGGGGTTGCCTTAGATTGAGGGGTTGCCTTAGGTTGAAGGGCTGCCTTATTTTGAGCGGTTGCCTTAGCTTGAGGGGTTGCCTTAGTTTGAGGGGTTGCTTTAGTTTGAGGCGTTGCTTTAGTTTGAGGGGTTGCCTTAGTTTGAGCGGCTGCCTTCGTTTGTGCGGATGCCTTAGTTTGAGCGGCTGCCTCAGTTTGAGGGGCTGCTTTAGTTGAGGGGCACCCTAAGTTGAGCGGCTGCCTTAATTTGAGCGGTTGCCTTAGTTTGAGGGTTTGCCTTAGTTTGAGCGGCAGCCTTAGTTTGAGGGGTTGCCTTAGTTTGAGGGGTTGCCTTCGTTTGAGCGGTTGCTTTAGTTTGAGAGTCTGCCTTAGTTTGAGCTGCTGCATTAGTTTGAGCGGTTGCCTTAGTTTGAGGGGCTTACTTAGATTGAGGGGTTGCCTTAGTTTGAGCAGCTGCCTCAGTTTGAGCGGCTGCCTTAGTTTGAGGGGCTGCCTTAGTTAGAGCGGTTGCCTTATTTTGAGGGGCTGCCTTAGTTTGTGCGGTTGCCTTAGTTTGAGTGGATGCCTTAGTTTGAGGGGTTGCCTTAGTTTGAGGGGTTGCCTTAGGTTGAGAGGCTGCCTTAGTTTGAGGGTCTGCCTTAGTTTGAGCGGCTGCCTTAGTTTGAGCGGCTGCATTAGTTTGAGCGGTTCCCTTAGTTTGAGGGTCTGCCTTAGTTTGTGGGGTTGCTTTAGTTTGAGCGGTTGCCTAAGTTTGAGGGGCTGCCTTAGTTTGAGCCGTTGACTTAGTTTGAGTGGTTGCCTCAGTTTGAGGAGTTGGCTTAGTTTGAGCGGCTGCCTGAGTTTGAGGGGTTGCCTTAGTTTGAGGGGTTGCCTTAGTTTGAGGGGTTGCTTTAGTTTGAGGCGTTGCTTTAGTTTGAGGGGTTGCCTTAGTTTGAGCTTCTGCCTTCGTTTGAGCGGATGCCTTAGTTTGAGCGGCTGCCTCAGTTTGAGGGGGGCTGCTTTAGTTTGAGGGGCAGCCTTAGTTTGAGGGGCTGCCTTAGTTTGAGCGGTTGCCTTAGTTTGAGGGGTTGCCTTAGTTTGAGCGGCTGCCTTAGTTTGAGGGGTTGCCTTAGTTTGAGGGGTTGCCTTAGTTTGAGCGGTTGCTTTAGTTTTAGAGTCTGCCTTAGATTGAGCTGCTGCATTAGTTTGAGCGGTTGCCTTAGTTTGAGGGGCTGCCTTTGTTTGTGGGGTTGCTTTAGTTTGAGCGGCTGCCTCAGTTTGAGCGGCTGCCTTAGTTTGAGCAGTTGCCTTAGTTTGAGCGGCTGCCTCAGTTTGAACAGCTGCCTTAGTTTGAGCGGATGCCTTAGTTTGAGGGGCTGCCTTTGTTTGAGCTGCTGCCTTAGTTTGAGGGGCTGCCTTAGTTTGAGCGGCTGCCTCAGTTTGAGCGGCTGCCTCAGTTTGATCGGTTGCCTTAGTTTGAACGGTTGCCTTAGTTTGAGGGTTTGCCTTAGTTTGAACGGATGCCTTAGTTTGAGGCTTTGCCTTAGTTTGAGGGGTTGCCTTAGTTTGAACGGTTGCCTTAGTTTGAGGGTTTGCCTTAGTTTGAGGGGTTGCCTTAGTTTGAGGGTTTGCCTTAGTTTGAGGGGTTGCCTTAGTTTGAACGGTTGCCTTAGTTTGAGGGTTTGCCTTAGTTTGAACGGTTGCCTTAGTTTCAGGCTTTGCCTTAGTTTGAGGGATTGCCTTAGTTTGAACGGTTGCCTTAGTTTGAGGGTTTGCCTTAGTTTGAGGGATTGCCTTAGTTTGAGGAGTTGCCTTAGTTTAAGGGGCTGCCTTAGTTTGAACGGTTGCCTTAGTTTGAGGGTTTGCCTTAGTTTGAGAGGTTGCCTTAGTTTGAGGGGTTGCCTTATTTTGTGGGGTTGCCTTAGTTTGAGCGGCTGCCTCAGTTTGAGGGTTTGCCTTAGTTTGAGCGGCTGCCTTAGTTTGAGGGGTTGCCTTAGTTTGAGGGGTTGCCTTAGTTTGAGCAGCTGCCTCAGTTTGAGCAGCTGCCTTAGTTTGAGCTGCTGCATTAGTTTGAGCGGTTGCCTTAGTTTGAGGGGCTGCCTTAGATTGAGGGGTTGCCTTAGTTTGAGCAGCTGCCTCAGTTTGAGCAGCTGCCTTAGTTTGAGGGGCTGCCTTAGTTTGAGCGGTTGCCTTATTTTGAGGGGCTGCCTTACTATATCCGGTTGCCTTAGTTTGAGTGGTTGCCTTAGTTTGAGGGGTTGCCTTCGTTTGAGCGGTTGCCTTAGGTTGAGGGGCTGCCTTAGTTTGAGGGTCTGCCTTAGTTTGCGCTGCTGCCTTAGTTTGAGCGGCTGCATTATTTTGAGCGGTTCCCTTAGTTTGAGGGTCTGCCTTAGTTTGTGGGGTTGCTTTAGTTTGAGCGGTTGCCTTAGTTTGAGGGGCTGCCTTAGTTTGAGCCGTTGACTTAGTTTGAGTGGTTGCCTTAGTTTGAGGGGTTGGCTTAGTTTGAGCGGCTGCCTGAGTTTGAGGGGTTGCCTTAGTTTGAGGGGTTGCCTTAGTTTGAGGGGTTGCTTTAGTTTGAGGCGTTGCTTTAGTTTGAGGGGTTGCCTTAGTTTGAGCGGCTGCCTTCGTTTGAGCGGATGCCTTAGTTTGAGCGGCTGCCTCAGTTTGAGGGGGGCTGCTTTAGTTTGAGGGGCAGCCTTAGTTTGAGGGGCTGCCTTAGTTTGAGCGGTTGCCTTAGTTTGAGGGGTTGCCTTAGTTTGAGCGGCTGCCTTAGTTTGAGGGGTTGCCTTAGTTTGAGGGGTTGCCTTAGTTTGAGCGGTTGCTTTAGTTTTAGAGTCTGCCTTAGATTGAGCTGCTGCATTAGTTTGAGCGGTTGCCTTAGTTTGAGGGGCTGCCTTTGTTTGTGGGGTTGCTTTAGTTTGAGCGGCTGCCTCAGTTTGAGCGGCTGCCTTAGTTTGAGCAGTTGCCTTAGTTTGAGCGGCTGCCTCAGTTTGAACGGCTGCCTTAGTTTGAGCGGATGCCTTAGTTTGAGGGGCTGCCTTTGTTTGAGCTGCTGCCTTAGTTTGAGGGGCTGCCTTAGTTTGAGGGGCTGCCTTAGTTTGAGCGGCTGCCTCAGTTTGAGCGGCTGCCTCAGTTTGAGCGGTTGCCTTAGTTTGAACGGTTGCCTTAGTTTGAGGGTTTGCCTTAGTTTGAACGGATGCCTTAGTTTGAGGGTTTGCCTTAGTTTGAGGGGTTGCCTTAGTTTGAACCGTTGCCTTAGTTTGAGGGTTTGCCTTAGTTTGAGGGGTTGCCTTAGTTTGAGGGTTTGCCTTAGTTTGAGGGGTTGCCTTAGTTTGAACGGTTGCCTTAGTTTGAGGGTTTGCCTTAGTTTGAGGGGTTGCCTTAGTTTGAGGGTTTGCCTTAGTTTGAGGGGTTGCCTTAGTTTGAACGGTTGCCTTAGTTTGAGGGTTTGCCTTAGTTTGAGGGGTTGCCTTAGTTTGAGGAGTTGCCTTAGTTTAAAGCGCTGCCTTAGTTTGAACGGTTGCCTTAGTTTGAGGGTTTGCCTTAGTTTGAGGGGTTGCCTTAGTTTGAGGGGTTGCCTTATTTTGAGGGGTTGCCTTAGTTTGAGCGGCTGCCTTAGTTTGAGGGGATGCCTTAGTTTGAGCGGCTGCCTTAGTTTGAGGGGTTGCCTTAGTTTGAGGGGTTGCCTTAGTTTGAACGGTCGCTCTAGTTTGAGAGTCTGCCTTAGTTTGAGCGGTTGCCTTAATTTGAGGGGTTGCCTTAGTTTGAGCGGTTGCCTCAGTTAGAGCGGTTGCCTTATTTTGAAAGTCTGCCTTTGTTTGAGGGGTTGCCTTAGTTTGAGCGTCTGCCTCAGTTTGAGCGTATGCCTTAGTTTGAGTGGTTGCCTTAGTTTGAGGGGCTGCCTTAGTTTGAGGGGTTGCCTTAGTTTGAGCGGCTGCCTTAGTTTGAGCGGTTCCCTTAGTTTGAGGGGCTGCCTTAGTTTGTGGGGTTGCTTTAGTTTGAGCGCTTGCCTTAGTTTGAGGGGCTGCCTTAGTTTGTGCGGTTGCCTTAGTTTGAGTGGCTGCCTTAGTTTGAGGGGTTGCCTTAGTTTGATGGGTTGCCTTAGGTTGAGGGGCTGCCTTAGTTTGAGGGTACGCCTTAGTTTGAGCGGCTGCCTTAGTTTGAGGGGTTGCATTAGTTTGAGCGGTTCCCTTAGTTTGAGGCTCTGCCTTAGTTTGTGGGGTTGCTTTAGTTTGAGCGGTTGCCTTAGTTTGAGGGGCTGCCTTAGTTTGAGCGGTTGACTTAGTTTGAGTGGTTGCCTTAGTTTGAGGGGTTGCCTTAGTTTGAGGGGTTGCCTTAGTTTGAGGGGTTGCTTTAGTTTGACGCGTTGCTTTAGTTTGAGGGGTTGCCTTAGTTTGAGCGGCTGCCTTCGTTTGAGCGGATGCCTTAGTTTGATCGGCTGCCTCAGTTTGAGGGGCTGCTTTAGTTTGAGGGGCAGCCTTAGTTTGAGGGGCTGCCTTAGTTTGAGCGGTTGCCTTAGTTTGAGGGGTTGCCTTAGTTTGAGCGGCTGCCTTAGTTTGAGGGGTTGCCTTAGTTTGAGGGGTTGCCTTAGTTTGAGCGGTTGCATAGTTTGAGAGTCTGCCTTAGTTTGAGCTGCAGCCTTAGTTTGAGCAGTTGCCTTAGTTTGAGCGGCTGCCTCAGTTTGAACGGCTGCCTTAGTTTGAGCGGATGCCTTAGTTTGAGGGGGTGCCTTTGTTTGAGGGTTTGCCTTAGTTTGAGGGGTTGCCTCAGTTTGAGCTGCAGCCTTAGTTTGAGCAGTTGCCTTAGTTTGAGCGGCTGCCTCAGTTTGAACGGCTGCCTTAGTTTGAGCGGATGCCTTAGTTTGAGGGGGTGCCTTTGTTTGAGGGTTTGCCTTAGTTTGAGGGGTTGCCTTAGTTTGAACGGTTGCCTTAGTTTGAGGGTTTGCCTTAGTTTGAACTGTTGCCTTAGTTTCAGGCTTTGCCTTAGTTTGAGGGGTTGCCTTAGTTTGAACGGTTACCTTAGTTTGAGGGTTTGCCTTAGTTTGAGGGGTTGCCTTAGTTTGAGGGGTTGCCTTAGTTTTAGGGGTTGCCTTAGTTTGAGGGGTTGCCTTATTTTGAGGGGTTGCCTTAGTTTGAGCGGCTGCCTTAGTTTGAGGGGATGCCTTAGTTTGAGCGGTTGCCTTAGTTTGAGGGGTTGCCTTAGTTTGAGCGGCTGCCTTAGTTTGAGGGGTTGCCTTAGTTTGAGGGGTTGCCTCAGTTTGAACGGTTGCTCTAGTTTGAGAGTCTGCCTTAGTTTGAGCGGTTGCCTTAATTTGAGGGGTTGCCTCAGTTTGAGCGGTTGCCTCAGTTAGAGCGGTTGCCTTATTTTGAGAGACTGCCTTAGTTTGAGGGGATGCCTTAGTTTGAGCGTCTGCCTCAGTTTGAGCGTATGCCTGAGTTTGAGTGGTTGCCTTAGTTTGAGATTCTGCTTAGTTTGAGGGGCTGCCTTAGTTTTAGCGGTTGCCTTAGTTTGTGCGACTGCCAAAGTTTGAGCGGCTGCCTTAGTTTGAGGGGTTGCCTTAGTTATAGCGATTGCCTTATTTTGAGGGGCTGCCTTAGTTTGAGATTCTGCTTAGTTTGTGCGGCTGCCTTAGTTTTAGCGGTTGCCTTAGTTTGAGCGGCTGCCTTAGTTTGAGGGGCTGCCTTAGTTTGAGGGGTTGCCTTAGTTTGAGCGGCTGCCTTAGTTTGAGCGGTTCCCTTAGTTTGAGGGGCTGCCTTAGTTTGTGGGGTTGCTTTAGTTTGAGCGGTTGCCTTAGTTTGAGGGGCTGCCTTAGTTTGTGCGGTTGCCTTAGTTTGAGAGGTTGCCTTAGTTTGAGGGGTTGCCTTAGTTTGAGGGGTTGCCTTAGGTTGAGGGGCTGCCTTAGTTTGAGCGTCTGCCTTAGTTTGAGCGGCTGCCTTAGTTTGAGCGGCTGCATTAGTTTGAGCGGTTCCCTTAGTTTGAGGGTCTGCCTTAGTTTGTGGGGTTGCTTTAGTTTGAGGGGTTGGCTTAGTTTGAGCGGCTGCCTGAGTTTGAGGGGTTGCCTTAGTTTGAGGGGTTGCCTTAGTTTGAGGGGTTGCTTTAGTTTGAGGCGTTGCTTTAGTTTGAGGGGTTGCCTTCGTTTGAGCGGATGCCTTAGTTTGAGCGGCTGCCTCAATTTGAGGGGCTGCTTTAGTTTGAGGGGCAGCCTTAGTTTGAGGGGCTGCTTTAGTTTGAGCGGTTGCCTTAGTTTGAGGGGCAGCCTTAGTTTGAGCGGCTGCCTTAGTTTGAGGGGTTGCCTTATTTTGAGGGGTTGCCTTAGTTTGAGCGGTTGCTTTAGTTTGAGAGTCTGCCTTAGTTTGAGCTGCTGCATTAGTTTGAGCGGTTGCCTTAGTTTGAGGGGCTGCCTTAGATTGAGGGGTTGCCTTAGTTTGAGCAGCTGCCTCAGTTTGAGCGGCTGCCTTAGTTTGAGGGGCTGCCTTATTTAGAGCTGTTGCCTTATTTTGAGGGGCTGCCTTAGTTTGAGGGGTTGCCTTAGTTTGAGCGGCTGCCTCAGTTTGAGTGGCTACCTTGGTTAGAGCGGTTACCTTATTTTGAGAGTCTGCTGAGTTTGAGCGGCTGCCTTAGTTAGAGCGGTTGCCCTATTTTGAGGGGCTGCCTTAGTTTGAGGTGTTGCCTTAGTTGGAGGTGTTGCTTTTGTTTGAGAGTCTGCCTTAGTTTGAGCGGCTGCCTCAGTTTGAGGGGCTGCCTTAGTTTGAGCGGCTGCCTAAGTTTGAGCGGCTCCTTAGCTTGAGGGGCTGCCTTATTTTGAGGGGTTGCCTTAGTTTGAGCGGCTGCCTCAGTTTGAGCGGCTGCCTTATTTTGAGGGGTTGCCTTAGTTTGAGCGGTTACCTTATTTTGAGCGGCTGCCATAGTTTGAAGGGTTGCCTTAAATTGAGCGCTTGCCTTGGTTTGAGCAGTTGCCTGAGTTTGAGGGGCTGCCTTAATTTGAGCGGTTGCCTTCGTTTGAGAGTCTGCCTTAGTTTGAGGGGTTGCCTTAGTTTGAGCGGTTGCCTTAGTTTGAGGGGCTGCCTTCGTTTGAGCTGTTGCCATAGTTTGAGGGGCTGCCTTAATTTGAGCGGTTGCCTTAGTTTGAGAGTCTGCCTTAGTTTGAGGGGTTGCCTTAGTTTGAGGGTCTGCCTTAGTTTGAGCGGTTGCCTTAGTTTGAGGGGCTGCCTTAGTTTGAGCGGTTGCCTTAGTTTGAGGGTCTGCCTTAATTTGAGCGGTTGCCTTAGCTTGAGAGTCTGCCTTAGTTTGAGGTGTTGCCTTCGTTTGAGCGGTTGCCTTAGTTTGAGGGTTTGCCTTAGCTTGAGCGGTTCCCTTAGTTTGAGGGGTTGCCTTAGTTTGAGGGGTTGCCTTAGTTTGCGGGGTTGCCTCAGTTTGAGCGGTTGCCTTAATTTGAGGATTTGCCTTAGTTTGAGGGGTTGCCTTAGTTTGAGGGGTTGCTTTAGTTTGAGTGGTTGCCTCAGATTGAGGGGCTGCCTTAGTTTGAGCGGATGCCTTAATTTGAGGGGTTACCTTAGTTTGAGCTGTTGCCTTGGTTTGAGGGGTTGCCTTAGTTTGAGCGGTTGCCTTAGTTTGAGGGGTTGCCTTAGTTTGAGGGGTTGCCTTAGTTTGAATGGCTGCCTTAATTTGAGGGGATGCCTTAGTTTGAGGGGTTGCCTTACTTTGAGGGGTTACCTTAGTTTGAGCGGCTGCCTTAGTTTGAGCGGTTGCCTTAGTTTGAGGGGCTGCCTTAGTTTGAGCGGTTGCCTTAGTTTGAGCAGCTTCCTTAGTTTGAGCGGCTGCCTCAGTTGGAGCGGTTTCCTTAGTTTGAGGGGTTGCCTTCGTTTCAGGGGTTGCCTTAGTTTGAGCGGCTGCTTTAGTTTGAGGGGCTGTCTTAGTTTGAGCGGCTGCCTCATTTTGAGGGTTTGCCTTAGTTTGAACGGATGCCTTAGTTTGAGGGTTTGCCATAGTTTGAGGGGTTGCCTTAGTTTGAACGGTTGCCTTAGTTTGAGGGTTTGCCTTAGTTTGAGGGGTTGCCTCAGTTTGAGGGTTTACCTTAGTTTGAGGGGTTGCCTTAGTTTGAACGGTTGCCTTAGTTTCAGGGTTTGCCTAGTTTGAACGGTTGCCTTAGTTTCAGGGTTTGCCTTAGTTTGAGGGGTTGCCTTAGTTTGAGGGTTTGCCTTAGTTTGAGGGGTTGCCTTAGTTTGAGGGGTTGCCTTAGTTTGAGGGGCTGCCTTAGTTAGAACGGTTGCCTTAGTTTGAGGGTTTGCCTTAGTTTGAGGCGTTGCCTTATTTTGAGGGGTTGCCTTAGTTTGAGCGTTTGCCTTACTTTGAGGGGTTGACTTAGTTTGACCGGTTGCCTTATTTTGAGCGGCTGCCTTAGTTTGATCGGTTGCCTTAGTTTGAGGGGTTCCTTAAGTTTGAGGGGCTGCCTTAGTTTGAGGGGCTGCCTTATTTTGAGAGGTTGCCTCAGTTTGAGGGGTTGCCTTAGTTTAAGGGGTTGCCTTAGTTTGAATGGCTGCCTTAATTTGAGGGGATGCCTTAGTTTGAGGGGTTGCCTTACTTTGAGGGGTTACCTTAGTTTGAGCGGCTGCCTTAGTTTGAGCGGTTGCCTCAGTTTGAGGGGTTGCCTTAGTTTGAGGTGTTGCCTGAGTTTGGGGGGTTGCCTTAGTCTGAGTGGTTTCCTTAGTTTGAGGGTTTGCCTTAGTCTGAGTGGTTGCCTTAGGTTCAGGAGCTGCCTTACTTTGAACGTTTGCCTTACTTTGAGGGGTTGACTTAGTTTGACCGGTTGCCTTATTTTGAGCGGCTGCCTTAGTTTGATCGGTTGCCTTAGTTTGAGGGGTTCCTTAAGTTTGAGGGGCTGCCTTAGTTTGAGGGGCTGCCTTATTTTGAGCGGCTGCCTTAGTTTGAGCGGCTGCCTTAGTTTGAGCTCCTGCCTTAGTTTGAGGGGCTGCCTTAGTTTGAGCGGCTGCCTTAGTTTGAGGGGCTGCCTTAGTTTGAGCGGTTGCCTTCGTTTGAGCAGCTTCCTTAGTTTGAGCGGCTGCCTCAGTTGGAGCGGTTTCCTTAGTTTGAGGGGTTGCCTTCGTTTCAGGGGTTGACTTAGTTTGAGCGGCTGCTTTAGTTTGAGGGGCTGTCTTAGTTTGAGCGGCTGCCTCAGTTTGAGGGTTTGCCTTAGTTTGCACGGATGCCTTAGTTTGAGAGTTTGCCTTAGTTTGAGGGGTTGCCTTACTTTGAACGGTTGCCTTAGTTTGAGGGTTTGCCTTAGTTTGAGGGGTTGCCTCAGTTTGAGGGTTTACCTTAGTTTGAGGGGTTGCCTTAGTTTGAACGGTTGCCTTAGTTTCAGGGTTTGCCTAGTTTGAACGGTTGCCTTAGTTTCAGGGTTTGCCTTAGTTTGAGGGGTTGCCTTAGTTTGAACGGTTGCCTTAGTTTGAGGGTTTGCCTTAGTTTGAGGGGTTGCCTTAGTTTGAGGGGTTGCCTTAGTTTGAGGGGCTGCCTTAGTTAGAACGGTTGCCTTAGTTTGAGGGTTTGCCTTAGTTTGAGGCGTTGCCTTATTTTGAGGGGTTGCCTTAGTTTGAGCGTTTGCCTTACTTTGAGGGGTTGACTTAGTTTGACCGGTTGCCTTATTTTGAGCGGCTGCCTTAGTTTGATCGGTTGCCTTAGTTTGAGGGGTTCCTTAAGTTTGAGGGGCTGCCTTAGTTTGAGGGGCTGCCTTATTTTGAGCGGTTGCCTTAGTTTGAGCGGCTGCCTTAGTTTGAGCGGTTGACTTAGTTTGAGGGGCTGCCTTAGTTTGAGCTCCTGCCTTAGTTTGAGGGGCTGCCTTAGTTTGAGCGGCTGCCTTAGTTTGAGGGGCTGCCTTAGTTTGAGCGGTTGCCTTAGTTTGAGCAGCTTCCTTAGTTTGAGCGGCTGCCTCAGTTGGAGCGGTTTCCTTAGTTTGAGGGGTTGCCTTCGTTTCAGGGGTTGCCTTAGTTTGAGCGGCTGCTTTAGTTTGAGGGGCTGTCTTAGTTTGAGCGGCTGCCTCAGTTTGAGCCGCTGCCTTCGTTTGAGCGGTTGCCTTAGTTTGAGCGGCTGCCTCAGTTTGAGGGTTTGCCTTAGTTTGAACGGATGCCTTAGTTTGAGGGTTTGCCTTAGTTTGAGGGGTTGCCTTAGTTTGAACGGTTGCCTTAGTTTGAGGGTTTGCCTTAGTTTGAGGGGTTGCCTCAGTTTGAGGGTTTACCTTAGTTTCAGGGTTTGCCTAGTTTGAACGGTTGCCTTAGTTTCAGGGTTTGCCTTAGTTTGAGGGGTTGCCTTAGTTTGAACGGTTGCCTTAGTTTGAGGGTTTGCCTTAGTTTGAGGGGTTGCCTTAGTTTGAGGGGTTGCCTTAGTTTGAGGGGCTGCCTTAGTTAGAACGGTTGCCTTAGTTTGAGGGTTTGCCTTAGTTTGAGGCGTTGCCTTATTTTGAGGGGTTGCCTTAGTTTGAGCGGCTGCCTTAGTTTGAGTGGTTGCCTTAGTTTGAGCGTCTGCCTCAGTTTGAGCGTATGCCTTAGTTTGAGTGGTTGCCTTCTATTGAGATTCTGCTTAGTTTGAGGGGCTGCCTTAGTTTGACGGTTGCCTTAGTTTGAGGGTTTGCTTTAGTTTGAACGGATGCCTTAGTTTGAGGGTTTGCCTTAGTTTGAGGGGTTGCCTTAGTTTGAACGGTTGCCTTAGCTTGAGGGTTTGCCTTAGTTTGAGGGGTTGCCTTAGTTTGAGGCTTTGCCTTAGTTTGAGGGGTTGCCTTAGTTTGAACGGTTGCCTTCGTTTGAGGGTTTGCCTTAGTTTCAACGGTTGCCTTAGTTTCAGGGTTTGCCTTAGTTTGAGGGGTTGCCATAGTTTGAATGGTTGCCTTAGTTTGAGGGTTTGCCTTAGTTTGAGGGGTTGCCTTAGTTTGAGGTGTTGCCTTAGTTTATGGGGCTGCCTTAGTTTGAACGGTTGCCTTAGTTTGAGGGTTTGCCTTAGTTTGTGCGGTTGCCTTAGTTTGAGGGGTTGCCTTAATTTGAGCGGCTGCCTTAGTTTGAGGGGTTGCCTTAGTATGAGGGGTTGCCTTAGTTTGAACGGTTGCTCTAGTTTGAGAGTCTGCCTTAGTTTGAGCGGTTGCCTTAATTTGAGGGGTTTATTAGTTTGAGCGGTTGCCTTAGTTAGAGCGGTTGCCTTATTTTGAGAGTCTGCCTTAGTTTGAGGGGTTGCCTTAGTTTGAGCGTCTGCCTCAGTTTGAGGGTCTGCCTTAGTTTGAGCGGTTGCCTTAGTTTGAGATTCTGCTTCGTTTGAGGGGCTGCCTTAGTTTGAGCGGTTGCCTTAGTTTGTGCGGCTACCAAAGTTAGAGCGGCTGCCTTAGTTTGAGGGGTTGCCTGAGTTAGAGCGGTTGCCTTATTTTGAGGGGCTGTCTTAGTTTGAGATTCTGCTTAGTTTGTGCGGCTGCCTTAGTTTTAGCGGTTGCCTTAGTTTGTGCGGCTGCCTTAGTTTGAGGGGCTGCCTTAGTTTGAGGGATTGCCTTAGTTTGAGCGGCTGCCTTAGTTTGAGCGGTTCCCTTAGTTTGAGGGGCTGACTTAGTTTGTGGGGTTGCTTTAGTTTGAGCGGTTGCCTTAGTACGAGGGGCTGCCTTAGTTTGAGCGGTTGCCTTAGTTTGAGTGGTTGCCTTAGTTTGAGGAGTTGCCTTAGTTTGAGGGGTTGCCTTAGGTTGAGGGGCTGCCTTAGTTTGAGGGTCTGCCTTAGTTTGAGCGTCTGCCTTAGTTTGAGCGGCTGCCTTAGTTTGAGCGGTTCCCTTAGTTTGAGGGTCTGCCTTAGTTTGTGGGGTTGCTTTAGTTTGAGCGGTTGCCTTATTTTGAGGGGCTGCCTTAGTTTGAGCGGGTGACTTAGTTTGAGTGGTTGCCTTAGTTTGAGGGGTTGCCTTAGATTGAGGGGTTTCCTTATGTTGAAGGGCTGCCTTATTTTGAGCGGCTGCCTTAGCTTGAGGGGTGGCCTTAGTTTGAGAGGTTGGCTTAGTTTGTGCGGCTGCCTGAGTTTGAGGGGTTGCCTTAGTTTGAGGGGTTGCCTTAGTTTGAGGGGTTGCTTTAGTTTGAGGCGTTGCTTTAGTTTGAGGGGTTGCCATAGTTTGAGCGGCTGCCTTAGTTTGAGGGGTTGCCTTAGTTTGAGGGGTTTTCTTAGTTTGAGCAGCTGCCTCAGTTTGAGCGGATGCCTTAGTTTGAGCGGCTGCCTCAGTTTGACGGGCTGATTTAGTTTGAGGGGCAGACTTAGTTTGAGGGGCTGCCTTAGTTTGAGCTGCTGCATTAGTTTGAGCGGTTGCCTTAGTTTGAGGGGCTGCCTTAGTTTGAGGGGTTGCCTTAGTTTGAGCAGCTGCCTCAGTTTGAGCGGATGCCTTAGTTTGAGCGGCTGCCTCAGTTTGAGGGGCTGCTTTAGTTTGAGGGGCAGCCTTAGTTTGAGGGGCTGCCTTAGTTTGAACGGTTGCCTTAGTTTGAGGGGTTGCCTTAGGTTGAGCGGCTGCCTTAGTTTGAGGGGTTCCCTTAGTTTGAGGGGTTGCCTTAGTTTGAGCTGCTGCATTAGTTTGAGCGGTTGCCTTAGTTTGAGGGGCTGCCTTAGTTTGAGGGGTTGCCTTAGTTTGAGCAGCTGCCTCAGTTTGAGCGGCTGCCTTGTTTGAGGGGCTGCCTTGGTTAGAGCGGTTGCCTTATTTTGAGGGGCTGCCTTAGTTTGAGGGGTTGCCTTAGTTTGAGCGGCAGCCTCAGTTTGAGCGGCTGCCTTAGATAGAGCAGTTGCCTTATTTTGAGAGTCTGCTGAGTTTGAGCGGCTGCCTTAGTTAGAGCGGTTGCCCTATTTTGAGGGGCTGCCTTAGTTTGAGGTGTTGCCTTAGTTGGAGGGGTTGCCTTAGTCTGAGTGGTTGCATTAGTTTGAGGGGTTGCCTTAGTGTGAGTGGTTGCCTTAAGTTGAGGTGCTGCCTTAGTTTGAGCGTTTGCCTTCGTTTGAGGGGTTGCCTTAGTTTGAGGGGTTGCCTTACTTTGAGGGGTTACCTTAGTTTGAGCGGCTGCCTTAGTTTGAGCGGTTGCCTCAGTTTGAGGGGTTGCCTTAGTTTGAGGTGTTGCCTTAGTTTGGGGGGTTGCCTTAGTCTGAGTGGTTTCCTTAGTTTGAGGGTTTGCCTTAGTCTGAGTGGTTACCTTAGGTTGAGGAGCTGCCTTAGTTTGAGCGTTTGCCTTACTTTGAGGGGTTGACTTAGTTTGACCGGTTGCCTTATTTTGAGCGGCTGCCTTAGTTTGATCGGTTGCCTTTGTTTGAGGGGTTCCTTAAGTTTGAGGGGCTGCCTTAGTTTGAGGGGCTGCCTTATTTTGAGCGGCTGCCTTAGTTTGAGCGGCTGCCTTAGTTTGAGCGGTTGACTTAGTTTGAGGGGCTGCCTTAGTTTGAGCGGTTCCCTTAGTTTGAGGGGCTGCCTTAGTTTGTGGGGTTGCTTTAGTTTGAGCGGTTGCCTCAGTTTGAGCTCCTGCCTTCGTTTGAGGGGCTGCCTTAGTTTGAGCGGCTGCCTTAGTTTGAGGGGCTGCCTCAGTTTGAGCGGTTGCCTTAGTTTGTGCAGCTTCCTTAGTTTGAGCGGCTGCCTCAGTTGGAGCGGTTTCCTTAGTTTGAGGGGTTGCCTTCGTTTCAGGGGTTGCCTTAGTTTGAGCGGCTGCTTTAGTTTGAGGGGCTGTCTTAGTTTGAGCGGCTGCCTCAGTTTGAGGGTTTGCCTTAGTTTGAGGGGTTGCCTCAGTTTGAGGGTTTACCTTAGTTTGAGGGGTTGCCTTAGTTTGAACGGTTGCCTTAGTTTCAGGGTTTGCCTAGTTTGAACGGTTGCCTTAGTTTCAGGGTTTGCCTTAGTTTGAGGGGTTGCCTTAGTTTGAACGGTTGCCTTAGTTTGAGGGTTTGCCTTAGTTTGAGGGGTTGCCTTAGTTTGAGGGGTTGCCTTAGTTTGAGGGGCTGCCTTAGTTAGAACGGTTGCCTTAGTTTGAGGGTTTGCCTTAGTTTGAGGCGTTGCCTTATTTTGAGGGGTTGCCTTATTTTGAGCGGCTGCCTTAGTTTGAGTGGTTGCCTTAGTTTGAGCGTCTGCATCAGTTTGAGCGTATGCCTTAGTTTGAGTGGTTGCCTTCTTTTGAGATTCTGCTTAGTTTGAGTGGCTGCCTTAGTTTGAGCGGTTGCCTTACTTTGAGGGGCTGCCTTAGATTGAGGGGTTGCCTTAGTTTGAGCAGCTGCCTCAGTTTGAGCGGCTGCCTTAGTTTGAGGGGCTGCCTTAGTTCGAGCTGTTGCCTTATTTTGAGGGGCTGCCTTAGTTTGAGGGGTTGCCTTAGTTTGAGCGGCTGCCTCAGTTTGAGTGGCTACCTTGGTTAGAGCGGTTACCTTATTTTGAGAGTCTGCTGAGTTTGAGCGGCTGCCTTAGTTAGAGCGGTTGCCCTATTTTGAGGGGCTGCCTTAGTTTGAGGTGTTGCCTTAGTTGGAGGGGTTGCTTTTGTTTGAGAGTCTGCCTTAGTTTGAGCGGCTGCCTCAGTTTGAGGGGCTGCCTTAGTTTCAGCGGCTGCCTATGTTTGAGCGGCTCCTTAGTTTGAGAGTCTGCCTTAGTTTGAGGGGTTGCCTTAGTTTGAGGGTCTGCCTTAGTTTGAGCGGTTGCCTTAGTTTGAGGGGCTGCCTTAGTTTGAGCGGTTGCCTTAGTTTGAGGGGTTGCCTTAATTTGAGCGGTTCACTTAGCTTGAGAGTCTGCCTTAGTTTGAGGTGTTGCCTTCGTTTGAGCGGTTACCTTAGTTTGAGGGTTTGCCTTAGCTTGAGCGGTTCCCTTAGTTTGAGGGGTTGCCTTAGTTTGAGGGGTTGCCTTAGTTTGAGGGGTTGCCTCAGTTTGAGCGGTTGCCTTAGTTTGAGGATTTGCCTTAGTTTGAGGGGTTGCCTTAGTTTGAGGGGTTGCCTTAGTTTGAGTGGTTGCCTCAGATTGAGGGGCTGCCTTAGTTTGAGCGGATGCCTTAATTTGAGGGGTTACCTTAGTTTGAGCTGTTGCCTTGGTTTGAGGGGTTGCCTTAGTTTGAGCGGTTGCCTTAGTTTGAGGGGTTGCCTTAGTTTGAGGGGTTGCCTTAGTTTGAATGGCTGCCTTAATTTGAGGGGATGCCTTAGTTTGAGGGGTTGCCTTACTTTGAGGGGTTACCTTAGTTTGAGCGGCTGCCTTAGTTTGAGCGGTCGCCTCAGTTTGAGGGGTTGCCTTAGTTTGAGGTGTTGCCTTAGTTTGGGGGGTTGCCTTAGTCTGAGTGGTTTCCTTAGTTTGAGGGTTTGCCTTAGTCTGAGTGGTTGCCTTAGGTTGAGGAGCTGCCTTAGTTTGAGCGTTTGCCTTACTTTGAGGGGTTGACTTAGTTTGACCGGTTGCCTTATTTTGAGCGGCTGCCTTAGTTTGATCGGTAGCCTTAGTTTGAAGGGTTCCTTAAGTTTGAGGGGCTGCCTTAGTTTGAGGGGCTGCCTTATTTTGAGCGGTTGCCTTAGTTTGAGCGGCTGCCTTAGTTTGAGCGGTTGTCTTAGTTTGAGGGGCTGCCTTAGTTTGAGCTCCTGCCTTAGTTTGAGGGGCTGCCTTAGTTTGAGCGGCTGCCTTAGTTTGAGGGGCTGCCTTAGTTTGAGCGGTTGCCTTAGTTTGAGCAGCTTCCTTAGTTTGAGCGGCTGCCTCAGTTGGAGCGGTTTCCTTAGTTTGAGGGGTTGCCTTCGTTTCAGGGGTTGCCTTAGTTTGAGCGGCTGCTTTAGTTTGAGGGGCTGTCTTAGTTTTAGCGGCTGCCTCAGTTTGAGCGGCTGCCTTCGTTTGAGCGGTTGCCTTAGTTTGAGCGGCTGCCTCAGTTTGAGGGTTTGCCTTAGTTTGAACGGATGCCTTAGTTTGAGGGTTTGCCTTAGTTTGAGGGGTTGCCTTAGTTTGAACGGTTGCCTTAGTTTGAGGGTTTGCCTTAGTTTGAGGGGTTGCCTCAGTTTGAGGGTTTACCTTAGTTTCAGGGTTTGCCTAGTTTGAACGGTTGCCTTAGTTTCAGGGTTTGCCTTAGTTTGAGGGGTTGCCTTAGTTTGAACGGTTGCCTTAGTTTGAGGGTTTGCCTTAGTTTGAGGGGTTGCCTTAGTTTGAGGGGTTGCCTTAGTTTGAGGGGCTGCCTTAGTGAGAACGGTTGCCTTAGTTTGAGGGTTTGCCTTAGTTTGAGGCGTTGCCTTATTTTGAGGGGTTGCCTTAGTTTGAGCGGCTGCCTTAGTTTGAGTGGTTGCCTTAGTTTGAGCGTCTGCCTCAGTTTGAGCGTATGCATTAGTTTGAGTGGTTGCCTTCTTTTGAGATTCTGCTTAGTTTGAGGGGCTGCCTTAGTTTGAGCGGTTGCCTTAGTTTGTGCGGCTGCCAAAGTTTGAGCGGCTGCCTTAGTTTGAGGGGTTGCCTTATTTTGAGGGGCTGTCTTAGTTTGAGATTCTGCTTTGTTTGTGCGGCTGCCTCAGTTTGTGCGGTTGCCTTAGTTTGACGGTTGCCTTAGTTTGAGGGTTTGCTTTAGTTTGAACGGATGCCTTAGTTTGAGGGTTTGCCTTAGTTTGAGGGGTTGCCTTAGTTTGAACGGTTGCCTTAGTTTGAGGGTTTGCCTTAGTTTGAGGGGTTGCCTTAGTTTGAGGGTTTGCCTTAGTTTGAGGGGTTGCCTTAGTTTGTACGGTTGCCTTCGTTTGAGGGTTTGCCTTAGTTTGAACGGTTGCCTTAGTTTCAGGGTTTGCCTTAGTTTGAGGGGTTGCCATAGTTTGAACGGTTGCCTTAGTTTGAGGGTTTGCCTTAGTTTGAGGGGTTGCCTTAGTTTGAGGGGTTGCCTTAGTTTAAGGGGCTGCCTTAGTTTGAACGGTTGCCTTAGTTTGAGGGTTTGCCTTAGTTTGAGCGGTTGCCTTAGTTTGAGGGGTTGCCTTAATTTGAGCGGCTGCCTTAGTTTGAGGGGTTGCCTTAGTATGAGGGGTTGCCTTAGTTTGAACGGTTGCTCTAGTTTGAGAGTCTGCCTTAGTTTGAGCGGTTGCCTTAATTTGAGGGGTTGCCTTAGTTTGAGCGGTTGCCTTAGTTAGAGCGGTTGCCTTATTTTGAGAGTCTGCCTTAGTTTGAGGGGTTGCCTTAGTTTGAGCGTCTGCCTCAGTTTGAGGGTCTGCCTTAGTTTGAGCGGTTGCCTTCGTTTGTGCGGCTACCAAAGTTAGAGCGGCTGCCTTAGTTTGAGGGGTTGCCTGAGTTAGAGCGGTTGCCTTATTTTGAGGGGCTGTCTTAGTTTGAGATTCTGCTTAGTTTGTGCGGCTGCCTTAGTTTTAGCGGTTGCCTTTGTTTGTGCGGCTGCCTTAGTTTGAGGGGCTGCCTTAGTTTGAGGGATTGCCTTAGTTTGAGCGGCTGCCTTAGTTTGAGCGGTTCCCTTAGTTTGAGGGGCTGCCTTAGTTTGTGCGGTTGCTTTAGTTTGAGCGGTTGCCTTAGTACGAGGGGCTGCCTTAGTTTGAGCGGTTGCCTTAGTTTGAGTGGTTGCCTTAGTTTGAGGAGTTGCCTTAGTTTGAGGGGTTGCCTTAGGTTGAGGGGCTGCCTTAGTTTGAGGGTCTGCCTTAGTTTGAGCGTCTGCCTTAGTTTGAGCGGCTGCCTTAGTTTGAGCGGTTCCCTTAGTTTGAGGGTCTGCCTTAGTTTGTGGGGTTGCTTTAGTTTGAGCGGTTGCCTTATTTTGAGGGGCAGCCTTAGTTTGAGCGGTTGACTTAGTTTGAGTGGTTGCCTTAGTTTGAGGGGTTGCCTTAGTTTGAGCGTTTGCCTTACTTTGAGGGGTTGACTTAGTTTGACCGGTTGCCTTATTTTGAGCGGCTGCCTTAGTTTGATCGGTTGCCTTTGTTTGAGGGGTTCCTTAAGTTTGAGGGGCTGCCTTAGTTTGAGGGGCTGCCTTATTTTGAGCGGCTGCCTTAGTTTGAGCGGCTGCCTTAGTTTGAGCGGTTGACTTAGTTTGAGGGGCTGCCTTAGTTTGAGCGGTTCCCTTAGTTTGAGGGGCTGCCTTAGTTTGTGGGGTTGCTTTAGTTTGAGCGGTTGCCTCAGTTTGAGCTCCTGCCTTCGTTTGAGGGGCTGCCTTAGTTTGAGCGGCTGCCTTAGTTTGAGGGGCTGCCTCAGTTTGAGCGGTTGCCTTAGTTTGTGCAGCTTCCTTAGTTTTAGCGGCTGCCTCAGTTGGAGCGGTTTCCTTAGTTTGAGGGGTTGCCTTCGTTTCAGGGGTTGCCTTAGTTTGAGCGGCTGCTTTAGTTTGAGGGGCTGTCTTATTTTGAGCGGCTGCCTCAGTTTGAGGGTTTGCCTTAGTTTGAACGGATGCCTTAGTTTGAGGGTTTGCCTTAGTTTGAGGGGTTGCCTTAGTTTGAACGGTTGCCTTAGTTTGAGGGTTTGCCTTAGTTTGAGAGGTTGCCTCAGTTTGAGGGTTTACCTTAGTTTGAGGGGTTGCCTTAGTTTGAACGGTTGCCTTAGTTTCAGGGTTTGCCTAGTTTGAACGGTTGCCTTAGTTTCAGGGTTTGCCTTAGTTTGAGGGGTTGCCTTAGTTTGAGCGTCTGCCTTAGTTTGAGCGGCTGCCTTAGTTTGAGCGGTTCCCTTAGTTTGAGGGTCTGCCTTAGTTTGTGGGGTTGCTTTAGTTTGAGCGGTTGCCTTATTTTGAGGGGCAGCCTTAGTTTGAGCGGTTGACTTAGTTTGAGTGGTTGCCTTAGTTTGAGGGGTTGCCTTAGTTTGAGCGTTTGCCTTACTTTGAGGGGTTGACTTAGTTTGACCGGTTGCCTTATTTTGAGCGGCTGCCTTAGTTTGATCGGTAGCCTTAGTTTGAGGTGTTCCTTAAGTTTGAGAGGCTGCCTTAGTTTGAGGGGCTGCCTTATTTTGAGCGGTTGCCTTAGTTTGAGCGGCTGCCTTAGTTTGAGCGGTTGACTTAGTTTGAGGGGCTGCCTTAGTTTGAGCTCCTGCCTTAGTTTGAGGGGCTGCCTTAGTTTGAGCGGCTGCCTTAGTTTGAGGGGCTACCTTAGTTTGAGCGGTTGCCTTAGATTGAGCAGCTTCCTTAGTTTGAGCGGCTGCCTCAGTTGGAGCGGTTTCCTTAGTTTGTGGGGTTGCCTTCGTTTCAGGGGTTGCCTTAGTTTGAGCGGCTGCTTTAGTTTGAGGGGCTGTCTTAGTTTTAGCGGCTGCCTCAGTTTGAGCGGCTGCCTCAGTTTGAGGGTTTGCCTTAGTTTGAACGGATGCCTTAGTTTGAGGGTTTGCCTTAGTTTGAGGGGTTGCCTTAGTTTGAACGGTTGCCTTAGTTTGAGGGTTTGCCTTAGTTTGAGGGGTTGCCTCAGTTTGAGGGTTTACCTTAGTTTCAGGGTTTGCCTAGTTTGAACGGTTGCCTTAGTTTCAGGGTTTGCCTTAGTTTGAGGGGTTGCCTTAGTTTGAACGGTTGCCTTAGTTTGAGGGTTTGCCTTAGTTTGAGGGGTTGCCTTAGTTTGAGGGGTTGCCTTAGTTTGAGGCGCTGCCTTAGTGAGAACGGTTGCCTTAGTTTGAGGGTTTGCCTTAGTTTGAGGCGTTGCCTTATTTTGAGGGGTTGCCTTAGTTTGAGCGGCTGCCTTAGTTTGAGTGGTTGCCTTAGTTTGAGCGTCTGCCTCAGTTTGAGCGTATGCCTTAGTTTGAGTGGTTGCCTTCTTTTGAGATTCTGCTTAGTTTGAGGGGCTGCCTTAGTTTGAGCGGTTGCCTTAGTTTGTGCGGCTGCCAAAGTTTGAGCGGCTGCCTTAGTTTGAGGGGTTGCCTTATTTTGAGGGGCTGTCTTAGTTTGAGATTCTGCTTTGTTTGTGCGGCTGCCTCAGTTTGAGCGGTTGCCTTAGTTTGACGGTTGCCTTAGTTTGAGGGTTTGCTTTAGTTTGAACGGATGCCTTAGTTTGAGGGTTTGCCTTAGTTTGAGGGGTTGCCTTAGTTTGAACGGTTGCCTTAGTTTGAGGGTTTGCCTTAGTTTGAGGGGTTGCCTTAGTTTGAGGGTTTGCCTTAGTTTGAGGGGTTGCCTTAGTTTGTACGGTTGCCTTCGTTTGAGGGTTTGCCTTAGTTTGAACGGTTGCCTTAGTTTCAGGGTTTGCCTTAGTTTGAGGGGTTGCCATAGTTTGAACGGTTGCCTTAGTTTGAGGGTTTGCCTTAGTTTGAGGGGTTGCCTTAGTTTGAGGGGTTGCCTTAGTTTAAGGGGCTGCCTTAGTTTGAACGGTTGCCTTAGTTTGAGGGTTTGCCTTAGTTTGAGCGGTTGCCTTAGTTTGAGGGGTTGCCTTAATTTGAGCGGCTGCCTTAGTTTGAGGGGTTGCCTTAGTATGAGGGGTTGCCTTAGTTTGAACGGTTGCTCTAGTTTGAGAGTCTGCCTTAGTTTGAGCGGTTGCCTTAATTTGAGGGGTTGCCTTAGTTTGAGCGGTTGCCTTAGTTAGAGCGGTTGCCTTATTTTGAGAGTCTGCCTTAGTTTGAGGGGATGCCTTAGTTTGAGCGTCTGCCTCAGTTTGAGGGTCTGCCTTAGTTTGAGCGGTTGCCTTAGTTTGAGATTCTACTTCGTTTGAGGGGCTGCCTTAGTTTGAGCGATTGCCTTCGTTTGTGCGGCTACCAAAGTTAGAGCGGCTGCCTTAGTTTGAGGGGTTGCCTGAGTTAGAGCGGTTGCCTTATTTTGAGGGGCTGTCTTAGTTTGAGATTCTGCTTAGTTTGTGCGGCTGCCTTAGTTTTAGCGGTTGCCTTAGTTTGTGCGGCTGCCTTAGTTTGAGGGGCTGCCTTAGTTTGAGGGATTGCCTTAGTTTGAGCGGCTGCCTTAGTTTGAGCGGTTCCCTTAGTTTGAGGGGCTGCCTTAGTTTGTGCGGTTGCTTTAGTTTGAGCGGTTGCCTTAGTACGAGGGGCTGCCTTAGTTTGAGCGGTTGCCTTAGTTTGAGTGGTTGCCTTAGTTTGAGGAGTTGCCTTAGTTTGAGCGGTTGCCTTAGTTTGAGCGGCTTCCTTAGTTTGAGCGGCTGCCACAGTTTGAGCGGTTGCCTTAGTTTGAGGGGCTGCCTTAGTTTGAGGGGTTGCCTTAGTTTGAGGGGTTCCCTTAGTTTGAGAGGCTTCGTTCGTTTGAGAGGCTGCCTTAGTTTGAGGGAATGCCTTAGTTTGAGCGGCTTCCTTAGTTTGAGCGGCTGCCTTAGTTTGAGGGGTTGCCTTAGTTTGTGCGGCGTCCTTAGTTAGAGCGTCTGCCTTAGTTTGAGGGGTTGCCTTAGTTTGAGCGGCTTCCTTAGTTTGAGCGGTTGCCTTAGTTTGAGAGTCTGCCTTACTTTGAGGGGTTGCCTTAGTTTGAGGGGTTGACTTAATTTTAGCGGTTGCCTTAGTTTGAGGGGTTGCCTTAGTTTGAGCGGCTGACTTAGTTTGAGGGGTTGACTTAGTTTGAGGGGTTGCCTTAGTTTGAGCGGTTGACTTAGTTTGAGGGGTTGCCTTAGTTTGAGCGGCTGCCTTAGTTTGAGGGGCTGCCTTAGTTTGAGGGGTTGCCTTAGTTTGAGCGGCTGCCTTAGTTTGAGGGGCTGCCTTAGTTTGAGCGGCTTCCTTAGTTTGAGCGGTTGCCTTAGTTTGAGAGTCTACCTCAGTTTGAGGGGTTGCCTTAGTTTGAGCGGCTGCCTTAATTTGAGGGGATGCCTTAGTTTGAGGGGTTGACTTAGTTTGACGGGTTGCATTAGTTTGAGCGGTTGCCTTAGTTTTAGGGGTTGCCTTAGTTTGAGCGGCTGCCTTAGTTTGAGCGGTTCCCTTAGTTTGAGGAGCTGCCTTAGTTTGTGGGGTTGCTTTAGTTTGAGGGGTTGCCTCAGTTTGAGGGGCTGCCTTAGTTTGAGCGATTGCCTTAGTTTGAGTGGTTGCCTTAGTTTGAGGGGTTGCCTTAGTTTGAGGGGCTGCCTCAGGTTGAGGGGCTTCCTTAGTTTGATGGGCTGCCTTAGTTTGAGCGGCTGCCTTAGTTTGAGCGGAAGCCTTAGTTTGAGCGGTTCCCTTATTTTGAGGGGCTGGCTTAGTTTGTGGGGTTGCTTTAGTTTGAGCAGTTGCCTTAGTTTGAGGGGTGCCTTAGTTTGAGCGGTTGCCTTAATTTGAGTGGTTGCCTTAGTTTGAGGGGTTGCCTTAGTTTGAGGTGTTGCCTCAGGTGGAAGTGCTGCCTTATTTTGAGCGGTTGCCTTAGTTTGAGGGGTTGCCTTAGTTTGAGGGGTTGGCTTAGTTTGAGCGGTTGCCTTAGTTTGAGAGTCTGCCTTAGTTTGAGAGTCTGCCTTAGTTTGAGGGGTTGACTTAGTTTGACGGGTTGCCTCAGTTTGAGCGGATGCCTTAGTTTTAGGGGTTGCCTTAGTTTGAGCGGCTGCCTTAGTTTGAGCGGTTGACTTAGTTTGAGGGGTTGCCTTAGTTTGAGCGGCTGCCTTAATTTGAGTGTCTGCCTTAGTTTGAGCGGTTGCCTTAGTTTGAGGGCCTGCCTTAATTTGAACGGTTGCCTTCGTTTGAGCGGCTGCCTTAGTTTGAGCGGATGCCTTAGTTTGAGGGGCTGCTTTAGTTTGAGGGTCTGCCTTAGTTTGAGGGGTTGCCTTAGTTTGAGCAGCTGCCTTCGTTGAGGGGCTGCTTTAGTTTGAGCGGCTGCCTCAGTTTGAGGGGCTGCTTTAGTTTGAGGGGCTGCTTTAGTTTGAGCGGCTGCCTCAGTTTGAGGGGCTGCCTTAGTTTGAGGGTCTGCCTTAGTTTGAGCGGTTGCCTTAGTTTGAGGGGTTGCCTTAGTTTGAGCGGATGCCTTAGTTTGAGGGGTTGCCTTACTTTGAGCGCTTGCTTTTGTTTGAGAGTCTGCCTTAGTTTGAGCTGCTGCATTAGTTTGAGCGGTTGCCTTAGTTTGAGGGGCTGCTTTAGTTTGAGGGGTTGCCTTAGTTTGAGCGGCTGCCTTAGTTTGAGGGGTTGCCTTACTTTGAGCGCTTGCTTTTGTTTGAGAGTCTGCCTTAGTTTGAGCTGCTGCATTAGTTTGAGCGGTTGCCTTAGTTTGAGGGGCTGCCTTAGTTTGAGGGGTTGCCTTAGTTTGAGCGGCAGCCTTAGTTTGAACGGTTGCCTCAGTTTAAGGGTTTTCCTCAGTTTGAGGGGTTGCCTTAGTTTGAACGGTTGCCTTAGTTTGATGGATTGCCTTAGTTTGAGGGGTTGCCTTAGTTTGAGGGTTTGCCTTAATTTGAGGGGTTGCCTTAGTTTGAACGGTTGCCTTAGTTTGAGGGTTTGCCTTAGTTTGAACTGTTGCCTCAGTTTCAGGGTTTGCCTTAGTTTGAGGGGTTGCCTTAGTTTGAAAGGTTGCCTTAGTTTGAGGGTTTGCCTTAGTTTGATCGGTTCCCTTCGTTTGAGCGGCTGCCTTAGTTTGAGGGTCTGCCTTAGTTTGAGCGGATGCCTTAGTTTGAGGGGCTGCCATAGTTTGAACGGTTGCCTTAGTTTGAGGGTTTGCCTTAGTTTGAGATTCTGCTTAGTTTGAGGGGCTGCCTGAGTTTGAGCGGTTGCCTTAGATGGAGGGGCTGCCTTAGTTTGAGGGGTTGCCTTAGATTGAAGGGTTGCCTTAGTTTGAGCGGCTGCCTTAGTTTGAGGGGATGCCTTAGTTTGAGCGGTTGCCTTAGTTTGAGGGGTTGCCTTAGTTTGAGCGGTTGCCTTAGATGGAGGGGCTGCCTTAGTTTGAGGGGTTGCTTTAGATTGAAGGGTTGCCTTAGTTTGAGCGGCTGCCTTAGTTTGAGGGTTTGCCTTAGTTTGAGATTCTGCTTAGTTTGAGGGGCTGCCTGAGTTTGAGCGGTTGCCTTAGATGGAGGGGCTGCCTTAGTTTGAGGGGTTGCCTTAGATTGAAGGGTTGCCTTAGTTTGAGCGGCTGCCTTAGTTTGAGGGGTTGCCTTAGTTTGAGGGGTTGCCTTAGTTTGAGGGGTTGCCTTAGTTTGAACGGTTGCTTTCGTTTGAGAGTCTGCCTTAGTTTGAGCGGTTGCCTTAATTTGAGGGGTTGCCTTAGTTTGAGGGTTTGCCTTAGTTTGAACGGTTGCTTTCGTTTGAGAGTCTGCCTTGGTTTGAGCGGTTGCCTTAATTTGAGGGGTTGCCTTAGTTTGAGGGGTTGCCTTACTTTGAACGTTTGCTTTAGTTTGAGAGTCAGCCTTAGTTTGAGCGGTTGCCTTAATTTCAGGGGTTGCCTTAGTTTGAGGGGCTCCCTTAGTTTGAGCGGTTGCCTTAGTTAGAGCGGTTGCCTTATTTTGAGAGTCTGCCTTAGTTTGAGTGGTTGCCTTAGTTTGAGCGGTTGCCTTAGTTTGAGCGGCTGCCTAAGTTTGAGCGGCTGCCTTAGTTTGAGGGGTTGCCTTAGTTAGAGCGGTTGCCTTATTTTGAGGGGCTGCCTTATTTTGAGATTCTGCTTAGTTTGAGCAGCTGCCTTAGTTTTAGCAGTAGCCTTAGTTTGAGCGGTTGCCTTAGTTTGAAGGGTTGCCTTAGTTTGAGCGGCTGCCTTAGTTTGAGCGGTTCCCTTAGTTTGAGGAGCTGCCTTAGTTTGTGGGGTTCCTTTAGTTTGAGCGGTTGCCTTAGTTTGAGGGGCTACCTTAGTTTGAGCGATTGCCTGAGTTAGAGCGGTTGCCTCAGTTTGAGGGGTTGCCTTAGTTTGAGCGGTTGCCTTACTTTGAACGGTTGCTTTAGTTTGAGAGTCTGCCTTAGTTTGAGCGGTTGCCTTAATTTCAGGGGTTGCCTTAGTTTGAGGGGCTCCCTTAGTTTGAGCGGTTGCCTTAGTTAGAGCGGTTGCCTCAGTTTGAGCGTATGCCTTAGTTTGAGCGGTTCCCTTAGTTTGATATTCTGCTTCGTTTGAGGGGGTTCCTTAGTTTGAGAGTCTGCCTTAGTTTGAGTGGTTGCCTTAGTTTGAGTGGTTGCCTTAGTTTGAGCGTCTGCCTCAGTTTGAGCGTATGCCTTAGTTTGAGCGGTTCCCTTAGTTTGATATTCTGCTTCGTTTGAGGGGGTTCCTTAGTTTGAGCGGTTGCCTTAGTTTGAGCGGCTGCCTAAGTTTGAGCGGCTGCCTTAGTTTGAGGGGTTGCCTTAGTTAGAGCGGTTGCCTTATTTTGAGGGGCTGCCTTAGTTTGAGATTCTGCTTAGTTTGAGCGGCTGCCTTAGTTTGAGTGGTTGCCTTAGTTTGAGTGGTTGCCTTAGTTTGAGCGTCTGCCTCAGTTTGAGCGTATGCCTTAGTTTGAGCGGTTCCCTTAGTTTGATATTCTGCTTCGTTTGAGGGGGTTCCTTAGTTTGAGCGGTTGCCTTAGTTTGAGTGGTTGCCTTAGTTTGATATTCTGCTTCGTTTGAGGGGTTGCCTTAGTTTGAGAGTCTGCCTTAGTTTGAGTGGTTGCCTTAGTTTGAGCGTCTGCCTCAGTTTGAGCGTATGCCTTAGTTTGAGCGGTTCCCTTAGTTTGATATTCTGCTTCGTTTGAGGGGGTTCCTTAGTTTGAGCGGTTGCCTTAGTTTGAGCGGCTGCCTAAGTTTGAGCGGCTGCCTTAGTTTGAGGGGTTGCCTTAGTTAGAGCGGTTGCCTTATTTTGAGGGGCTGCCTTAGTTTGAGATTCTGCTTAGTTTGAGCGGCTGCCTTAGTTTGAGGGGCTGCCTTAGTTTGAAGGGTTGCCTTAGTTTGAGCGGCTGCCTTAGTTTGAGGGGCTGCCTTAGTTTGAGCGATTGCCTTAGTTTGAGTGGTTGCCTTAGTTTGAGGGGTTGCCTTAGTTTGAGGGGTTGCCTCAGGTTGAGGGGCTTCCTTAGTTTGATGGGCTGCCTTAGTTTGAGCGGCTGCCTTAGTTTGAGCGGATGCCTTAGTTTGAGCGGTTCCCTTATTTTGAGGGGCTGCCTTAGTTTGTGGGGTTGCTTTAGTTTGAGCGGTTGCCTTAGTTTGAGGGGCTGCCTTAGTTTGAGCGGTTGCCTTAGTTTGAGGGGTTGCCTTAGTTTGAGCGGTTGCCTTAGTTTGAGGGGTTGCCTTAGTTTGAGGGGTTGGCTTAGTTTGAGCGGTTGCCTTAGTTTGAGAGTCTGCCTTAGTTTGAGAGTCTGCCTTAGTTTGAGGGGTTGACTTAGTTTGACGGGTTGCCTCAGTTTGAGCGGATGCCTTAGTTTTAGGGGTTGCCTTAGTTTGAGCGGCTGCCTTAGTTTGAGCAGTTGACTTAGTTTGAGGGGTTGCCTTAGTTTGAGCGGCTGCCTTAGTTTGAGGGGCTGCCTTAGTTTGAGCGGCTGCCTTAGTTTGAGGGGCTGCCTTAGTTTCAGCGGTTGCCTTAGTTTGAGCAGCTTCCTTAGTTTGAGCGGCTGCCTCAGTTTGAGCGGTTGCCTTAGTTGGAGGGGTTGCCTTAGTTTGAGGGGCAGCTTTAGTTTGAGTGTTTGCCTTAGTTTGAGCGGCTGCTTTAGTTTGAGAGTCTGCCTTAGTTTGAGCGGCTGCTTTAGTTTGAGGGGTTGCCTTAGTTAGAGCGGTTGCCTTATTTTGAGGGGCTGCCTTATTTTGAGATTCTGCTTAGTTTGAGCAGCTGCCTTAGTTTTAGCAGTAGCCTTAGTTTGAGCGGCTGCCTTAGTTTGAGGGGCTGCCTTAGTTTGAAGGGTTGCCTTAGTTTGAGCGGCTGCCTTAGTTTGAGCGGTTCCCTTAGTTTGAGGAGCTGCCTTAGTTTGTGGGGTTCCTTTAGTTTGAGCGGTTGCCTTAGTTTGAGGGGCTTCCTTGGTTTGAGCGATTGCCTTAGTTTGAGTGGTTGCCTTAGTTTGAGGGGTTGCCTTAGTTTGAGGGGCTGCCTCAGGTTGAGGGGCTTCCTTAGTTTGATGGGCTGCCTTAGTTTGAGCGGCTGCCTTAGTTTGAGGGGTTGCCTTACTTTGAACGGTTGCTTTAGTTTGAGAGTCTGCCTTAGTTTGAGCGGTTGCCTTAATTTCAGGGGTTGCCTTAGTTTGAGGGGCTCCCTTAGTTTGAGCGGTTGCCTTAGTTAGAGCGGTTGCCTTATTTTGAGAGTCTGCCTTAGTTTGAGTGGTTGCCTTAGTTTGAGCGTCTGCCTCAGTTTGAGCGTATGCCTTAGTTTGAGCGGTTCCCTTAGTTTGATATTCTGCTTCGTTTGAGGGGGTTCCTTAGTTTGAGCGGTTGCCTTAGTTTGAGCGGCTGCCTAAGTTTGAGCGGCTGCCTTAGTTTGAGGGGTTGCCTTAGTTAGAGCGGTTGCCTTATTTTGAGGGGCTGCCTTAGTTTGAGATTCTGCTTAGTTTGAGCGGCTGCCTTAGTTTGAGGGGCTGCCTTAGTTTGAAGGGTTGCCTTAGTTTGAGCGGCTGCCTTAGTTTGAGGGGCTGCCTTAGTTTGAGCGATTGCCTTAGTTTGAGTGGTTGCCTTAGTTTGAGGGGTTGCCTTAGTTTGAGGGGTTGCCTCAGGTTGAGGGGCTTCCTTAGTTTGATGGGCTGCCTTAGTTTGAGCGGCTGCCTTAGTTTGAGCGGATGCCTTAGTTTGAGCGGTTCCCTTATTTTGAGGGGCTGCCTTAGTTTGTGGGGTTGCTTTAGTTTGAGCGGTTGCCTTAGTTTGAGGGGCTGCCTTAGTTTGAGCGGTTGCCTTAGTTTGAGGGGTTGCCTTAGTTTGAGCGGTTGCCTTAGTTTGAGGGGTTGCCTTAGTTTGAGGGGTTGGCTTAGTTTGAGCGGTTGCCTTAGTTTGAGAGTCTGCCTTAGTTTGAGCGGCTGCCTTAGTTTGAGGGGTTGACTTAGTTTGACGGGTTGCCTCAGTTTGAGCGGATGCCTTAGTTTTAGGGGTTGCCTTAGTTTGAGCGGCTGCCTTAGTTTGAGCGGTTGACTTAGTTTGAGGGGTTGCCTTAGTTTGAGCGGCTGCCTTAGTTTGAGGGGCTGCCTTAGTTTGAGCGGCTGCCTTAGTTTGAGGGGCTGCCTTAGTTTCAGCGGTTGCCTTAGTTTGAGCAGCTTCCTTAGTTTGAGCGGCTGCCTCAGTTTGAGCGGTTGCCTTAGTTGGAGGGGTTGCCTTAGTTTGAGGGGCAGCCTTAGTTTGAGTGTTTGCCTTAGTTTGAGCGGCTGCTTTAGTTTGAGAGTCTGCCTTAGTTTGAGCGGCTGCTTTAGTTTGAGGGGTTGCCTTAGTTGGAGCGGTTGCCTTATTTTGAGGGGCTGCCTTATTTTGAGATTCTGCTTAGTTTGAGCAGCTGCCTTAGTTTTAGCAGTAGCCTTAGTTTGAGCGGCTGCCTTAGTTTGAGGGGCTGCCTTAGTTTGAAGGGTTGCCTTAGTTTGAGCGGCTGCCTTAGTTTGAACGGTTGCCTTAGTTTGAGCGGCTGCCTCAGTTTGAGCGGCTGCCTTAGTTTGAGCGGTTGCCTTAGTTTGAGGGGCTGCCTTAGTTTGAGGGGTTGCCTTAGTTTGAGCGGTTGCCTTAGTTTGAGGGTTTGCCTTAGTTTGAGCGGCTTCCTTAGTTTGAGCGGCTGCCTTAGTTTGAGGGGTTGCCTTAGTTTGAGCGGCTTCCTTAGTTTGAGCGGTTGCCTTAGTTTGAGAGTCTGCCTCAGTTTGAGGGGTTGCCTTAGTTTGAGCGGCTGCCTTAGTTTGAGGGGTTGCCTTAGTTTGAGGGGTTGCCTGAGTTTGAGCGGTTGCTTTAGTTTGAGGGGATGCCTTAGTTTGAGGGGTTGACTTAGTTTGAGGGGTTGCCTGAGTTTGAGCGGTTGCTTTAGTTTGAGGGGATGCCTTAGTTTGAGGGGTTGACTTAGTTTGAAGGGTTGCATTAGTTTGAGCGGTTGCCTTAGTTTTAGGGGTTGCCTTAGTTTGAGCGGCGGCCTTAGTTTGAGTGGTTGCTTTAGTTTGAGCGGCTGCCTTAGTTTGAGTGAATGCCTTAGTTTGATCGGTGGCCTTAGTTTGAAGGGTTCCTTAAGTTTGAGGGGTTGCCGTGGTTTGAGGGGCTGCCTTAGTTTGAGCGGTTGACTTAGTTTGAGGGGTTGCCTTAGTTTGAGCGGCTGCCTTAGTTTGAGGGGCTGCCTTAGTTTGAGGGGCTGCCTTAGTTTGAGCGGTTGCCTTAGTTTGAGCAGCTTCCTTAGTTTGAGCGGCTGCCTCAGTTTGAGCGGTTGCCTTAGTTTGAGGGGTTGTCTTCGTTTGAGGGGCAGCCTTAGTTTGAGGGGTTGCCTTTGTTTGAGCGGCTGCTTTAGTTTGAGGGGCTGCCTTAGTTTGGGCGGCTGCCTTAGTTTGAAGGGCTGCCTTAGTTTGAGCGGCTGCCTTAGTTTGAGGGGCTGCCTTAATTTGAGCGGTTGCCTAAGATTGAGCAGCTTCCTTAGTTTGAGCGGCTGCCTCAGTTTGAGCCGTTGCCTCAGGTTGAGGGGCTGCCTTAATTTGAGGGGTGCCTTACTTTGAGGGGCTGCCTTAGTTTGAGCGGTTGCCTTAGATTGAGGGGTTGCCTTAGTTTGAGCGGCTGCCTTAGTTTCGGTTGCCTTAGTTTGACGGGTTGCCTCAGTTTGAGCGGATACCTTAGTTTTAGGGGTTGCCTTAGTTTGAGCGGCTGCCTTAGTTTGAGCGGTTGACTTAGTTTGAGGGGTTGCCTTAGTTTGAGCGGCTGCCTTAGTTTGAGGGGCTGCCTTAGTTTGAGCGGCTGCCTTAGTTTGAGCAGCTTCCTTAGTTTGTGCGGCTGCCTCAGTTTGAGCGGTTGCCTTAGTTGGAGGGGTTGCCTTAGTTTGAGGGGCAGCCTTAGTTTGAGTGGTTGCCTTAGTTTGAGCGGCTGCTTTAGTTTGAGAGTATGCCTTAGTTTGAGCGGCTGCCTTAGTTTGAACGGTTGCCTTAGTTTGAGCGGCTGCCTCAGTTTGAGCGGCTGCCTTAGTTTGAGCGGTTGCCTTAGTTTGAGGGGCTGCCTTAGTTTGAGGGGTTGCCTTAGTTTGAGCGGTTGCCTTAGTTTGAGGGGTTGCCTTAGTTTGAGCGGCTTCCTTAGTTTGAGCGGTTGCCTTAGTTTGAGGGGCTGCCTCAGTTTGAGGGGTTGCCTTAGTTTGAGCGGCTGCCTTAGATTGAGGGGTTGCCTTTTTTTGAGGGGTTGCCTGAGTTTGAGCGGTTGCTTTAGTTTGAGGGGATGCCTTAGTTTGAGGGGTTGACTTAGTTTGACGGGTTGCCTTAGTTTGAACGGTTGCTTTCGTTTGAGAGTCTGCCTTAGTTTGAGCGGCGGCCTTAGTTTGAGTGGTTGCTTTAGTTTGAGCGGCTGCCTTAGTTTGAGCGAATGCCTTAGTTTGATCGGTGGCCTTAGCTTGAAGGGTTCCTTAAGTTTGAGGGGTTGCCGTGGTTTGAGGGGCTGCCTTAGTTTGAGCGGTTGCCTTTGTCTGAGCGGCTGCCTTAATTTGAGCGGCTGCCTTAGTTTGAGCGGTTGACTTAGTTTGAGGGGTTGCCTTAGTTTGAGTGGCTGCCTTAGTTTGAGGGGCTGCCTTAGTTTGAGGGGCTGCCTTAGTTTGAGCGGTTGCCTTAGTTTGAGCAGCTTCCTTAGTTTGAGCGGCTGCCTCAGTTTGAGCGGTTGCCTTAGTTTGAGGGGTTGTCTTCGTTTGAGGGGCAGCCTTAGTTTGAGGGGTTGCCTTTGTTTGAGCGGCTGCTTTAGTTTGAGGGGCTGCCTTAGTTTGGGCGGCTGCCTTAGTTTGAGGGGCTGCCTTAGTTTGAGCGGCTGCCTTAGTTTGAGGGGCTGCCTTAATTTGATCGGTTGCCTAAGTTTGAGCAGCTTCCTTAGTTTGAGCGGCTGCCTCAGTTTGAGCAGTTGCCTCAGGTTGAGGGGCTGCCTTAATTTGAGGGGTGCCTTACTTTGAGGGGCTGCCTTACTTTGAGCGGTTGCCTTAGATTGAGTGGTTGCCTTAGTTTGAGCGGCTGCCTTAGTTTGAGCGGCTGCCTTAGTTTGAGCGGCTGCCTTAGTTTGAGGGGTTGCCTTAGTTTGAGCGGCTTCCTTAGTTTGAGCGGCTGCCACAGTTTGAGCGGTTGCCTTAGTTTGAGGGGTTCCCTTAGTTTGAGAGGCTTCCTTCGTTTGAGAGTCTGCCTTAGTTTGAGCGGCTTCCTTAGTTTGAGCGGCTGCCTTAGTTAGAGCGTCTGCCTTAGTTTGAGGGGTTGCCTTAGTTTGAGCGGCTTCCTTAGTTTGAGCGGTTGCCTTAGTTTGAGCGGCTTCCTTAGTTTGAGCGGTTGCCTTAGTTTGAGGGGTTGACTTAGTTTGACGGGTTCCCTTAGTTTGAGCGGATGCCTTAATTTTAGCGGTTGCCTTCGTTTGAGGGGTTGCCTTAGTTTGAGCGGCTGCCTTAGTTTGAGGGGTTGACTTAGTTTGAGGGGTTGCCTTAGTTTGAGCGGTTGACTTAGTTTGAGGGGTTGCCTTAGTTTGAGCGGCTGCCTTAGTTTGAGGGGCTGCCTCAGTTTGAGGGGCTGCCTTAGTTTGAGCGGCTGCCTTAGTTTGAGGGGCTGCCTTAATTTGAGCGGTTGCCTAAGTTTGAGCAGCTTCCTTAGTTTGAGCGGCTGCCTCAGTTTGAGCCGTTGCCTCAGGTTGAGGGGCTGCCTTAATTAGAGGGGTGCCTTACTTTGAGGGGCTGCCTTAGTTTGAGCGGTTGCCTTAGATTGAGGGGTTGCCTTACTTTGAGGGGCTGCCTTAGTTTGAGCGGTTGCCTTAGATTGACGGGTCGCCTTAGTTTGAGCGGCTGCCTTAGTTTGAGCGGTTGCCTTAGTTTGAGGGGCTGCCTTAGTTTGAGAGGCTTCCTTAGTTTGTGGGGTTGCCTTAGTTTGAGGGGCTGCCTTAGTTTGAGGGGTTGCCTTAGTTTGAGAGGCTTCCTTAGTTTGAGCGGTTGCCTTAGTTTGAGCGGCTTCCTTAGTTTGAGCGGCTGCCTTAGTTTGAGGGAATGCCTTAGTTTGAGCGGCTTCCTTAGTTTGAGCGGCTGCCTTAGTTTGAGGGGTTGCCTTAGTTTGAGCGGCTTCCTTAGTTTGAGCGGTTGCCTTAGTTTGAGAGTCTGCCTTAGTTTGAGGGGTTGCCTTAGTTTGAGCGGCTTCCTTAGTTTGAGCGGTTGCCTTAGTTTGAGAGTCTGCCTCAGTTTGAGGGGTTGCCTTAGTTTGAGCGGCTGCCTTAGTTTGAGGGGATGCCTTAGTTTGAGGGGTTGACTTAGTTTGACGGGTTGCATTAGTTTGAGAGGTTGCCTTAGTTTTTGGGGTTGCCTTAGTTTGAGCGGCTGCCTTAGTTTGAGCGGTTCCCTTAGTTTGAGGAGCTGCCTTAGTTTGTGGGGTTGCTTTAGTTTGAGCGGTTGCCTTAGTTTGAGGGGCTGCCTTAGTTTGAGCGATTGCCTTAGTTTGAGTGGATGCCTTAGTTTGAGGGGTTGCCTTAGTTTGAGGGGTTGCCTCAGGTTGAGGGGCTTCCTTAGTTTGATGGGCTGCCTTAGTTTGAGCGGCTGCCTTAGTTTGAGCGGATGCCTTAGTTTGAGCAGTTCCCTTATTTTGAGGGGCTGCCCTAGTTTGTGGGGTTGCTTTAGTTTGAGCGGTTGCCTTAGTTTGAAGGGCTGCCTTAGTTTGAGCGGTTGCCTTAATTTGAGTGGTTGCCTTAGTTTGAGGGGTTGCCTTAGTTTGAGGTGTTGCCTCAGGTGGAAGTGCTGCCTTATTTTGAGCGGTTGCCTTAGTTTGAGGGGTTGCCTTAGTTTGAGGGGTTGGCTTAGTTTGAGCGGTTGCCTTAGTTTGAGAGTCTGCCTTAGTTTGAGAGTCTGCCTTAGTTTGAGGGGTTGACTTAGTTTGACGGGTTGCCTCAGTTTGAGCGGATGCCTTAGTTTTAGGGGTTGCCTTAGTTTGAGCGGCTGCCTTAGTTTGAGCGGTTGACTTAGTTTGAGGGGTTGCCTTAGTTTGAGCGGCTGCCTTAATTTGAGGGTCTGCCTTAGTTTGAGCGGTTGCCTTAGTTTGAGGGTCTGCCTTAGTTTGAGCGGTTGCCTTAGTTTGAGGGGTTGCCTTAGTTTGAGCAGCTGCCTTCGTTGAGGGGCTGCTTTAGTTTGAGCGGCTGCCTCAGTTTGAGGGGCTTCCTTAGTTTGAGGGGCTGCTTTAGTTTGAGCGGCTGCCTCAGTTTGAGGATGCTGCCTTAGTTTGAGGGGCTGCCTTAGGTTGAGCGATTGCCTTAGTTTGAGTGGTTGCCTTAGTTTGAGGGGTTGCCTTAGTTTGAGGGTGTGCCTCAGGTTGAGGGGCTTCCTTAGTTTGATGGGCTGCCTTAGTTTGAGCGGATGCCTTAGTTTGAGCAGTTCCCTTATTTTGAGGGGCTGCCCTAGTTTGTGGGGTTGCTTTAGTTTGAGCGGTTGCCTTAGTTTGAAGGGCTGCCTTAGTTTGAGCGGTTGCCTTAATTTGAGTGGTTGCCTTAGTTTGAGGGGTTGCCTTAGTTTGAGGTGTTGCCTCAGGTGGAAGTGCTGCCTTATTTTGAGCGGTTGCCTTAGTTTGAGGGGTTGCCTTAGTTTGAGGGGTTGGCTTAGTTTGAGCGGTTGCCTTAGTTTGAGAGTCTGCCTTAGTTTGAGAGTCTGCCTTAGTTTGAGGGGTTGACTTAGTTTGACGGGTTGCCTCAGTTTGAGCGGATGCCTTAGTTTTAGGGGTTGCCTTAGTTTGAGCGGCTGCCTTAGTTTGAGCGGTTGACTTAGTTTGAGGGGTTGCCTTAGTTTGAGCGGCTGCCTTAATTTGAGAGTCTGCCTTAGTTTGAGCGGTTGCCTTAGTTTGAGGGCCTGCCTTAATTTGAACGGTTGCCTTCGTTTGAGCGGCTGCCTTAGTTTGAGCGGATGCCTTAGTTTGAGGGGCTGCTTTAGTTTGAGGGTCTGCCTTAGTTTGAGCGGTTGCCTGAGTTTGAGCTGCTGCCTTAGTTTGAGGGTCTGCCTTAGTTTGAGCGGTTGCCTTAGTTTGAGGGGTTGCCTTAGTTTGAGCGGCTGCCTTCGTTGAGGGGCTGCTTTAGTTTGAGCGGCTGCCTCAGTTTGAGGGGCTTCCTTAGTTTGAGGGGCTGCTTTAGTTTGAGCGGCTGCCTCAGTTTGAGGATGCTGCCTTAGTTTGAGGGGCTGCCTTAGTTTGAGGGGTTGCCTTAGTTTGAGGGGTTGCCTTAGTTTGAGCGGCTGCCTTAGTTTGAGGGGTTGCCTTACTTTGAGCGCTTGCTTTAGTTTGAGAGTCTGCCTTAGTTTGAGCTGCTGCATTAGTTTGAGCGGTTGCTTTAGTTTGAGGGGCTGCCTTAGTTTGAGGGGTTGCCTTAGTTTGAGCAGCTGCCTCAGTTTGAGCGGCTGCCTTAGTTTGAGTGACTGCCTTCGTTAGAGCGGTTGCCTTATTTTGAGGGGCTGCCTTAGTTTGAGGGGTTGCCTTAGTTTGAGCGGCAGCCTTAGTTTGAACGGTTGCCTCAGTTTAAGGGTTTGCCTCAGTTTGAGGGGTTGCCTTAGTTTGAACGGTTGCCTCAGTTTGATGGTTTGCCTTAGTTTGAGGGGTTGCCTTAGTTTGAGGGTTTGCCTTAATTTGAGGGGTTGCCTTAGTTTGAGGGGCTGCCTGAGTTTGAGCGGTTGCCTTAGATTGAGCGGCTGCCTTAGTTTGAGGGGATGCCTTAGTTTGAGCGGTTGCCTTAGTTTGAGGGGTTGCCTTAGTTTGAGCGGTTGCCTTAGATGGAGGGGCTGCCTTAGTTTGAGGGGTTGCCTTAGATTGAAGGGTTGCCTTAGTTTGAGCGGCTGCCTTAGTTTGAGGGTTTGCCTTAGTTTGAGATTCTGCTTAGTTTGAGGGGCTGCCTGAGTTTGAGCGGTTGCCTTAGATGGAGGGGCTGCCTTAGTTTGAGGGGTTGCCTTAGATTGAAGGGTTGCCTTAGTTTGAGCGGCTGCCTTAGTTTGAGGGGATGCCTTAGTTTGAGCGGTTGCCTTAGTTTGAGGGGTTGCCTTAGTTTGAGGGGTTGCCTTAGTTTGAGGGGTTGCCTTAGTTTGAACGGTTGCTTTCGTTTGAGAGTCTGCCTTAGTTTGAGCGGTTGCCTTAATTTGAGGGGTTGCTTTAGTTTGAGGGGTTGCCTTAGTTTGAACGGTTGCTTTAGTTTGAGAGTCTGCCTTAGTTTGAGCGGTTGCCTTAATTTGAGGGGTTGCCTTAGTTTGAGGGGTTGCCTTACTTTGAACGTTTGCTTTAGTTTGAGAGTCTGCCTTAGTTTGAGCGGTTGCCTTAATTTCAGGGGTTGCCTTAGTTTGAGGGGCTCCCTTAGTTTGAGCGGTTGCCTTAGTTAGAGCGGTTGCCTTATTTTGAGAGTCTGCCTTAGTTTGAGTGGTTGCCTTAGTTTGAGCGTCTGCCTCAGTTTGAGCGTATGCCTTAGTTTGAGCGGTTGCCTTAATTTGAGTTTCTGCTTAGTTTGAGGGGGTTCCTTAGTTTGAGCGGTTGCCTTAGTTTGAGCGGCTGCCTAAGTTTGAGCGGCTGCCTTAGTTTGAGGGGTTGCCTTAGTTTGAGGGGTTGCCTCAGGTTGAGGGGTTGCCTTAGTTTGAGCGGCTGCCTTAGTTTGAGGGGTTGCCTTAGTTTGAGCGGTTGCCTTAGTTTGAGAGTCTGCCTCAGTTTGAGGGGTTGCCTTAGTTTGACCGGCTGCCTTAGTTTGAGGGGATGCCTTAGTTTGAGGGGTTGACTTAGTTTGACGGGTTGCATTAGTTTGAGCGGTTGCCTTAGTTTTTGGGGTTGCCTTAGTTTGAGCGGCTGCCTTAGTTTGAGCGGTTCCCTTAGTTTGAGGAGCTGCCTTAGTTTCTGGGGTTGCTTTAGTTTGAGCGGTTGCCTTAGTTTGAGGGGCTGCCTTAGTTTGAGCGATTGCCTTAGTTTGAGTGGTTGCCTTAGTTTGAGGGGTTGCCTTAGTTTGAGGGGTTGCCTCAGGTTGAGGGGCTTCCTTAGTTTGATGGGCTGCCTTAGTTTGAGCGGCTGCCTTAGTTTGAGCGGATGCCTTAGTTTGAGCGGTTCCCTTAATTTGAGGGGCTGCCTTAGTTTGTGGGGTTGCTTTAGTTTGAGCTGTTGCCTTAGTTTGAGGGGCTGCCTTAGTTTGAGCGGTTGCCTTAGTTTGAGTGGTTGCCTTAGTTTGAGGGGTTGCCTTAGTTTGAGGTGTTGCCTCAGGTGGAAGTGCTGCCTTATTTTGAGCGGTTGCCTTAGTTTGAGGGGTTGCCTTAGTTTGAGGGGTTGGCTTAGTTTGAGCGGTTGCCTTAGTTTGAGAGTCTGCCTTAGTTTGAGAGTCTGCCTTAGTTTGAGGGGTTGACTTAGTTTGACGGGTTGCCTCAGTTTGAGCGGATGCCTTAGTTTTAGGGGTTGCCTTAGTTTGAGCGGCTGCCTTAGTTTGAGCGGTTGACTTAGTTTGAGGGGTTGCCTTAGTTTGAGCGGCTGCCTTAATTTGAGGGTCTGCCTTAGTTTGAGCGGTTGCCTTAGTTTGAGGGCCTGCCTTAATTTGAACGGTTGCCTTCGTTTGAGCGGCTGCCTTAGTTTGAGCGGATGCCTTAGTTTGAGGGGCTGCTTTAGTTTGAGGGTCTGCCTTAGTTTGAGCGGTTGCCTGAGTTTGAGCTGCTGCCTTAGTTTGAGGGTCTGCCTTAGTTTGAGCGGTTGCCTTAGTTTGAGGGGTTGCCTTAGTTTGAGCAGCTGCCTTCGTTGAGGGGCTGCTTTAGTTTGAGCGGCTGCCTCAGTTTGAGGGGCTTCCTTAGTTTGAGGGGCTGCTTTTGTTTGAGCGGCTGCCTCAGTTTGAGGGGCTGCCTTAGTTTGAGGGGCTGCCTTAGTTTGAGCGGTTGCCTTAGTTTGAGGGGTTGCCTTAGTTTGAGCGGCTGCCTTAGTTTGAGGGGTTGCCTTACTTTGAGCGCTTGCTTTAGTTTGAGAGTCTGCCTTAGTTTGAGCTGCTGCATTAGTTTGAGCGGTTGCTTTAGTTTGAGGGGCTGCCTTAGTTTGAGGGGTTGCCTTAGTTTGAGCAGCTGCCTCAGTTTGAGCGGCTGCCTTAGTTTGAGTGACTGCCTTCGTTAGAGCGGTTGCCTTATTTTGAGGGGCTGCCTTAGTTTGAGGGGTTGCCTTAGTTTGAGCGGCAGCCTTAGTTTGAACGGTTGCCTCAGTTTAAGGGTTTGCCTCAGTTTGAGGGGTTGCCTTAGTTTGAACGGTTGCCTCAGTTTGATGGTTTGCCTTAGTTTGAGGGGTTGCCTTAGTTTGAGGGTTTGCCTTAATTTGAGGGGTTGCCTTAGTTTGAACGGTTGCCTCAGTTTGAGGGTTTGCCTTAGTTTGAACTGTTGCCTCAGGTTCAGGGTTTGCCTTAGTTTGAGGGGTTGCCTTAGTTTGAAAGATTGCCTTAGTTTGAGGGTTTGCCTTAGTTTGAGCGGTTCCCTTCGTTTGAGCGGCTGCCTTAGTTTGAGGGTCTGCCTTAGTTTGAGCGGATGCCTTAGTTTGAGGGGCTGCCATAGTTTGAACGGTTGCCTTAGTTTGAGGGTTTGCCTTAGTTTGAGATTCTGCTTAGTTTGAGGGGCTGCCTGAGTTTGAGCGGTTGCCTTAGATGGAGGGGCTGCCTTAGTTTGAGGGGTTGCCTTAGAATGAAGGGTTGCCTTAGTTTGAGCGGCTGCCTTAGTTTGAGGGGATGCCTTAGTTTGAGCGGTTGCCTTAGTTTGAGGGGTTGCCTTAGTTTGAGCGGTAGCCTTAGATGGAGGGGCTGCCTTAGTTTGAGGGGTTGCCTTAGATTGAAGGGTTGCCTTAGTTTGAGCGGCTGCCTTAGTTTGAGGGTTTGCCTTAGTTTGAGATTCTGCTTAGTTTGAGGGGCTGCCTGATTTTGAGCGGTTGCCTTAGATGGAGGGGCTGCCTTAGTTTGAGGGGTTGCCTTAGATTGAAGGGTTGCCTTAGTTTGAGCGGCTGCCTTAGTTTGAGGGGATGCCTTAGTTTGAGCGGTTGCCTTAGTTTGAGGGGTTGCCTTAGTTTGAGGGGTTGCCTTAGTTTGAGGGGTTGCCTTAGTTTGAACGGTTGCTTTCGTTTGAGAGTCTGCCTTAGTTTGAGCGGTTGCCTTAATTTGAGGGGTTGCTTTAGTTTGAGGGGTTGCCTTAGTTTGAACGGTTGCTTTAGTTTGAGAGTCTGCCTTAGTTTGAGCGGTTGCCTTAATTTGAGGGGTTGCCTTAGTTTGAGGGGTTGCCTTACTTTGAACGTTTGCTTTAGTTTGAGAGTCTGCCTTAGTTTGAGCGGTTGCCTTAATTTCAGGGGTTGCCTTAGTTTGAGGGGCTCCCTTAGTTTGAGGGGTTGCCTTAGTTAGAGCGGTTGCCTTATTTTGAGAGTCTGCCTTAGTTTGAGTGGTTGCCTTAGTTTGAGCGTCTGCCTCAGTTTGAGCGTATGCCTTAGTTTGAGCGGTTGCCTTAGTTTGAGCGATTGCCTTAGTTTGAGTGGTTGCCTTAGTTTGAGGGGTTGCCTTAGTTTGATGGGCTGCCTTAGTTTGAGCGATTGCCTTAGTTTGAGTGGTTGCCTTAGTTTGAGGGGCTGCCTTAGTTTGAGCGATTGCCTTAGTTTGAGTGGTTGCCTTAGTTTGAGGGGTTGCCTTAGTTTGATGGGCTGCCTTAGTTTGAGCGGCTGCCTTAGTTTAAGCGGATGCCTTAGTTTGAGCGGTTCCCTTATTTTGAGGGGCTGCCTTAGTTTGTGGGGTTGCTTTAGTTTGAGCGGTTGCCTTAGTTTGAGGGGCTGCCTTAGTTTGAGCGGTTGCCTTAGTTTGAGTGGTTGCCTTAGTTTGAGGGGTTGCCTTAGTTTGAGGGGCTCCCTTAGTTTGAGGGGTTGCCTTAGTTAGAGCGGTTGCCTTATTTTGAGAGTCTGCCTTAGTTTGAGTGGTTGCCTTAGTTTGAGCGTCTGCCTCAGTTTGAGCGTATGCCTTAGTTTGAGCGGTTGCCTTAGTTTGAGTTTCTGCTTAGTTTGAGGGGGTTCCTTAGTTTGAGCGGTTGCCTTAGTTTGAGCGGCTGCCTAAGTTTGAGCGGCTGCCTTAGTTTGAGGGGTTGCCTTAGTTAGAGCGGTTGCCTTATTTTGAGGGGCTGCCTTATTTTGAGATTCTGCTTAGTTTGAGCAGCTGCCTTAGTTTTAGCAGTAGCCTTAGTTTGAGCGGCTGCCTTAGTTTGAGGGGCTGCCTTAGTTTGAAGGGTTGCCTTAGTTTGAGCGGCTGCCTTAGTTTGAGCGGTTCCCTTAGTTTGAGGAGCTGCCTTAGTTTGTGGGGTTCCTTTTGTTTGAGCGGTTGCCTTAGTTTGAGGGGCTGCCTTAGTTTGAGCGATTGCCTTAGTTTGAGTGGTTGCCTTAGTTTGAGGGGTTGCCTTAGTTTGATGGGCTGCCTTAGTTTGAGCGGCTGCCTTAGTTTAAGCGGATGCCTTAGTTTGAGCGGTTCCCTTATTTTGAGGGGCTGCCTTAGTTTGTGGGGTTGCTTTAGTTTGAGCGGTTGCCTTAGTTTGAGGGGCTGCCTTAGTTTGAGCGGTTGCCTTAGTTTGAGTGGTTGCCTTAGTTTGAGGGGTTGCCTTAGTTTGAGGGGTTGCCTTAGTTTTAGGGGTTGGCTTAGTTTGAGCGGTTGCCTTAGTTTGAGAGACTGCCTTAGTTTGAGTGTCTGCCTTAGTTTGAGGGGTTGACTTAGTTTGACGGGTTGCCTCAGTTTGAGCGGATGCCTTAGTTTTAGGGGTTGCCTTAGTTTGAGCGGCTGCCTTAGTTTGAGCGGTTGACTTAATTTGAGGGGTTGCCTTAGTTTGAGTGGCTCCCTTAATTTGAGGGTCTGCCTTAGTTTGAGCGGTTGCCTTAGTTTGAGGGCCTGCCTTAATTTGAACGGTTGCCTTCGTTTGAGCGGCTGCCTTAGATTGAGCGGATGCCTTAGTTTGAGGGGCTGCTTTAGTTTGAGGGTCTGCCTTAGTTTGAGCGGTTGCATGAGTTTGAGCTGCTGCCTTAGATTGAAGGGTTGCCTTAGTTTGAGCGGCTGCCTTAGTTTGAGGGTTTGCCTTAGTTTGAGATTCTGCTTAGTTTGAGGGGCTGCCTGAGTTTGAGCGGTTGCCTTAGATGGAGGGGCTGCCTTAGTTTGAGGGGTTGCCTTAGATTGAAGGGTTGCCTTAGTTTGAGCGGCTGCCTTAGTTTGAGGGGATGCCTTAGTTTGAGCGGTTGCCTTAGTTTGAGGGGTTGCCTTAGTTTGAGGGGTTGCCTTAGTTTGAGGGGTTGCCTTAGTTTGAACGGTTGCTTTCGTTTGAGAGTCTGCCTTAGTTTGAGCGGTTGCCTTAATTTGAGGGGTTGCTTTAGTTTGAGGGGTTGCCTTAGTTTGAACGGTTGCTTTAGTTTGAGAGTCTGCCTTAGTTTGAGCGGTTGCCTTAATTTGAGGGGTTGCCTTAGTTTGAGGGGTTGCCTTACTTTGAACGTTTGCTTTAGTTTGAGAGTCTGCCTTAGTTTGAGCGGTTGCCTTAATTTCAGGCGTTGCCTTAGTTTGAGGGGCTCCCTTAGTTTGAGCGGTTGCCTTAGTTAGAGCGGTTGCCTTATTTTGAGAGTCTGCCTTAGTTTGAGTGGTTGCCTTAGTTTGAGCGTCTGCCTCAGTTTGAGCGTATGCCTTAGTTTGAGCGGTTGCCTTAGTTTGAGTTTCTGCTTAGTTTGAGGGGGTTCCTTAGTTTGAGCGGTTGCCTTAGTTTGAGCGGCTGCCTAAGTTTGAGCGGCTGCCTTAGTTTGAGGGGTTGCCTTAGTTAGAGCGGTTGCCTTATTTTGAGAGTCTGCCTTAGTTTGAGTGGTTGCCTTAGTTTGAGCGTCTGCCTCAGTTTGAGCGTATGCCTTAGTTTGAGCGGTTGCCTTAGTTTGAGTTTCTGCTTAGTTTGAGGGGGTTCCTTAGTTTGAGCGGTTGCCTTAGTTTGAGCGGTTGCCTTAGTTAGAGCGGTTGCCTTATTTTGAGGGGCTGCCTTATTTTGAGATTCTGCTTAGTTTGAGCAGCTGCCTTAGTTTTAGCAGTAGCCTTAGTTTGAGCGGCTGCCTTAGTTTGAGGGGCTGCCTTAGTTTGAAGGGTTGCCTTAGTTTGAGCGGCTGCCTTAGTTTGAGCGGTTCCCTTAGTTTGAGGAGCTGCCTTAGTTTGTGGGGTTCCTTTAGTTTGAGCGGTTGCCTTAGTTTGAGGGGCTGCCTTAGTTTGAGGGGTTGCCTTAGTTTGAGCGGCAGCCTTAGTTTGAACGGTTGCCTCAGTTTAAGGGTTTGCCTCAGTTTGAGGGGTTGCCTTAGTTTGAACGGTTGCCTTAGTTTGATGGTTTGCCTTAGTTTGAGGGGTTGCCTGAGTTTGAGGGTTTGCCTTAATTTGAGGGGTTGCCTTAGTTTGAACGGTTGCCTTAGTTTGAGGGTTTGCCTTAGTTTGAACTGTTGCCTCAGTTTCAGGGTTTGCCTTAGTTTGAGGGGTTGCCTTTGTTTGAAAGGTTGCCTTAGTTTGAGGGTTTGCCTTAGTTTGAGCGGTTCCCTTCGTTTGAGCGGCTGCCTTAGTTTGAGGGTCTGCCTTAGTTTGAGCGGATGCCTTAGTTTGAGGGGCTGCCATAGTTTGAACGGTTGCCTTAGTTTGAGGGTTTGCCTTAGTTTGAGATTCTGCTTAGTTTGAGGGTCTGCCTGAGTTTGAGCGGTTGCCTTAGATGGAGGGGCTGCCTTAGTTTGAGGGGTTGCCTTAGATTGAAGGGTTGCCTTAGTTTGAGCGGCTGCCTTAGTTTGAGGGGATGCCTTAGTTTGAGGGGTTGCCTTAGTTTGAGGGGTTGCCTTAGTTTGAGGGGTTGCCTTAGTTTGAGGGGTTGCCTTAGTTTGAACGGTTGCTTTAGTTTGAGAGTCTGCCTTAGTTTGAGCGGTTGCCTTAATTTGAGGGGTTGCCTTAGTTTGAGGGGTTGCCTTAGTTTGAACGGTTGCTTTCGTTTGAGAGTCTGCCTTAGTTTGAGCGGTTGCCTTAATTTGAGGGGTTGCCTTAGTTTGAGGGGTTGCCTTACTTTGAACAGTTGCTTTCGTTTGAGAGTCTGCCTTAGTTTGAGCGGTTGCCTTAATTTCAGGGGTTGCCTTAGTTTGAGGGGTTGCCTTAGTTAGAGCGGTTGCCTTAGTTTGAGGGGCTGCCTTAGTTTGTGGGGTTCCTTTAGTTTGAGGAGCTGCCTTAGTTTGTGGGGTTCCTTTAGTTTGAGCGGTTGCCTTAGTTTGAGGGGCTGCCTTAGTTTGAGCGATTGCCTTAGTTTGAGTGGTTGCCTTAGTTTGAGGGGTTGCCTTAGTTTGATGGGCTGCCTTAGTTTGAGCGGCTGCCTTAGTTTAAGCGGATGCCTTAGTTTGAGCGGTTCCCTTATTTTGAGGGGCTGCCTTAGTTTGTGGGGTTGCTTTAGTTTGAGCGGTTGCCTTAGTTTGAGGGGCTGCCTTAGTTTGAGCGGTTGCCTTAGTTTGAGGGGTTGCCTTAGTTTGAGGGGTTGCCTTAGTTTGAGGGGTTGCCTTAGTTTTAGGGGTTGGCTTAGTTTGAGCGGTTGACTTAGTTTGAGAGACTGCCTTAGTTTGAGTGTCTGCCTTAGTTTGAGGGGTTGACTTAGTTTGACGGGTTGCCTCAGTTTGAGCGGATGCCTTAGTTTTAGGGGTTGCCTTAGTTTGAGCGGCTGCCTTAGTTTGAGCGGTTGACTTAATTTGAGGGGTTGCCTTAGTTTGAGTGGCTCCCTTAATTTGAGGGTCTGCCTTAGTTTGAGCGGTTGCCTTAGTTTGAGGGCCTGCCTTAATTTGAACGGTTGCCTTCGTTTGAGCGGCTGCCTTAGATTGAGCGGATGCCTTAGTTTGAGGGGCTGCTTTAGTTTGAGGGTCTGCCTTAGTTTGAGCGGTTGCATGAGTTTGAGCTGCTGCCTTAGTTTGAGGGTCTGCCTTAGTTTGAGCGGTTGCCTTAGTTTGAGGGGTTGCCTTAGTTTGAGGGGCTGCCTTCGTTGAGGGGCTGCTTTAGTTTGAGCGGCTGCCTCAGTTTGAGGGGCTGCCTTAGTTTGAGGGGCTGCTTTGGTTTGAGCGGCTGCCTCAGTTTGAGGGGCTGCCTTAGTTTGAGGGGCTGCCTTAGTTTGAGCGGTTGCCTTAGTTTGAGGGGTTGCCTTAGTTTGAGGGGCTGCCTTAGTTTGAGCGGTTGCCTTACTTTGAGCGCTTGCTTTAGTTTGAGAGTCTGCCTTAGTTTGAGCTGCTGCATTAGTTTGAGCGCTTGCCTTAGTTTGAGGGGCTGCCTTAGTTTGAGGGGTTGCCTTAGTTGGAGCAGCTGCCTCAGTTTGAGCGGCTGCCTTAGTTTGAGGGACGGCCTTCGTTAGAGCGGTTGCCTTAGTTTGAGGGGTTGCCTTAGTTTGAGCGGCAGCCTTAGTTTGAACGGTTGCCTCAGTTTAAGGGTTTGCCTCAGTTTGAGGGGTTGCCTTAGTTTGAACGGTTGCCTTAGTTTGATGGTTTGCCTTAGTTTGAGGGGTTGCCTGAGTTTGAGGGTTTGCCTTAATTTGAGGGGTTGCCTTAGTTTGAACGGTTGCCTTAGTTTGAGGGTTTGCCTTAGTTTGAACTGTTGCCTCAGTTTCAGGGTTTGCCTTAGTTTGAGGGGTTGCCTTTGTTTGAAAGGTTGCCTTAGTTTGAGGGTTTGCCTTAGTTTGAGCGGTTCCCTTCGTTTGAGCGGCTGCCTTAGTTTGAGGGTCTGCCTTAGTTTGAGCGGATGCCTTAGTTTGAGGGGCTGCCATAGTTTGAACGGTTGCCTTAGTTTGAGGGTTTGCCTTAGTTTGAGATTCTGCTTAGTTTGAGGGTCTGCCTGAGTTTGAGCGGTTGCCTTAGATGGAGGGGCTGCCATAGTTTGAACGGTTGCCTTAGATTGAAGGGTTGCCTTAGTTTGAGCGGCTGCCTTAGTTTGAGGGGATGCCTTAGTTTGAGGGGTTGCCTTAGTTTGAGGGGTTGCCTTAGTTTGAGGGGTTGCCTTAGTTTGAACGGTTGCTTTAGTTTGAGAGTCTGCCTTAGTTTGAGCGGTTGCCTTAATTTGAGGGGTTGCCTTAGTTTGAGGGGTTGCCTTAGTTTGAACGGTTGCTTTCGTTTGAGAGTCTGCCTTAGTTTGAGCGGTTGCCTTAATTTGAGGGGTTGCCTTAGTTTGAGGGGTTGCCTTACTTTGAACAGTTGCTTTCGTTTGAGAGTCTGCCTTAGTTTGAGCGGTTGCCTTAATTTCAGGGGTTGCCTTAGTTTGAGGGGCTCCCTTAGTTTGAGCGGTTGCCTCAGTTAGAGCGGTTGCCTTATTTTGAGAGTCTGCCTTAGTTTGAGTGGTTGCCTTAGTTTGAGCGTCTGCCTCAGTTTGAGCGTATGCCTTAGTTTGAGCGGTTGCCTTAGTTTGATATTCTGCTTAGTTTGAGGGGGTTCCTTAGTTTGAGCGGTTGCCTTAGTTTGAGCGGCTGCCTAAGTTTGAGCGGCTGCCTTAGTTTGAGGGGTTGCCTTAGTTAGAGCGGTTGCCTTATTTTGAGGGGCTGCCTTAGTTTGAGCGGTTGCCTTAGTTTGAGATTCTGCTTAGTTTGAGCAGCTGCCTTAGTTTTAGCAGTAGCCTTAGTTTGAGCGGCTGCCTTAGTTTGAGGGGCTGCCTTAGTTTGAAGGGTTGCCTTAGTTTGAGCGGCTGCCTTAGTTTGAGCGGTTCCCTTAGTTTGAGGAGCTGCCTTAGTTTGTGGGGTTGCTTTAGTTTGAGCGGTTGCCTTAGTTTGAGGGGCTGCCTTAGTTTGAGCCATTGCCTTAGTTTGAGTGGTTGCCTTAGTTTGAGGGGTTGCCTTAGTTTGAGGGGTTGCCTCAGGTTGAGGGGCTTCCTTAGTTTGATGGGCTGCCTTAGTTTGAGTGGCTGCCTTAGTTTGAGCGGATGCCTTAGTTTGAGCGGTTCCCTTATTTTGAGGGGCTGCCTTAGTTTGTGGGGTTGCTTTAGTTTGAGCGGTTGCCTTAGTTTGAAGGGCTGCCTTAGTTTGAGCGGTTGCCTTAGTTTGAGTGGTTGCCTTAGTTTGAGCGGTTGACTTAGTTTGAGGTGTTGCCTCAGGTGGAAGTGCTGCCTTATTTTGAGCGGTTGCCTTAGTTTGAGGGGTTGCCTTAGTTTGAGGGGTTGGCTTAGTTTGAGCGGTTGCCTTAGTTTGAGAGTCTGCCTTAGTTTGAGAGTCTGCCTTAGTTTGAGGGGTTGACTTAGTTTGACGGGTTGCCTCAGTTTGAGCGGATGCCTTAGTTTGAGGGGTTGCCTTAGTTTGAGGTGTTGCCTCAGGTGGAAGTGCTGCCTTATTTTGAGCGGTTGCCTTAGTTTGAGGGTCTGCCTTAGTTTGAACGGTTGCCTTAGTTTGAGGGTTTGCCTTAGTTTGAGATTCTGCTTAGTTTGAGGGGCTGCCTGAGTTTGAGCGGTTGCCTTAGATGGAGGGGCTGCCTTAGTTTGAGGGGTTGCCTCAGTTAGAGCGGTTGCCTTATTTTGAGAGTCTGCCTTAGTTTGAGTGGTTGCCTTAGTTTGAGCGTCTGCCTCAGTTTGAGCGTATGCCTTAGTTTGAGCGTCTGCCTCAGTTTGAGAGTCTGCCTTAGTTTGAGAGTCTGCCTTAGTTTGAGGGGTTGACTTAGTTTGACGGGTTGCCTCAGTTTGAGCGGATGCCTTAGTTTGAGGGGTTGCCTTAGTTTGAGGTGTTGCCTCAGGTGGAAGTGCTGCCTTATTTTGAGCGGTTGCCTTAGTTTGAGGGTCTGCCTTAGTTTGAACGGTTGCCTTAGTTTGAGGGTTTGCCTTAGTTTGAGATTCTGCTTAGTTTGAGGGGCTGCCTGAGTTTGAGCGGTTGCCTTAGATGGAGGGGCTGCCTTAGTTTGAGGGGTTGCCTTAGATTGAAGGGTTGCCTTAGTTTGAGCGGCTGCCTTAGTTTGAGGGGATGCCTTAGTTTGAGCGGTTGCCTTAGTTTGAGGGGTTGCCTTAGTTTGAGCGGTTGCCTTAGATGGAGGGGCTGCCTTAGTTTGAGGGGTTGCCTTAGATTGAAGGGTTGCCTTAGTTTGAGCGGCTGCCTTAGTTTGAGGGGATGCCTTAGTTTGAGCGGTTGCCTTAGTTTGAGGGGTTGCCTTAGTTTGAGGGGTTGCCTTAGTTTGAGGGGTTGCCTTAGTTTGAACGGTTGCTTTCGTTTGAGAGTCTGCCTTAGTTTGAGCGGTTGCCTTAATTTGAGGGGTTGCTTTAGTTTGAGGGGTTGCCTTAGTTTGAACGGTTGCTTTAGTTTGAGAGTCTGCCTTAGTTTGAGCGGTTGCCTTAATTTGAGGGGTTGCCTTAGTTTGAGGGGTTGCCTTACTTTGAACGTTTGCTTTAGTTTGAGAGTCTGCCTTAGTTTGAGCGGTTGCCTTAATTTCAGGGGTTGCCTTAGTTTGAGGGGCTCCCTTAGTTTGAGCGGTTGCCTTAGTTAGAGCGGTTGCCTTATTTTGAGAGTCTGCCTTAGTTTGAGTGGTTGCCTTAGTTTGAGCGTCTGCCTCAGTTTGAGCGTATGCCTTAGTTTGAGCGGTTGCCTTAGTTTGAGTTTCTGCTTAGTTTGAGGGGGTTCCTTAGTTTGAGCGGTTGCCTTAGTTTGAGCGGCTGCCTAAGTTTGAGCGGCTGCCTTAGTTTGAGGGGTTGCCTTAGTTTGAGCGGCTGCCTTAGTTTGAGCGGCTGCCTAAGTTTGAAGGGTTGCCTTATTTTGAGGGGCTGCCTTATTTTGAGATTCTGCTTAGTTTGAGCAGCTGCCTTAGTTTGAGGGGCTGCCTTAGTTTGAAGGGTTGCCTTAGTTTGAGCGGCTGCCTTAGTTTGAGCGGTTCCCTTAGTTTGAGGAGCTGCCTTAGTTTGAGGGACTGCCTTCGTTAGAGCGGTTGCCTTATTTTGAGGGGCTGCCTTAGTTTGAGGGGTTGCCTTAGTTTGTGCGGCAGCCTTAGTTTGAACGGTTGCCTCAGTTTAAGGGTTTGCCTCAGTTTGAGGGGTTGCCTTAGTTTGAACGGTTGCCTTAGTTTGATGGTTTGCCTTAGTTTGAGGGGTTGCCTGAGTTTGAGGGTTTGCCTTAATTTGAGGGGTTGCCTTAGTTTGAACGGTTGCCTTAGTTTGAGGGTTTGCCTTGGTTTGAACTGTTGCCTCAGTTTCAGGGTTTGCCTTAGTTTGAGGGGTTGCCTTTGTTTGAAAGGTTGCCTTAGTTTGAGGGTTTGCCTTAGTTTGAGCGGTTCCCTTCGTTTGAGCGGCTGCCTTAGTTTGAGGGTCTGCCTTAGTTTGAGCGGATGCCTTAGTTTGAGGGGCTGCCATAGTTTGAACGGTTGCCTTAGTTTGAGGGTTTGCCTTAGTTTGAGATTCTGCTTAGTTTGAGGGGCTGCCTGAGTTTGAGCGGTTGCCTTAGATGGAGGGGCTGCCTTAGTTTGAGGGGTTGCCTTAGATTGAAGGGTTGCCTTAGTTTGAGCGGCTGCCTTAGTTTGAGGGGATGCCTTAGTTTGAGGGGTTGCCTTAGTTTGAGGGGTTGCCTTAGTTTGAGGGGTTGCCTTAGTTTGAGGGGTTGCCTTAGTTTGAACGGTTGCTTTAGTTTGAGAGTCTGCCTTAGTTTGAGCGGTTGCCTTAATTTGAGGGGTTGCCTTAGTTTGAGGGGTTGCCTTAGTTTGAACGGTTGCTTTCGTTTGAGAGTCTGCCTTAGTTTGAGCGGTTGCCTTAATTTGAGGGGTTGCCTTAGTTTGAGGGGTTGCCTTACTTTGAACGGTTGCTTTCGTTTGAGAGTCTGCCTTAGTTTGAGCGGTTGCCTTAATTTCAGGGGTTGCCTTATTTTGAGAGTCTGCCTTAGTTTGAGTGGTTGCCTTAGTTTGAGCGTCTGCCTCAGTTTGAGCGTATGCCTTAGTTTGAGCGGTTCCCTTAGTTTGATATTCTGCTTAGTTTGAGGGGGTTCCTTAGTTTGAGCGGTTGCCTTAGTTTGAGCGGCTGCCTAAGTTTGAGCGGCTGCCTTAGTTTGAGGGGTTGCCTTAGTTAGAGCGGTTGCCTTATTTTGAGGGGCTGCCTTAGTTTGAGATTCTGCTTAGTTTGAGCAGCTGCCTTAGTTTTAGCAGTAGCCTTAGTTTGAGCGGCTGCCTTAGTTTGAGGGGCTGCCTTAGTTTGAAGGGTTGCCTTAGTTTGAGCGGCTGCCTTATTTTGAGCGGTTCCCTTAGTTTGAGGAGCTGCCTTAGTTTGTGGGGTTGCTTTAGTTTGAGCGGTTGCCTTAGTTTGAGGGGCTGCCTTAGTTTGAGCCATTGCCTTAGTTAGAGTGGTTGCCTTAGTTTGAGGGGTTGCCTTAGTTTGAGGGGTTGCCTCAGGTTGAGGGGCTTCCTTAGTTTGATGGGCTGCCTTAGTTTGAGCGGCTGCCTTAGTTTGAGCGGATGCCTTAGTTTGAGCGGTTCCCTTATTTTGAGGGGCTGCCTTAGTTTGTGGGGTTGCTTTAGTTTGAGCGGTTGCCTTAGTTTGAGTGGTTGCCTTAGTTTGAGCGGTTGCCTTAGTTTGAGGTGTTGCCTCAGGTGGAAGTGCTGCCTTATTTTGAACGGTTGCCTTAGTTTGAGGGGTTGCCTTAGTTTGAGGGGTTGGCTTAGTTTGAGCGGTTGCCTTAGTTTGAGAGTCTGCCTTAGTTTGAGAGTCTGCCTTAGTTTGAGGGGTTGACTTAGTTTGACGGGTTGCCTCAGTTTGAGCGGATGCCTTAGTTTTAGGGGTTGCCTTAGTTTGAGCGGCTGCCTTAGTTTGAGCGATTGACTTAGTTTGAGGGGTTGCCTTAGTTTGAGGGGTTGCCTCAGGTTGAGGGGCTTCCTTAGTTTGATGGGCTTCCTTAGTTTGAGCGGCTGCCTTAGTTTGAGCGGATGCCTTAGTTTGAGCGGTTCCCTTATTTTGAGGGGCTGCCTTAGTTTGTGGGGTTGCTTTAGTTTGAGCGGTTGCCTTAGTTTGAGGGGCTGCCTTAGTTTGAGCGGTTGCCTTAGTTTGAGTGGTTGCCTTAGTTTGAGGGGTTGCCTTAGTTTGAGGTGTTGCCTCAGGTGGAAGTGCTGCCTTATTTTGAGCGGTTGCCTTAGTTTGAGGGGTTGCCTTAGTTTGAGGGGTTGGCTTAGTTTGAGCGGTTGCCTTAGTTTGAGAGACTGCCTTAGTTTGAGAGTCTGCCTTAGTTTGAGGGGTTGACTTAGTTTGACGGGTTGCCTCAGTTTGAGCGGATGCCTTAGTTTTAGGGGTTGCCTTATTTTGAGCGGCTGCCTTAGTTTGAGCGGTTGACTTAGTTTGAGGGGTTGCCTTAGTTTGAGCGACTCCCTTAATTTGAGGGTCTGCCTTAGTTTGAGCGGTTGCCTTAGTTTGAGGGCCTGCCTTAATTTGAACGGTTGCCTTCGTTTGAGCGGCTGCCTTAGATTGAGCGGATGCCTTAGTTTGAGGGGCTGCTTTAGTTTGAGGGTCTGCCTTAGTTTGAGCGGTTGCCTGAGTTTGAGCTGCTGCCTTAGTTTGAGGGTCTGCCTAAGTTTGAGCGGTTGCCTTAGTTTGAGGGGTTGCCTTAGTTTGAGCGGCTGCCTTCGTTGAGGGGCTGCTTTAGTTTGAGCGGCTGCCTCAGTTTGAGGGGCTGCCTTAGTTTGAGGGGCTGCTTTAGTTTGAGCGGCTGCCTCAGTTTGAGGGGCTGCCTTAGTTTGAGGGGCTGCCTTAGTTTGAGCGGTTGCCTTAGTTTGAGGGGTTGCCTTAGTTTGAGGGGCTGCCTTAGTTTGAGGGGTTGCCTTACTTTGAGCGCTTGCTTTAGTTTGAGAGTCTGCCTTAGTTTGAGCTGCTGCATTAGTTTGAGCGGTTGCCTTAGTTTGAGCAGCTGCCTTAGTTTTAGCAGTAGCCTTAGTTGGAGCGGCTGCCTTAGTTTGAGGGGCTGCCTTAGTTTGAAGGGTTGCCTTAGTTTGAGCGGCTGCCTTAGTTTGAGCGGTTCCCTTAGTTTGAGGAGCTGCCTTAGTTTGTGGGGTTGCTTTAGTTTGAGCGGTTGCCTTAGTTTGAGGGGCTGCCTTAGTTTGAGCGATTGCCTTAGTTTGAGTGGTTACCTTAGTTTGAGGGGTTGCCTTAGTTTGAGGGGTTGCCTCAGGTTGAGGGGCTTCCTTAGTTTGATGGGCTGCCTTAGTTTGAGCGGCTGCCTTAGTTTGAGCGGATGCCTTAGTTTGAGCGGTTCCCTTATTTTGAGGGGCTGCCTTAGTTTGTGGGGTTGCTTTAGTTTGAGCGGTTCCCTTAGTTTGAAGGGCTGCCTTAGTTTGAGCGGTTATCTTAGTTTGAGTGGTTGCCTTAGTTTGAGCGGTTGCCTTAGTTTGAGGTGTTGCCTCAGGTGGAAGTGCTGCCTTATTTTGAGCGGTTGCCTTAGTTTGAGGGGTTGCCTTAGTTTGAGGGGTTGGCTTAGTTTGAGCGGTTGCCTTAGTTTGAGAGTCTGCCTTAGTTTGAGAGTCTGCCTTAGTTTGAGGGGTTGACTTAGTTTGACGGGTTGCCTCAGTTTGAGCGGATGCCTTAGTTTTAGGGGTTGCCTTAGTTTGAGCGGCTGCCTTAGTTTGAGCGGTTGACTTAGTTTGAGGGGTTGCCTTAGTTTGAGCGGCTGCCTTACTTTGAGGGGCTGCCTTAGTTTGAGCGGCTGCCTTAGTTTGAGGGGCTGCCTTATTTTCAGCGGTTGCCTTAGTTTGAGCAGCTTCCTTAGATTGAGCGGCTGCCTCAGTTTGAGCGGTTGCCTTAGTTGGAGGGGTTGCCTTAGTTTGAGGGGCTGCTTTAGTTTGAGAGTCTGCCTTAGTTTGAGCGGCTGCCTTAGTTTGAACGGTTGCCTTAGTTTGAGCGGCTGCCTCAGTTTGAGCGGCTGCCTTAGTTTTAGCGGTTGCCTTAGTTTGAGGGGCTGCTTTAGTTTGAGGGTCTGCCTTAGTTTGAGCGGTTGCCTGAGTTTGAGCTGCTGCCTTACTTTGAGGGTCTGCCTTAGTTTGAGCGGTTGCCTTAGTTTGAGGGGTTGCCTTAGTTTGAGCGGCTGCCTTCGTTGAGGAGCTGCTTTAGTTTGAGCGGCTGCCTCAGTTTGAGGGGCTGCCTTAGTTTGAGGGGCTGCTTTAGTTTGAGCGGCTGCCTCAGTTTGAGGGGCTGCCTTAGTTTGAGGGGCTGCCTTAGTTTGAGCGGTTGCCTTAGTTTGAGGGGTTGCCTTAGTTTGAGGGGCTGCCTTAGTTTGAGGGGTTGCCTTACTTTGAGCGCTTGCTTTAGTTTGAGAGTCTGCCTTAGTTTGAGCTGCTGCATTAGTTTGAGCGGTTGCCTTAGTTTGAGGGGCTGCCTTAGTTTGAGGGGTTGCCTTAGTTGGAGCAGCTGCCTCAGTTTGAGCGGCTGCATTAGTTTGAGGGACTGCCTTCGTTAGAGCGGTTGCCTTATTTGGAGGGGCTGCCTTACTTTGAGGGGTTGCCTTAGTTTGAGCGGCAGCCTTAGTTTGAACGGTTGCCTCAGTTTAAGGGTTTGCCTCAGTTTGAGGGGTTGCCTTAGTTTGAACGGTTGCCTTAGTTTGATGGTTTGCCTTAGTTTGAGGGGTTGCCTGAGTTTGAGGGTTTGCCTTAATTTGAGGGGTTGCCTTAGTTTGAACGGTTGCCTTAGTTTGAGGGTTTGCCTTAGTTTGAACTGTTGCCTCAGTTTCAGGGTTTGCCTTAGTTTGAGGGGTTGCCTTTGTTTGAAAGGTTGCCTTAGTTTGAGGGTTTGCCTTAGTTTGAGCGGTTCCCTTCGTTTGAGCGGCTGCCTTAGTTTGAGGGTCTGCCTTAGTTTGAGCGGATGCCTTAGTTTGAGGGGCTGCCATAGTTTGAACGGTTGCCTTAGTTTGAGGGTTTGCCTTAGTTTGAGATTCTGCTTAGTTTGAGGGGCTGCCTGAGTTTGAGCGGTTGCCTTAGATGGAGGGGCTGCCTTAGTTGGAGGGGTTGCCTTAGATTGAAGGGTTGCCTTAGTTTGAGCGGCTGCCTTAGTTTGAGGGGATGCCTTAGTTTGAGCGGTTGCCTTAGTTTGAGGGGTTGCCTTAGTTTGAGGGGTTGCCTTAGTTTGAGGGGTTGCCTTAGTTTGAACGGTTGCTTTAGTTTGAGAGTCTGCCTTAGTTTGAGCGGTTGTCTTAATTTGAGGGGTTGCCTTAGTTTGAGGGGTTGTCTTCGTTGGAACGGTTGCTTTAGTTTGAGAGTCTGCCTTAGTTTGAGCGGTTGTCTTAATTTGAGGGGTTGCCTTAGTTTGAGGGGATGCCTTCGTTGGAACGGTTGCTTTAGTTTGAGAGTCTGCCTTAGTTTGAGCGGTTGCCTTAATTTGAGGGGTTGCCTTAGTTTGAGGGGTTGCCTTACTTTGAACGGTTGCTTTAGTTTGAGAGTCTGCCTTAGTTTGAGCGGTTGCCTTAATTTCAGGGGTTGCCTTAGTTTGAGGGGCTCCCTTAGTTTGAAGGGTTGCCTTATTTTGAGAGTCTGCCTTATTTTGAGAGTCTGCCTTAGTTTGAGTGGTTGCCTTAGTTTGAGCGTCTGCCTCAGTTTGAGCGTATGCCTTAGTTTGAGCGGTTCCCTTAGTTTGATATTCTGCTTAGTTTGAGGGGGTTCCTTAGTTTGAGCGGTTGCCTTAGTTTGAGCGGCTGCCTAAGTTTGAGCGGCTGCCTTAGTTTGAGGGGTTGCCTTAGTTAGAGCGGTTGCCTTATTTTGAGGGGCTGCCTTAGTTTGAGATTCTGCTTAGTTTGAGCAGCTGCCTTAGTTTTAGCAATAGCCTTAGTTTGAGCGGCTGCCTTAGTTTGAGGGGCTGCCTTAGTTTGAAGGGTTGCCTTAGTTTGAGCGGCTGCGTTAGTTTGAGCGGTTCCCTTAGTTTGAGGAGCTGCCTTAGTTTGTGGGGTTGCTTTAGTTTGAGCGGTTGCCTTAGTTTGAGGAGCTGCCTTAGTTTGAGCGATTGCCTTAGTTTGAGTGGTTGCCTTAGTTTGAGGGGTTGCCTTAGTTTGAGGGGTTGCCTCAGGTTGAGGGGCTTCCTTAGTTTGATGGGCTGCCTTAGTTTGAGCGGCTGCCTTAGTTTGAGCGGATGCCTTAGTTTGAGCGGTTCCCTTATTTTGAGGGGCTGCCTTAGTTTGTGGGGTTGCTTTAGTTTGAGCGGTTGCCTTAGTTTGAAGGGCTGCCTTAGTTTGAGCGGTTGCCTTAGTTTGAGTGGTTGCCTTAGTTTGAGCGGTTGCCTTAGTTTGAGGTGTTGCCTCAGGTGGAAGTGCTGCCTTATTTTGAGCGGTTGCCTTAGTTTGAGGGGTTGCCTTAGTTTGAGGGGTTGGCTTAGTTTGAACGGTTGCCTTAGTTTGAGAGTCTGCCTTAGTTTGTGAGTCTGCCTTAGTTTGAGGGGTTGACTTAGTTTGACGGGTTGCCTCAGTTTGAGCGGATGCCTTAGTTTTAGGGGTTGCCTTAGTTTGAGCAGCTGCCTTAGTTTGAGCGGTTGACTTAGTTTGAGGGGTTGCCTTAGTTTGAGCGGCTGCCTTAGTTTGAGGGGCTGCCTTAGTTTGAGCGGCTGCCTTAGTTTGAGGGGCTGCCTTATTTTCAGCGGTTGCCTTAGTTTGAGCAGCTTCCTTAGTTTGAGCGGCTGCCTCAGTTTGAGCGGTTGCCTTAGTTGGAGGGGTTGCCTTAGTTTGAGGGGCAGCCTTAGTTTGAGTGGTTGCCTTAGTTTGAGCGGCTGCTTTAGTTTGAGAGTCTGCCTTAGTTTGAGCGGCTGCCTTAGTTTGAACGGTTGCCTTAGTTTGAGCGGCTGCCTCAGTTTGAGCGGCTGCCTTAGTTTGAGCGGTTGCCTTAGTTTGAGGGGCTGCCTTAGTTTGAGGGGTTGCCTTACTTTGAGCGGTTGCCTTAGTTTGAGGGTTTGCCTTAGTTTGAGCGGCTTCCTTAGTTTGAGCGGCTGCCTTAGTTTGAGGGGTTGCCTTAGTTTGAGCGGCTTCCTTAGTTTGAGCGGTTGCCTTAGTTTGAGTGTCTGCCTCAGTTTGAGGGGTTGCCTTAGTTTGAGCGGCTGCCTTAGTTTGAGGGGTTGCCTTAGTTTGAGGGGTTGCCTGAGTTTGAGCGGTTGCTTTAGTTTGAGGGGATGCCTTAGTTTGAGGGGTTGACTTAGTTTGACGGGTTGCATTAGTTTGAGCGGTTGCCTTAGTTTTAGGGGTTGCCTTAGTTTGAGCGGCGGCCTTAGTTTGAGTGGTTGCTTTAGTTTGAGCGGCTGCCTTAGTTTGAGCGAATGCCTTAGTTTGATCGGTGGCCTTAGTTTGAAGGGTTCCTTAAGTTTGAGGGGTTGCCGTGGTTTGAGGGGCTGCCTTAGTTTGAGCGGTTGCCTTTGTCTGAGCGGCTGCCTTAATTTCAGCGGCTGCCTTAGTTTGAGCGGTTGACTTAGTTTGAGGGGTTGCCTTAGTTTGAGCGGCTGCCTTAGTTTGAGGGGCTGCCTTAGTTTGAGGGGCTGCCTTAGTTTGAGCGGTTGCCTTAGTTTGAGCAGCTTCCTTAGTTTGAGCGGCTGCCTCAGTTTGAGGGGTTGCCTTAGTTTGAGGGGTTGTCTTCGTTTGAGGGGCAGCCTTAGTTTGAGGGGTTGATTTTGTTTGAGCGGCTGCTTTAGTTTGAGGGGCTGCCTTAGTTTGGGCGGCTGCCTTAGTTTGAGGGGCTGCCTTAGTTTGAGCGGCTGCCTTAGTTTGAGGGGCTGCCTTAATTTGAGCGGTTGCCTAAGTTTGAGCAGCTTCCTTAGTTTGAGCGGCTGCCTCAGTTTGAGCCGTTGCCTCAGGTTGAGGGGCTGCCTTAATTTGAGGGGTGCCTTACTTTGAGGGGCTGCCTTAGTTTGAGCGGTTGCCTTAGATTGAGGGCTTGCCTTAGTTTGAGCGGCTGCCTTAGTTTCGGTTGCCTTAGTTTGACGGGTTGCCTGAGTTTGAGCGGCTGCCTTAGTTTGAGCGGTTGCCTTAGATTGAGGGGTTGCCTTAGTTTGAGCGGCTGCCTTAGTTTGAGGGGCTGCCTTAGTTTGAGCGGCTGCCTTAGTTTGAGCGGCTGCCACAGTTTGAGCGGTTGCCTTAGTTTGAGGGGCTGCCTTAGTTTGAGGGGCTGCCTTAGTTTGAGGGGTTCCCTTAGTTTGAGAGGCTTCCTTCGTTTGAGAGGCTGCCTTAGTTTGAGGGAATGCCTTAGTTTGAGCGGCTTCCTTAGTTTGAGCGGCTGCCTTAGTTTGAGCGGTTGCCTTAGTTTGAGCGGCTTCCTTAGTTTGAGCGGTTGCCTTAGTTTGAAAGTCTGCCTTAGTTTGAGGGATTGACTTAGTTTGAGGGGTTGCCTTAGTTTGAGCGGTTGACTTAGTTTGAGGGGTTGCCTCAGTTTGAGCGGCTGCCTTAGTTTGAGGGGTTGACTTAGTTTGAGGGGTTGCCTTAGTTTGAGCGGATGCCTTAATTTTAGCGGTTGCCTTAGTTTGAGGGGTTGCCTCAGTTTGAGCGGCTGCCTTAGTTTGAGGGGTTGACTTAGTTTGAGGGGTTGCCTTAGTTTGAGCGGTTGACTTAGTTTGAGGGGTTGCCTTAGTTTGAGCGGCTGCCTTAGTTTGAGGGGCTGCCTTAGTTTGAGGGGCTGCCTTTGTTTGAGCGGTTGCCTAAGTTTGAGCAGCTTCCTTAGTTTGAGCGGCTGCCTCAGTTTGAGCCGTTGCCTCAGGTTGAGGGGCTGCCTTAATTTGAGCGGTTGCCTTAGTTTGAGGGGTTGCCTTAGTTTGAGCGGTTGCCTTAGTTTGAGGGGTTGCCTTAGTTTGAGCGGCTGCCTTCGTTTGAGCGGTTGCCTTAGATTGAGGGGTTGCCTTAGTTTGAGCGGCTGCCTTAGTTTGAGGGGCTGCCTTAGTTTGAGCGGCTGCCTTAGTTTGAGGGGTTGCCTTAGTTTGAGCGGCTTCCTTAGTTTGAGCGGCTGCCACAGTTTGAGCGGTTGCCTTAGTTTGAAGGGCTGCCTTAGTTTGAGGGGTTGCCTTAGTTTCAGGGGTTCCCTTAGTTTGAGAGGCTTCCTTCGTTTGAGAGGCTGCCTTAGTTTGAGGGGATGCCTTAGTTTGAGCGGCTTCCTTAGTTTGAGCGGCTGCCTTAGTTTGAGGGGTTGCCTTAGTTTGAGCGGCTTCCTTCGTTTGAGCGTCTGCCTTAGTTTGAGGGGTTGCCTTAGTTTGAGCGGCTTCCTTAGTTTGAGCAGTTGCCTTAGTTTGAGAGTCTGCCTTAGTTTGAGCGGTTGCCTTAGTTTGAGGGGTTGACTTAGTTTGACGGGTTCCCTTAGTTTGAGCTGATGCCTTAATTTTAGCGGTTGCCTTAGTTTGAGGGGTTGCCTTAGTTTGAGCGGCTGCCTTAGTTTGAGGGGTTGACTTAGTTTGAGGGGTTGCCTCAGTTTGAGCGGTTGACTTAGTTTGAGGGGTTGCCTTAGTTTGAGCGGCTGCCTTAGTTTGAGGGGCTGCCTTAGTTTGAGGGGTTGCCTTAGTTTGAGCGGCTGCCTTAGTTTGAGGGGCTGCCTTAGTTTGAGCGGCTGCCTTAGTTTGAGGGGCTGCCGTAGTTTCAGCGGTTGCCTTAGTTTGAGCAGCTTCCTTAGTTTGAGCGGCTGCCTCAGTTTGAGCGGTTGCCTTAGTTGGAGGGGTTGCCTTAGTTTGAGGGGCAGCCTTAGTTTGAGTGGTTGCCTTAGTTTGAGCGGCTGCTTTAGTTTGAGAGGCTGCCTTAGTTTGAGCGGCTGCCTTAGTTTGAACGGTTGCCTTAGTTTGAGCGGCTGCCTCAGTTTGAGCGGCTGCCTTAGTTTGAGCGGTTGCCTTAGTTTGAGGGGCTGCCTTAGTTTGGGGGGTTGACTTAGTTTGAGCGGTTGCCTTAGTTTGAGGGTTTGCCTTAGTTTGAGCGGCTTCCTTAGTTTGAGGGGTTGCCTTAGTTTGAGGGGTTGCCTGAGTTTGAGCGGTTGCTTTAGTTTGAGGGGATGCCTTAGTTTGAGGGGTTGACTTAGTTTGACGGGTTGCATTAGTTTGAGCGGTTGCCTTAGTTTTAGGGGTTGCCTTAGTTTGAGCGGCTGCCTTAGTTTGAGCGAATGCCTTAGTTTGATCGGTGGCCTTAGTTTGAGGGGTTCCTTAAGTTTGAGGGGCTGCCGTGGTTTGAGGGGCTGCCTTATTTTGAGCGGTTGCCTTTGTCTGAGCGGCTGCCTTAATATGAGCGGCAGCCTTAGTTTGAGCGGTTGACTTAGTTTGAGGGGTTGCCTTCGTTTGAGCGGCTGCCTGAGTTTGAGGGGCTGCCTTAGTTTGAGGGGCTGCCTTAGTTTGAGGGGCTGCCTTAGTTTGAGCGGTTGCCTTAGTTTGAGCAGCTTCCTTAGTTTGAGCGGCTGCCTCAGTTTGAGGGGTTGCCTTAGTTTGAGGGGTTGTCTTCGTTTGAGGGGCAGCCTTAGTTTGAGGGGTTGCCTTTGTTTGAGCGGCTGCTTTAGTTTGAGCGGCTGCCTTAGTTTGAGCGGCTGCCTTAGTTTGAGGGGCTGCCTTAGTTTGAGCGGCTGCCTTAGTTTGAGGGGCTGCCTTAGTTTGAGCGGTTGCCTTAGTTTGAGCAGCTTCCTTAGTTTGAGCGGCTGCCTCAGTTTGAGCTGTTGCCTCAGGTTGAGGGGCTGCCTTAATTTGAGGGGTGCCTTACTTTGAGGGGCTGCCTTAGTTTGAGCGGTTGCCTTAGTTTGAGGGGTTGCCTTAGTTTGAGCGGCTGCCTTAGTTTCGGTTGCCTTAGTTTGACGGGTTGCCTTAGTTTGAGCGGCTGCCTTAGTTTGAGCGGTTGCCTTAGATTGAGGGGTTGCCTTAGTTTGAGCGGCTGCCTTAGTTTGAGGGGCTGCCTTAGTTTGAGCGGCTGCCTTAGTTTGAGGGGTTGCCTTAGTTTGAGCAGCTTCCTTAGTTTAAGCGGCTGCCTCAGTTTGAGCGGTTGCCTTAGTTTGAGGGGTTGTCCGTTTGAGGGGCAGCCTGAGTTTGAGGGTTTGCCTTTGTTTGAGCGGCTGCTTTAGTTTGAGGGGCTGCCTTAGTTTGAGCGGCTGCCTTAGTTTGAGGGGCTGCCTTAGTTTGAGCGGCTGCCTTAGTTTGAGGGGCTGCCTTAGTTTGAGCGGTTGCCTTAGTTTGAGCAGCTTCCTTAGTTTGAGCGGCTGCCTCAGTTTGAGCGGTTGCCTTAGTTTGAGGGGTTGTCTTCGTTTGAGGGGCAGCCTTAGTTTGAGCGGCTGCCTTAGTTTCGGTTGCCTTAGATTGAGGGGTTGCCTTAGTTTGAGCGGCTGCCTTAGTTTGAGGGGCTGCCTTACTTTGAGCGGCTGCTTTAGTTTGAGGGGTTGCCTTAGTTTGAGAGGCTTCCTTAGTTTGAGCGGCTGCCACAGTTTGAGCGGTTGCCTTAGTTTGAGGGGCTGCCTTAGTTTGAGGGGTTGCCTTAGTTTGAGGGGTTCCTTTAGTTTGAGAGGCTTCCTTCGTTTGAGAGGCTTCCTTAGTTTGAGGGGCTTCCTTAGTTTGAGCGGCTTCCTTAGTTTGAGCGGCTGCCTTAGTTTGAGGGGTTGCCTTAGTTTGAGCGGCTTCCTTAGTTTGAGAGTCTGCCTTAGTTTGAGGGATTGCCTTAGTTTGAGCGGCTTCCTTAGTTTGAGCGGTTGCCTTAGTTTGAGAGTCTGCCTTAGTTTGAGGTTTTGCCTTAGTTTGAGGGGTTGACTTAGTTTGACGTGTTGCCTTAGAGTGAGCGGATGCCTTAATTTTAGCGGTTACCTTAGTTTGAGGGGTTGCCTTAGTTTGAGCGGCTGCCTTAGTTTGAGGGGCTGCCTTAGTTTGAGCGGCTGCCTTAGTTTGAGGGGCTGCCGTAGTTTCAGCGGTTGCTTTAGTTTGAGCAGCTTCCTTAGTTTGAGCGGCTGCCTCAGTTTGAGCGGTTGCCTTAGTTTGAGGGGTTGCCTTAGTTTGAGGGGCCGCCTTAGTTTGAGTGGTTGCCTTAGTTTGAGCGGCTGCTTTAGTTTGAGAGGCTGCCTTAGTTTGAGCGGCTGCCTTAGTTTGAACGGTTGCCTTAGTTTGAGCGGCTGCCTCAGTTTGAGCGGCTGCCTTAGTTTGAGCGGTTGCCTTAGTTTGAGGGGCTGCCTTAGTTTGAGGGGTTGCCTTAGTTTGAGCGGTTGCCTTAGTTTGAGGGTTTGCCTTAGTTTGAGCGGCTTCCTTAGTTTGAGCGGCTGCCTTAGTTTGAGGGGTTGCATTAGTTTGAGCGGCTTCCTTAGTTTGAGCGGTTGCCTTCGTTTGAGAGTCTGCCTCAGTTTGAGGGGTTGCCTTAGTTTGAGCGGCTGCCTTAGTTTGAGGGGTTGCCTTAGTTTGAGGGGTTGCTTTAGTTTGACGGGATGCCTTAGTTTGAGGGGTTGACTTAGTTTGAGCGGCTGCCTTAGTTTGAGGGGTTGCCTGAGTTTGAGCGGTTGCTTTAGTTTGACGGGATGCCTTAGTTTGAGGGGCTGCCTTAGTTTGAGGGGCTGCCTTAGTTTGAGCGGTTGCCTTAGTTTGAGCAGCTTCCTTAGTTTGAGCGGCTGCCTCAGTTTGAGCGGTTGCCTTAGTTTGAGCAGCTTCCTTAGTTTGAGCGGCTGCCTCAGTTTGAGCGGCTGCCTTAGTTTGAGGGACTGCCTTCGTTAGAGCGGTTGCCTTATTTTGAGGGGCTGCCTTAGTTTGAGGGGTTGCCTTAGTTTGAGCGGCAGCCTTAGTTTGAACGGTTGCCTCAGTTTAAGGGCTTGCCTCAGTTTGAGGGGTTGCCTTAGTTTGAACGGTTGCCTTAGTTTGATGGTTTGCCTTAGTTTGAGGGGTTGCCTTAGTTTGAGGGTTTGCCTTAATTTGAGGGGTTGCCTTAGTTTGAACGGTTGCCTTAGTTTGAGGGTTTGCCTTAGTTTGAACTGTTGCCTCAGTTTCAGGGTTTGCCTTAGTTTGAGGGGTTGCCTTAGTTTGAAAGGTTGCCTTAGTTTGAGGGTTTGCCTTAGTTTGAACTGTTGCCTCAGTTTCAGGGTTTGCCTTAGTTTGAGGGTTTGCCTTAGTTTGAGCGGTTCCCTTCGTTTGAGCGGCTGCCTTAGTTTGAGGGTCTGCCTTAGTTTGAGCGGATGCCTTAGTTTGAGGGGCTGCCATAGTTTGAACGGTTGCCTTAGTTTGAGGGTTTGCCTTAGTTTGAGATTCTGATTAGTTTGAGGGGCTGCCTGAGTTTGAGCGGTTGCCTTAGATGGAGGGGCTGCCTTTGTTTGAGGGGTTGTCTTAGATTGAAGGGTTGCCTTAGTTTGAGCGGCTGCCTTAGTTTGAGGGGATGCCTTAGTTTGAGCGGTTGCCTTAGTTTGAACGGTTGCTTTAGTTTGAGAGTCTGCCTTAGTTTGAGCGGTTGACTTAATTTGAGGGGTTGCCTTAGTTTGAGGGGTTGCCTTAGTTTGAACGGTTGCTTTCGTTTGAGAGTCTGCCTTAGTTTGAGCGGTTGCCTTAATTTGAGGGGTTGCCTTAGTTTGAGGGGTTGCCTTACTTTGAACGGTTGCTTTAGTTTGAGAGTCTGCCTTAGTTTGAGGGGTTGCCTTAATTTCAGGGGTTGCCTTAGTTTGAGGGGCTCTCTTAGTTTGAGCGCTTGCCTTAGTTAGAGCGGTTGCCTTATTTTGAGAGTCTGCCTTAGTTTGAGTGGTTGCCTTAGTTTGAGCGTCTGCCTCAGTTTGAGCGTATGCCTTAGTTTGAGAGTCTGCCTTAGTTTGAGGGGTTGCCTTAATTTCAGGGGTTGCCTTAGTTTGAGGGGCTCTCTTAGTTTGAGCGCTTGCCTTAGTTAGAGCGGTTGCCTTATTTTGAGAGTCTGCCTTAGTTTGAGCGGTTGCCTTAGTTTGAGGGGCTGCCTTAGTTTGAGGGGTTGCCTTAGTTTGAGCGGTTGCCTTAGTTTGAGGGTTTGCCTTAGTTTGAGCGGCTTCCTTAGTTTGAGCGGCTGCCTTAGTTTGAGGGGTTGCATTAGTTTGAGCGGCTTCCTTAGTTTGAGCGGTTGCCTTCGTTTGAGAGTCTGCCTTAGTTTGAGCGGTTGCCTTAGTTTGAGCGGCTGCCTAAGTTTGAGCGGCAGCCTTAGTTTGAGGGGTTGCCTTAGTTAGAGCGGTTGCCTTATTTTGAGGGGCTGCCTTAGTTTGAGATTCTGCTTAGTTTGAGCAGCTGCCTTAGTTTTAGCAGTAGCCTTAGTTTGAGCGGCTGCCTTAGTTTGAGGGGCTGCCTTAGTTTGAAGGGTTGCCTTAGTTTGAGCGGCTGCCTTAGTTTGAGCGGTTCCCTTAGTTTGAGGAGCTGCCTTAGTTTGTGGGGTTGCTTTAGTTTGAGCGGCTTCCTTAGTTTGAGCGGCTGCCTTAGTTTGAACGGTTGCCTTAGTTTGAGCGGCTGCCTCACTTTGAGCGGCTGCCTTAGTTTGAGCGGTTGCCTAAGTTTGAGGGGTTGCCTTAGTTTGAGGGTTTGCCTTAGTTTGAGCGGCTTCCTTAGTTTGAGCGGCTGCCTTAGTTTGAGGGGTTGCCTTAGTTTGAGGGGTTGCCTGAGTTTGAGCGGTTGCTTTAGTTTGAGGGGATGCCTTAGTTTGAGGGGTTGCCTTAGTTTTAGGGGTTGCCTTAGTTTGAGCGGCGGCCTTAGTTTGAGGGGTTGCTTTAGTTTGAGCGGCTGCCTTAGTTTGAGCGAATGCCTTAGTTTGATCGGTGGCCTTAGTTTGAGGGGTTCCTTAAGTTTGAGGGGTTGCCGTGGTTTGAGGGGCTGCCTTAGTTTGAGCGGTTGCCTTTGTCTGAGCGGCTGCCTTAATTTGAGCGGCTGCCTTAGTTTGAGCGGTTGACTTAGTTTGAGGGATTGCCTTAGTTTGAGCGGCTGCCTTAGTTTGAGGGGCTGCCTTAGTTTGAGGGGCTGCCTTAGTTTGAGCGGTTGCCTTAGTTTGAGCAGCTTCCTTAGTTTGAGCGGCTGCCTCAGTTTGAGCGGTTGCCTTAGTTTGAGGGGTTGTCTTCGTTTGAGGGGCAGCCTTAGTTTGAGGGGTTGCCTTTGTTTGAGCGGCTGCTTTAGTTTGAGGGGCTGACTTAGTTTGGGCGGCTGCCTTAGTTTGAGGGGCTGCCTTAGTTTGAGCGGCTGCCTTAGTTTGAGGGGCTGCCTTAGTTTGAGCGGTTGCCTAAGTTTGAGCAGCTTCCTTAGTTTGAGCGGCTGCCTCAGTTTGAGCCGTTGCCTCAGGTTGAGGGGCTGCCTTAATTTGAGGGGTGCATACTTTGAGGGGCTGCCTTAGTTTGAGCGGTTGCCTTAGTTTGAGGGGTTGCCTTAGTTTGAGCGGCTGCCTTAGTTTCGGTTGCCTTAGTTTGACGGGTTGCCTTAGTTTGAGCGGCTGCCTTAGTTTGAGCGGTTGCCTTAGATTGAGGGTTTTGCCTTAGTTTGAGCGGCTGCCTTAGTTTGAGGGGCTGCCTTAGTTTGAGCGGCTGCCTTAGTTTGAGGGGTTGCCTTAGTTTGAGCGGCTTCCTTAGTTTGAGCGGCTGCCACAGTTTGAGCGGTTGCCTTAGTTTGAGCGGCTTCCTTCGTTTGAGAGGCTGCCTTAGTTTGAGGGGATGCCTTAGTTTGAGCGGCTTCCTTAGTTTGAGCGGCTGCCTTAGTTTGAGGGGTTGCCTTAGTTTGAGCGGCTTCCTTAGTTTGAGCGTCTGCCTTAGTTTGAGGGATTGCCTTAGTTTGAGCGGCTTCCTTAGTTTGAGCGGTTGCCTTAGTTTGAGAGTCTGCCTTAGTTTGAGGGGTTGCCTTAGTTTGAGGGGTTGACTTAGTTTGACGGGTTCCCTTAGTTTGAGCTGATGCCTTAATTTTAGCGGTTGCCTTAGTTTGAGGGGTTGCCTTAGTTTGAGCGGCTGCCTTAGTTTGAGGGGTTGACATAGTTTGAGGGGTTGCCTCAGTTTGAGCGGTTGACTTAGTTTGAGGGGTTGCCTTAGTTTGAGCGGCTGCCTTAGTTTGAGGGGCTGCCTTAGTTTGAGCGGCTGCCTTAGTTTGAGGGGCTGCCTTAGTTTGAGCGGCTGCCTTAGTTTGAGGGGCTGCCGTAGTTTCAGCGGTTGCCTTAGTTTGAGCAGCTTCCTTAGTTTGAGCGGCTGCCTCAGTTTGAGCGGTTGCCTTAGTTGGAGGGGTTGCCTTAGTTTGAGGGGCAGCCTTAGTTTGAGTGGTTGCCTTAGTTTGAGCGGCTGCTTTAGTTTGAGAGGCTGCCTTAGTTTGAGCGGCTGCCTTAGTTTGAACGGTTGCCTTAGTTTGAGCGGCTGCCTCAGTTTGAGCGGCTGCCTTAGTTTGAGCGGTTGCCTTAGTTTGAGGGGCTGCCTTAGTTTGGGGGGTTGCCTTAGTTTGAGCGGTTGCCTTAGTTTGAGGGCTTGCCTTAGTTTGAGCGGCTTCCTTAGTTTGAGCGGCTTCCTTAGTTTGAGCGGCTGCCTTAGTTTGAGGGGTTGCCTTAGTTTGAGCGGCTTCCTTAGTTTGAGGGGTTGCCTTAGTTTGAGGGGTTGCCTGAGTTTGAGCGGTTGCTTTAGTTTGAGGGGATGCCTTAGTTTGAGGGGTTGACTTAGTTTGACGGGTTGCATTAGTTTGAGCGGTTGCCTTAGTTTTAGGGGTTGCCTTAGTTTGAGCGGCTGCCTTAGTTTGAGCGAATGCCTTAGTTTGATCGGTGGCCTTAGTTTGAGGGGTTCCTTAAGTTTGAGGGGCTGCCGTGGTTTGAGCGGCAGCCTTCGTTTGAGCGGTTGACTTAGTTTGAAGGGTTGCCTTCGTTTGAGCGGCTGCCTGAGTTTGAGGGGCTGCGTTAGTTTGAGGGGCTGCCTTAGTTTGAGCGGCTGCCTTAGTTTGAGCGGTTGCCTTAGTTTGAGCAGCTTCCTTAGTTTGAGCGGCTGCCTCAGTTTGAGCGGTTGCCTTAGTTTGAGGGGTTGTCTTCGTTTGAGGGGCTGCCTGAGTTTGAGGGGCTGCCTTAGTTTGAGGGGCTGCCTTAGTTTGAGGGGCTGCCTTAGTTTGAGCGGTTGCCTTAGTTTGAGCAGCTTCCTTAGTTTGAGCGGCTGCCTCAGTTTGAGCGGTTGCCTTAGTTTGAGGGGTTGTCTTCGTTTGAGGGGCAGCCTTAGTTTGAGGGGTTGTCTTTGTTTGAGAGGCTGCTTTAGTTTGATGGGCTGCCTTAGTTTGAGCGGCTGCCTTAGTTTGAGGGGCTGCCTTAGTTTGAGCGGCTGCCTTAGTTTGAGGGGCTGCCTTAGTTTGAGCGGTTGCCTTAGTTTGAGCAGCTTCCTTAGTTTGAGCGGCTGCCTCAGTTTGAGCCGTTGCCTCAGGTTGAGGGGCTGCCTTAATTTGAGGGGTGCCTTACTTTGAGGGGCTGCCTTAGTTTGAGCGGTTGCCTTAGTTTGAGGGGTTGCCTTAGTTTGAGCAGCTGCCTTAGTTTCGGTTGCCTTAGTTTGACGGGTTGCCTTAGTTTGAGAGGCTGCCTTAGTTTGAGCGGTTGCCTTAGATTGAGGGGTTGCCTTAGTTTGAGCGGCTGCCTTAGTTTGAGGGGCTGCCTTAGTTTGAGCGGCTGCCTTAGTTTGAGGGGTTGCCTTAGTTTGAGCAGCTTCCTTAGTTTGAGCGGCTGCCTCAGTTTGATCGGTTGCCTTAGTTTGAGGGGTTGTCTTCGTTTGAGGGGCAGCCTTAGTTTGAGGGTTTGCCTTTGTTTGAGCGGCTGCTTTAGTTTGAGGGGCTGCCTTAGTTTGAGCGGCTGCCTTAGTTTGAGGGGCTGCCTTAGTTTGAGTGGCTGCCTTAGTTTGAGGAGCTGCCTTACTTTGAGCGGTTGCCTTAGTTTGAGCAGCCTCCTTAGTTTGAGCGGCTGCCTCAGTTTGAGCCGTTGCCTCAGATTGAGGGGCTGCCTTAATTTGAGGGGTGCCTTACTTTGAGGGGCTGCCTTAGTTTGAGCGGTTGCCTTAGTTTGAGGGGTTGCCTTAGTTTGAGCGGCTGCCTTAGTTTCGGTTGCCTTAGTTTGACGGGTTGCCTTAGTTTGAGCGGCTGCCTTAGTTTGAGCGGTTGCCTTAGATTGAGGGGTTGCCTTAGTTTGAGCGGCTGCCTTAGTTTGAGGGGCTGCCTTACTTTGAGCGGCTGCCTTAGTTTGAGGGGTTGCCTTAGTTTGAGCGGCTGCCTTAGTTTGAGGGGTTGACTTAGTTTGAGGGGTTGCCTTAGTTTGAGCGGCTGCCTTAGTTTGAGGGGCTGCCTTAGTTTAAGCGGCTGCCTTAGTTTGAGGGGCTGCCTTAGTTTGAGCGGTTGCCTTAGTTTGAGCAGCTTCCTTAGTTTGAGCGGCTGCCTCAGTTTGAGCGGTTGCCTTAGTTTGAGGGGCTGCCTTAGTTTGAGCGGCTGCCTCAGTTTGAGCGGCTGTCTTAGTTTGAACGGTTGCCTTAGTTTGAGCGGCTGCCTCAGTTTGAGCGGCTGCCTTAGTTTGAGCGGTTGCCTTAGTTTGAGGGGCTGCCTTAGTTTGAGGGGTTCCTTAAGTTTGAGCGGATGCCTTAGTTTGAGGGGCTGCCTTAGTTTGAGGGATTGCCTTAGTTTGAGCGGTTGCCTTAGTTTGAGGGTTTGTCTTAGTTAGAGCGATTGCCTTATTTTGAGGGGCTGCCTTAGTTTGTGGGGCTGCCTTTGTTTTTGCGGTTGCCTTAGTTTGAGTGGGTGCCTTAGTTTGAGGGGTTGCCTTAGTTTGAGGGGTTGCCTTAGGTTGAGGGGCTGCCTTAGTTTGAGGGTCTGCCTTAGTTTGAGCGGCTGCCTTAGTTTGAGCGGCTGCATTAGTTTGAGCGGTTCCCTTAGTTTGAGGGGCTGCCTTTGTTTTTGCGGTTGCCTTAGTTTGAGTGGGTGCCTTAGTTTGAGGGGTTGCCTTAGTTTGAGGGGTTGCCTTAGGTTGAGGGGCTGCCTTAGTTTGAGGGTCTGCCTTAGTTTGAGCGGCTGCCTTAGTTTGAGCGGCTGCATTAGTTTGAGCGGTTCCCTTAGTTTGAGGGTCTGCCTTAGTTTTAGCGGTTGCCTTAGTTTGTGCGGCTGCCAAAGTTTGAGCGGCTGCCTTAGTTTGAGGGGTTGCCTTAGTTTGAGATTCTGCTTAGTTTGTGCGGCTGCCTTAGTTTTAGCGGTTGCCTTAGTTTGAGCGGCTGCCTTAGTTTGAGGGGCTGCCTTAGTTTTAGCGGTTGCCTTAGTTTGAGCGGCTGCCTTAGTTTGTGGGGCTGCCTTAGTTTGAGTGGTTGCCTTAGTTTAAGCGGCTGCCTTAGTTTGAGCGGTTCCCTTAGTTTGAGGGGCTGCCTTAGTTTGTGGGGTTGCTTTAGTTCGAGCGGTTGCCTTAGTTTGAGGGGCTGCCTTAGTTTGTGCGGTTGCCTTAGTTTGAGTGGTTGCCTTAGTTTGAGGGGTTGCCTTAGTTTGAGGAGTTGCCTTAGGTTGAGGGGCTGCCTTAGTTTGAGCGGCTGCCTTAGTTTGAGGGTCTGCCTTAGTTTGAGCGGCTGCATTAGTTTGAGCGGCTGCATTAGTTTGAGCGGTTCCCTTAGTTTGGGAGTCTGCCTTAGTTTGTGGGGTTGCTTTAGTTTGAGCGGTTGCCTTAGTTTGAGGGGCTGCCTTAGTTTGAGCGGTTGACTTCGTTTGAGTGGTTGCCTTAGGTGAGGGGTTGCCTTAGATTGAGGGGTTGCCTTAGGTTGAAGGGCTGCCTTATTTTGAGCGGTTGCCTTAGCTTGAGGGGTTGCCTTAGTTTGAGGGGTTGCCTTAGTTTGAGCGGCTGCCTGAGTTTGAGGGGTTGCCTTAGTTTGAAGGGTTGCCTTAGTTTGAGGGGTTGCTTTAGTTTGAGGCGTTGCTTTAGTTTGAGGGGTTGCCTTAGTTTGAGCGGCTGCCTTCGTTTGAGCGGATGCCTTAGTTTGAGCGGCTGCCTCAGTTTGAGGGGCTGCTTTAGTTTGAGCGGCTGCCTCAGTTTGAGGTGCTGCCTTAGTTTGAGCGGTTGCCTTCGATTGAGGGGTTGCCTTAGTTTGAGCGGCTGCCTTAGTTTGAGGGGTTGCCTTAGTTTGAGGGGTAGCCTTAGTTTGAGCGGTTGCTTTAGTTTGAGAGTCTGCCTTAGTTTGAGCTGCTGCATTAGTTTGAGCGGTTGCCTTAGTTTGAGGGGCTGCCTTAGATTGAGGGGTTGCCTTAGTTTGTGCAGCTGCCTCAGTTTGAGCGGCTGCCTTAATTTGAGGGGCTGCCTTAGTTCGAGCGGTTGCCTTATTTTGAGGGGCTTCCTTAGTTTGAGGGGTTGCCTTAGTTTGAGCGGCAGCCTCAGTTTGAGCGGCTGCCTTGGTTAGAGTGGTTACCTTATTTTGAGAGTCTTCTGAGTTTGAGCGGCTGCCTTAGTTGGAGCGGTTGCCCTATTTTGAGGGGCTGCCTTAGTTTCAGGTGTTGCCTTAGTTGGAGGGGTTGCTTTTGTTTGAGAGTCTGCCTTCGTTTGAGCGGCTCCTTAGCTTGTGGGACTGCCTTAGTTTGAGGGATTGCCTTAGTTTGAGCGGCTGCCTAAGTTTGAGCGGCTCCTTAGCTTGAGGGACTGCCTTAGTTTGAGGGATTGCCTTAGTTTGAGCGGCTGCCTCAGTTGGAGCGGCTGCCTTATTTTGAGTGGTTGCCTTAGTTTGAGCGGTTACCTTATTTTGAGGGGCTGCCATAGTTTGAGGGGTTGCCTTAATTTGAGCGCTTGCCTTGGTTTGAGCAGTTGCCTGAGTTTGAGGGGCTGCCTTAATTTGAGCGGTGCCTTCGTTTGAGAGTCTGCCTTAGTTTGAGGTGTTGCCTTAGTTTGAGCAGTTGCCTTAGTTTGAGGGGCTGCCTTCGTTTGAGTGGTTGCCTTAGTTTGAGGGGCTGCCTTAATTTGAGCGGTTGCCTTAGTTTGAGAGTCTGCCTTAGTTTGAGGGGTTGCCTTCGTTTGAGGGTCTGCCTTATTTTGAGCGTTTGCCTTAGTTTGAGGGGCTGCCTTAGTTTGAGCGGTTGCCTTAGTTTGAGATGCTGCCTTAATTTGAGCGGTTGCCTTAGCTTGAGAGTCTGCCTTAGTTTGAGGTGTTGCCTTCGTTTGAGCGGTTGCCTTAGTTTGAGGGTTTGCCTTAGCTTGAGCGGTTCCCTTAGTTTGAGGGGTTGCCTTAGTTTGAGGGGTTGCCTTAGTTTGAGGGGTTGCCTCAGTTTGAGCGGTTGCCTTAGTTTGAGGATTTGCCTTAGTTTGACGGGTTGCCTTAGTTTGAGGGGTTGCCTTAGTTGAGTGGTTGCCTCAGATTGAGGGGCTGCCTTAGTTTGAGGGGTTGCCTTAGCTGAGGGGTTGCCTTAGTTTGAGGGGCTGCCTTAGTTTGAACGGTTGCCTTAGTTTGAGGGTTTGCCTTAGTTTGAGGGGTTCACTTAGTTTGAGGGGTTGCCTTATTTTGAGGGGTTGCCTTAGTTTGAGCGGCTGCCTTAGTTTGAGGGGATGCCTTAGTTTGAACGGTTGCCTTAGTTTGAGGGGTTGCCTTAGTTTGAGCGGCTGCCTTAGTTTGAGGGGTTGCCTTAGTTTGAGGGGTTGCCTTAGTTTGAACGGTTGCTCTAGTTTGAGAGTCTGCCTTTGTTTGAGCGGTTGCCTTAATTTGAGGGGTTGCCTTTTTTTGAGATACTGCTTAGTTTGAGGTGCTGCCTTAGTTTGAGCGGTTGCCTTAGTTTGTGCGGCTGCCAAAGTTTGAGCGGCTGCCTTAGTTTGAGGAGTTGCCTTATTTTGAGGGGCTGTTTTAGTTTGAGATTCTGCTTAGTTTGTGCGGCTGCCTCAGTTTGAGCGGTTGCCTTAGTTTGAGTGGTTGCCTTTTTTTGAGATACTGCTTAGTTTGAGGGGCTGCCTTAGTTTGAGCGGTTGCCTTAGTTTGTGCGGCTGCCAAAGTTTGAGCGGCTGCCTTAGTTTGAGGGGTTGCCTTATTTTGAGGGGCTGTCTTAGTTTGAGATTCTGCTTAGTTTGTGCGGCTGCCTCAGTTTGAGCGGTTGCCTTAGTTTGACGGTTGCCTTAGTTTGAGAGTTTGCTTTAGTTTGAACGGATGCCTTAGTTTGAGGGTTTGCCTTAGTTTGAGGGGTTGCCTTAGTTTGAACGGTTGCCTTAGTTTGAGGGTTTGCCTTAGTTTGAGGGGTTACCTTAGTTTGAGGGTTTGCCTTAGTTTGAGGGGCTGCCTTAGTTTGAACGGTTGCCTTAGTTTGAGGGTTTGCCTTAGTTTGAGCGGTTGCCTTAGTTTGAGGGGTTGCCTTAGTTTGAGCGGCTGCCTTAGTTTGAGGGGTTGCCTTAGTTTGAGGGGTTGCCTTAGTTTGAACGGTTGCTCTAGTTTGAGAGTCTGCCTTAGTTTGAGCGGTTGCCTTAATTTGAGGGGTTGCCTTAGTTTGAGCGGTTGCCTTAGTTAGAGCGGTTGCCTTATTTTGAGAGTCTGCCTTAGTTTGAGGGGTTGCCTTAGTTTGAGCGTCTGCCTCAGTTTGAGCGCATGCCTTAGTTTGAGCGGTTGCCTTAGTTTGAGATTCTGCTTAGTTTGAGGGGCTGCCTGAGTTTGAGCAGTTGCCTTAGTTTGTGCGGCTGCCAAAGTTAGAGCGGCTTCCTTAGTTTGAGGGGTTGCCTGAGTTAGAGCGGTTGCCTTATTTTGAGGGGCTGTCGTAGTTTGAGATTCTGCTTAGTTTGTGCGGCTGCCTTAGTTTTAGCGGTTGCCTTAGTTTGAGCGGCTGCCTTAGTTTGAGGGGCTGCCTTAGTTTGAGCGGTTCCCTTAGTTTGTGGGGTTGCTTTAGTTCGAGCGGTTGCCTTAGTTTGAGGGGCTGCCTTAGTTTGTGCGGTTGCCTTAGTTTGAGTGGTTGCCTTAGTTTGAGGGGTTGCCTTAGTTTGAGGGGTTGCCTTAGGTTGAGGGGCTGCCTTAGTTTGAGGGTCTGCCTTAGTTTGAGCGGCTGCATTAGTTTGAGCGGCTGCATTAGTTTGAGCGGTTCCCTTAGTTTGGGAGTCTGCCTTAGTTTGTGGGGTTGCTTTATTTTGAGCGGTTGCCTTAGTTTGAGGGGCTGCCTTAGTTTGAGCGGTTGACTTCGTTTGAGTGGTTGCCTTAGGTGAGGGGTTGCCTTAGATTGAGGGGTTGCCTTAGGTTGAAGGGCTGCCTTATTTTGAGCGGTTGCCTTAGCTTGAGGGGTTGCCTTAGTTTGAGGGGTTGGCTTAGTTTGAGCGGCTGCCTGAGTTTGAGGGGTTGCCTTAGTTTGAAGGGTTGCCTTAGTTTGAGGGGTTGCTTTAGTTTGAGGCGTTGCTTTAGTTTGAGGGGTTGCCTTAGTTTGAGCGGCTGCCTTCGTTTGAGCGGATGCCTTAGTTTGAGCGGCTGCCTCAGTTTGAGGGGCTGCTTTAGTTTGAGGGGCAGCCTCAGTTTGAGGTGCTGCCTTAGTTTGAGCGGTTGCCTTAGATTGAGGGGTTGCCTTAGTTTGAGCGGCTGCCTTAGTTTGAGGGGTTGCCTTAGTTTGAGGGGTAGCCTTAGTTTGAGCGGTTGCTTTAGTTTGAGAGTCTGCCTTAGTTTGAGCTGCTGCATTAGTTTGAGCGGTTGCCTTAGTTTGAGGGGCTGCCTTAGATTGAGGGGTTGCCTTAGTTTGTGCAGCTGACTCAGTTTGAGCGGCTGCCTTAATTTGAGGGGATGCCTTAGTTAGAGCGGTTGCCTTATTTTGAGGGGCTTCCTTAGTTTGAGAGGTTGCCTTAGTTTGAGCGGCAGCCTCAGTTTGAGCGGCTGCCTTGGTTAGAGTGGTTACCTTATTTTGAGAGTCTGCTGAGTTTGAGCGGCTGCCTTAGTTAGAGCGGTTGCCCTATTTTGAGGGGCTGCCTTAGTTTGAGGTGTTGCCTTAGTTGGAGGGGTTGCTTTTGTTTGAGAGTCTGCCTTAGTTTGAGCGGCTCCTTAGCTTGAGGGACTGCCTTAGTTTGAGGGATTGCCTTAGTTTGAGCGGCTGCCTAGGTTTGAGCGGCTCCTTAGCTTGAGGGACTGCCTTAGGTTGAGGGATTGCCTTAGTTTGAGCGGCTGCCTCAGTTTGAGCGGCTGCCTTATTTTGAGTGGTTGCCTTAGTTTGAGCGGTTACCTTATTTTGAGGGGCTGCCATAGTTTGAGGGGTTGCCTTAATTTGAGCGCTTGCCTTGGTTTGAGCAGTTGCCTGAGTTTGAGGGGCTGCCTTAATTTGAGCGGTGCCTTCGTTTGAGAGTCTGCCTTAGTTTGAGGGGTTGCCTTAGTTTGAGCAGTTGCCTTAGTTTGAGGGGCTGCCTTCGTTTGAGTGGTTGCCTTAGTTTGAGGGGCTGCCTTAATTTGAGCGGTTGCCTTAGTTTGAGAGTCTGCCTTAGTTTGAGGGGTTGCCTTAGTTTGAGGGTCTGCCTTATTTTGAGCGGTTGCCTTAGTTTGAGGGGCTGCCTTAGTTTGAGCGGTTGCCTTAGTTTGAGGTGCTGCCTTAATTTGAGCGGTTGCCTTAGCTTGAGAGTCTGCCTTAGTTTGAGGTGTTGCCTTCGTTTGAGCGGTTGCCTTAGTTTGAGGGTTTGCCTTAGCTTGAGCGGTTCCCTTAGTTTGAGGGGTTGCCTTAGTTTGAGGGGTTGCCTTAGTTTGAGGGGTTGCCTCAGTTTGAGCGGTTGCCTTAGTTTGAGGATTTGCCTTAGTTTGACGGGTTGCCTTAGTTTGAGGGGTTGCCTTAGTTGAGTGGTTGCCTCAGATTGAGGGGCTGCCTTAGTTTGAGGGGTTGCCTTAGCTGAGGGGTTGCCTTAGTTTGAGGGGCTGCCTTAGTTTGAACGGTTGCCTTAGTTTGAGGGTTTGCCTTAGTTTGAGGGGTTCACTTAGTTTGAGGGGTTGCCTTATTTTGAGGGGTTGCCTTAGTTTGAGCGGCTGCCTTAGTTTGAGGGGATGCCTTAGTTTGAACGGTTGCCTTAGTTTGAGGGGTTGCCTTAGTTTGAGCGGCTGCCTTAGTTTGAGGGGTTGCCTTAGTTTGAGGGGTTGCCTTAGTTTGAACGGTTGCTCTAGTTTGAGAGTCTGCCTTTGTTTGAGCGGTTGCCTTAATTTGAGGGGTTGCCTTAGTTTGAGTGGTTGCCTTTTTTTGAGATACTGCATAGTTTGAGGGGCTGCCTTAGTTTGAGCGGTTGCCTTAGTTTGTGCGGCTGCCAAAGTTTGAGCGGCTGCCTTAGTTTGAGGAGTTGCCTTATTTTGAGGGGCTGTCTCAGTTTGAGATTCTGCTTAGTTTGTGCGGCTGCCTCAGTTTGAGCGGTTGCCTTAGTTTGAGTGGTTGCCTTTTTTTGAGATACTGCTTAGTTTGAGGGGCTGCCTTAGTTTGAGCGGTTGCCTTAGTTTGTGCGGCTGCCAAAGTTTGAGCGGCTGCCTTAGTTTGAGGGGTTGCCTTATTTTGAGGGGCTGTCTTAGTTTGAGATTCTGCTTAGTTTGTGCGGCTGCCTCAGTTTGAGCGGTTGCCTTAGTTTGACGGTTGCCTTAGTTTGAGAGTTTGCTTTAGTTTGAACGGATGCCTTAGTTTGAGGGTTTGCCTTAGTTTGAGGGGTTGCCTTAGTTTGAACGGTTGCCTTAGTTTGAGGGTTTGCCTTAGTTTGAGGGGTTACCTTAGTTTGAGGGTTTGCCTTAGTTTGAGGGGCTGCCTTAGTTTGAACGGTTGCCTTAGTTTGAGGGTTTGCCTTAGTTTTAGCGGTTGCCTTAGTTTGAGGGGTTGCCTTAGTTTGAGCGGCTGCCTTAGTTTGAGGGGTTGCCTTAGTTTGAGGGGTTGCCTTAGTTTGAACGGTTGCTCTAGTTTGAGAGTCTGCCTTAGTTTGAGCGGTTGCCTTAATTTGAGGGGTTGCCTTAGTTTGAGCGGTTGCCTTAGTTAGAGCGGTTGCCTTATTTTGAGAGTCTGCCTTAGTTTGAGGGGTTGCCTTAGTTTGAGCGTCTGCCTCAGTTTGAGCGTATGCCTTAGTTTGAGCGGTTGCCTTAGTTTGAGATTCTGCTTAGTTTGAGGGGCTGCCTGAGTTTGAGCAGTTGCCTTAGTTTGTGCGGCTGCCAAAGTTAGAGCGGCTTCCTTAGTTTGAGGGGTTGCCTGAGTTAGAGCGGTTGCCTTATTTTGAGGGGCTGTCGTAGTTTGAGATTCTGCTTAGTTTGTGCGGCTGCCTTAGTTTTAGCGGTTGCCTTAGTTTGAGCGGCTGCCTTAGTTTGAGGGGCTGCCTTAGTTTGAGCGGTTCCCTTAGTTTGAGGGGCTGCCTTAGTTTGTGGGGTTGCTTTAGTTTGAGCGGTTGCCTTAGTTTGAGGGGCTGCCTTAGTTTGAGCGGTTGCCTTAGTTTGAGTGGTTGCCTTAGTTTGAGCAGCTTCCTTAGTTTGAGCGGCTGCCTCAGTTTGAGCGGTTTCCTTAGTTTGAGGGGTTGCCTTCGTTTCAGGGGTTGCCTTAGTTTGAGCGGCTGCTTTAGTTTGAGGGGCTGTCTCAGTTTGAGCGGCTGCCTCAGTTTGAGCGGCTGCCTTCGTTTGAACGGTTGCCTTAGTTTGAGGGTTTGCCTTAGTTTGAACGGATGCCTTAGTTTGAGGGTTTGCCTTCGTTTGAGGGGTTGCCTTAGTTTGAACGGTTGCCTTAGTTTGAGGGTTTGCCTTAGTTTGAGGGGTTGCCTTAGTTTGAGGGTTTACTTTAGCTTGAGGGGTTGCCTTAGTTTCAGGGTTTGCCTTGGTTTGAGGGGTTGCCTTAGTTTGAACGGTTGCCTTAGTTTGAGGGTTTACCTTAGCTTGAGGGGTTGCCTGAGTTTCAGGGTTTGCCTTAGTTTGAGGGGTTGCCTTAGTTTGAGGGGTTGCCTTAGTTTGAGGGGCTGCCTTAGTTTGAACGGTTGCCTTAGTTTGAGGGGATGCCTTAGTTTGAACGGTTGCCTTAGTTTGAGGGGTTGCCTTAGTTTGAGCGGCTGCCTTAGTTTGAGGGTTTCCCTTAGTTTGAGGGGTTGCCTTAGTTTGAACGGTTGCTCTAGTTTGAGAGTCTGCCTTTGTTTGAGCGGTTGCCTTAATTTGAGGGGTTGCCTTAGTTTGAGTGGTTGCCTTAGTTAGAGCGGTTGCCTTATTTTGAGAGTCTGCCTTAGTTTGAGGGGTTGCCTCAGTTTGAGCGTCTGCCTCAGTTTGAGCGTATGCCTTAGTTTGAGTGGTTGCCTTATTTTGAGATTCTGCTTAGTTTGAGGGGCTGCCTTAGTTTGAGCAGTTGCCTTCGTTTGTGCGGCTGCCTTAGTTTGAGGGGCTGCCTTAGTTTGAAGGGTTGCCTTAGTTTGAGCGGCTGCCTTAGTTTGAGCGGTTCCCTTAGTTTGAGGAGCTGCCTTAGTTTGTGGGGTTGCTTTAGTTTGAGCGGTTGCCTTAGTTTGAGGGGCTGCCTTAGTTTGAGCGATTGCCTTAGTTTGAGTGGTTACCTTAGTTTGAGGGGTTGCCTTAGTTTGAGGGGTTGCCTCAGGTTGAGGGGCTTCCTTAGTTTGATGGGCTGCCTTAGTTTGAGCGGCTGCCTTAGTTTGAGCGGATGCCTTAGTTTGAGCGGTTCCCTTATTTTGAGGGGCTGCCTTAGTTTGTGGGGTTGCTTTAGTTTGAGCGGTTGCCTTAGTTTGAGGGGCTGCCTTAGTTTGAGCGGTTGCCTTAGTTTGAGTGGTTGCCTTAGTTTGAGCGGTTGCCTTAGTTTGAGGTGTTGCCTCAGGTGGAAGTGCTGCCTTATTTTGAGCGGTTGCCTTAGTTTGAGGGGTTGCCTTAGTTTGAGGGGTTGGCTTAGTTTGAGCGGTTGCCTTAGTTTGAGAGTCTGCCTTAGTTTGAGAGTCTGCCTTAGTTTGAGGGGTTGACTTAGTTTGAGGGGTTCCCTTAGTTTGAGCGGCTGCCTTAGTTTGAGGGGCTGCCTTAGTTTGAGGGGTTCCTTAAGTTTGAGGGGCTGCCTTAGTTTGAGGGGCTGCCTTAGTTTGAGGGGCAGCCTTAGTTTGAGTGGTTGCCTTAGTTTGAGTGGCTGCCTCAGTTTGAGCGGTTGACTTAGTTTGAGGGGTTGCCTTAGTTTGAGTGGTTGCCTTAGTTTGAGCGGCTGCTTTAGTTTGAGGGGCTGCCTTAGTTTGAGCGGCTGCATCAGTTTGAGCGGCTGCCTCAGTTTGAGCGGCTACCTTAGTTTGAGCGGTTGCCTTAGTTTGATGGGCTGCCTTAGTTTGAGCTGCTGCCTTAGTTTGAGGATCTGCCTTAGTTTTAGCGGCTGCCTCAGTTTGAGCGGATGCCTCAGTTTGAGCGGTTGCCTTAGTTTGAACGGTTGCCTTAGTTTGAGGGTTTGCCTTCGTTTGAACGGTTGCCTTAGATTGAGGGTTTGCCTTAGTTTGAGGGGTTGCCTTAGTTTGAACGGTTGCCTTAGTTTGAGGGTTTTCCTTAGTTTGAGGGGTTGCCTTAGTTTGAGGGTTTGCCTTAGTTTGAGCAGTTGCCTTAGTTTGAACGGTTCCCTTAGTTTGAGGGTTGGCCTTAGTTTGAACGGTTGCCTCACTTTCAGGGTTTGCCTTAGTTTGAGGTTTTGCCTTAGTTTGAGGGTTTGCCCTAGTTTGAGGGCTTGCCTTAGTTTGAGCGATTGTCTAAGTTTGAGAGTCTGCCTTAGTTTGAGGGGTTGCCTTAGTTTGAGATTCTGCCTTAGTTTGAGGGGTTGCCTTAGTTTGAGATTCTGCCTTAGTTTGAGGTGTTGCATTCGTTTGAGATTCTGCCTTAGTTTGAGGGGTTGCCTTAGTTTGAGAGTCTGCCTTAGTTTGAGGGTTTGCCTTAGTTTGAGGGGATGCCTTAGTTTGAGTGCTTGCCTTAGTTTGAGCGGTTGCCTTAGTTTGAGGGGTTGCCTTAGTTTGAGTGCTTGCCTTAGTTTGAGCGGTTGCCTTAGTTTGAGGGGTTGCCTTAGTTTGAGTGGTTGTCTTAGTTTGAGGGTCTGCATTAGTTTGAGGGGTTGCCTTAGTTTGAGGGGTTGCCTTAGTTTGAGTGCTTGCCTTAGTTTGAGGGGATGCCTTACTTTGAGGGGTTGCCTTAGTTTGTGTGCTTGCCTTAGTTTGAGCGGTTGCCTTAGTTTGAGGGGTTGCCTTAGTTTGAGGGGTTGCCTTAGTTTGAGCGGCTGCCTTAGTTTGAGCGGTTGCCTTAGTTTGAGATTCTGCTTAGTTTGAGCGGCTGCCTTAGTTTGAATGGCTGCCGTAGAATGAGCGGCTGCCTTAGTTTGAGGGGTTGCCTTAGTTTGAGATTCTGCTCAGTTTGAGCGGTTGCCTTAGTTTGAGCGGCTGCCTTAGTTTGAGCGGTTGCCTTAGATTGAAGGGCTGCCTTAGTTTGAGGGGTTGCCTTAGTTTAAGCGGCTGCCTTAGTTTCAGCGGCTGCCTTAGTTTGAGCGGTTCCCATAGTTTGAGGGCCTGCCTTAGTTTGTGGGGTTGCTTTAGTTTGAGCGGTTGCCTTAGTTTGAGGGGTTGCCTTAGTTTGAGGGGTTGCCTTAGTTTGAGCAGTTGCCTTCGTTTGAAAGTCTGCCTTAGTTTGAGGGTTTGCATTAGTTTGAGGGGCTGCCTTAGTTTGAGGGGTTGCCTTAGTTTGAGGGGTTGCCTTAGTTTGAGTGCCTGCCTTAGTTTGAGATTCTGCTTAGTTTGAGCGGCTGCCTTAGTTTGAGCGGCTGCCTTAGTTTGAGGGGTTGCCTTAGTTTAAGCGGCTGCCTTAGTTTGAGCGGCTGCCTTAGTTTGAGCGTTTGCCTTAGATTGAGGGGCTGCCTTAGTTTGAGGGGTTGCCTTAGTTTAAGCGGCTGCCTTAGTTTGAGCGGCTGCCTTAGTTTGAGCGGTTCCCTTAGTTTGAGGGGCTGCCTTAGTTTGTGGGGTTGCTTTAGTTTGAGCGGTTGCCTTAGTTTGAGGGGCTGCCTTAGTTTGAGCGGCTGCCTGAGTTTGAGGGGTTGCCTTAGTATGAGGGGCTGCCTTAGTTTGAGCGGCTGCGTTAGTTTGAGCGGCTGCGTTAGTTTGAGCGGCTGCCTCAGTTTGAGCGGTTGCCTGAGTTTGAGGGGTTGGCTTAGTTTGAGCGGCTGCCTTAGTTTGGGCGGTTGCCTTAGTTTGAGGGGCCGCCTTAGTTTGAGCGGCTGCCTTCTTCTGAGTGGATGCCTTCGTTAGAGGGGCTGCCTTAGTTTGAGCGGTAGCCTTAGTTTGAGCGGCTGCCTTAGTTACAGCGGCTGCCTCAGTTTGAGCGCTTGCCTTTGTTTGAGGGGCTGCCTTACTTTGTCGGGTTGCCTTACTTTGAGCTGTTGTCTTAGTTTGAGGGGTTGCCTTAGTTTGAGCGGTTGCCTTAGTTTGAGGGGCTGCCTTAGTTTGAGCGTTTGCCTTAGATTGAGCGGCTCCCTCAGTTTGAGGGGTTGCGTTAGTTTGAGGGGTTGCCTTAGTTTGAGTGCTTGCCTTAGTATGAGGGGCTGCCTTAGTTTGAGCAGTTGCCTTAGTTTGAGTTGTTCCCTAGTTTGAGGGGCTGCCTTAGTTTGAGGGGTTGCCTTAGTTTGAGGGGTTGCCTTTGTCTGAGTGGTTGCCTTAGGTTGAGGGGCTGCCTTAGTTTGAGCGTTTGCCTTAGTTTGAGGGGTTGCCTTAGTTTGAGGGGTTGACTTAGTTTGACGGGTTGCCTTAGTTTGAGCGGTTGCCTTAATTTTAGGGGTTGCCTTAGTTTGAGCGGCTGCCTTAGCTTGAGGGGTTGCTTTCGTTTGAGCGGCTGCCTTAGTTTGAGCAGATGCCTTCGTTTTATCGGTTGCCGTAGTTTGAGGGGCTGCCTTAGTTTGAGGGGTTGCTTAAGTTTGAGGGGCTGCCTTAGTTTGAGGGGCTGCCTTAGTTTGAGCGGTTGCCTTCGTTTGAACGGCTGCCTTAGTTTGAGCGGCTGCCTTCGTTTGAGCGGTTGACTTAGTTTGATGGGCTGCCTTTGTTTGAGCGGCTGCCCTGGTTTGAGGGGCTGCCTTAATTTGAGCGGTTGCCTTAGTTTGAGCGGCTTCCTTAGTTTGAGTGGCTGCCTCAGTTTGAGCGGTTGACTTAGTTTGAGGGGTTGCCTTAGTTTGAGGGGTTGCCTTAGTTTGAGCGGCTGCTTTAGTTTGAGGGGCTGCCTTAGTTTGAGCGGCTGCATCAGTTTGAGCGGATGCCTCAGTTTGAGCGGTTGCCTTAGTTTGAACGGTTGCCTTAGTTTGAGGGTTTGCCTTCGTTTGAACGGTTGCCTTAGATTGAGGGTTTGCCTTAGTTTGAGGGGTTGCCTTAGTTTGAACGGTTGCCTTAGTTTGAGGGTTTGCCTTAGTTTGAGGGGTTGCCTTAGTTTGAGGGTTTGCCTTAGTTTGAGCAGTTGCCTTAGTTTGAACGGTTCCCTTAGTTTGAGGGTTGGCCTTAGTTTGAACGGTTGCCTCACTTTCAGGGTTTGCCTTAGTTTGAGGTTTTGCCTTAGTTTGAGTGGTTTGCCCTAGTTTGAGGGGTTGCCTTTGTTTGAGGGGCTGCCTTACTTTGAGGGGTTGCCTTACTTTGAGCTGTTGTCTTAGTTTGAGGGGTTGCCTTAGTTTGAGGGGCTGACTTAGTTTGAGCGGCTGCCTTAGTAAGAGCGGCTGCCTCAGTTTGAGCGGTTGCCTTTGTTTGAGGGGCTGCCTTACTTTGAGGGGTTGCCTTACTTTGAGCTGTTGTCTTAGTTTGAGGGGTTGCCTCAGTTTGAGGGGTTGCCTTAGTTTGAGGGGTTGCCTTAGTTTGAGGGTTTGCCTTAGTCTGAGTGGTTGCCTCAGTTTGAGGGGTTGCCTTAGTTTGAGCGGTTGCCTTAGTTTTAGGGGTTGCCTTAGTTTGAGCGGCTGCCTTAGTTTGAGCGGATGCCTTAGTTTGATCGGTTGCCTTAGTTTGAGGGGCTGCCTTAGTTTGAGCGGTTGCCTTAGTTTGAGCGGCTTCCTTAGTTTGAGCGGCTGCCTCAGTTTGAGCGGTTGCCTTAGTTTGCAGGGTTGCCTTAGTTTGAGCGGTTGCCTTAGTTTGAGCGGCTTCCTTAGTTTGAGCGGCTGCCTCAGTTTGAGCGGTTGCCTTAGTTTGCAGGGTTGCCTTAGTTTGAGGGGTTGCTTTAGTTTGAGCGGCTGCCTTAGTTTGAGCGGATGCCTTAGTTTGATCGGTTGCCTTAGTTTGAGGGGCTGCCTTAGTTTGAGCGGTTGCCTTAGTTTGAGCGGCTTCCTTAGTTTGAGCGGCTGCCTCAGTTTGAGCGGTTGCCTTAGTTTGCAGGGTTGCCTTAGTTTGAGGGGCTGCCTTAGTTTGAGCGGTTGCCTTCGTTTGAGCGGCTGCCTTAGTTTGAGCGGCTGCCTTAGTTTGAGCGGATGACTTAGTTTGACGGGCTGCCTTAGTTTGAGCGGCTGCCCTGGTTTGAGGGGCTGCCTTAGTTTGAGCGGTTGCCTTAGTTTGAGCGGCTTCCTTAGTTTGAGCGGCTGCCTCAGTTTGAGCGGTTGCCTTAGTTTGCAGGGTTGCCTTAGTTTGTGGGGCTGACTTAGTTTGAGGGGTTGCCTTACTTTGAGCAGCTGCTTTAGTTTGAGGGGCTGCCTTAGTTTGAGCGGCTGCATCAGTTTGAGCGGCTGCCTCAGTTTGAGCGGCTGCCTTAGTTTGAGCAGTTGCTTTAGTTTGATGGGCTGCCTTAGTTTGAGCTGCTGCCTTAGTTTGAGGGGCTGCCTTAGTTTGAGCGGTTGCCTCAGTTTGAGCGGTTGCCTTAGTTTGAACGGTTGCCTTAGTTTGAGGGTTTGCCTTAGTTTGAACGGTTGCCTTAGTTTGAGGGTTTGCCTTAGTTTGAACGGTTGCCTTAGTTTGAGGGTTTGCCTTAGTTTGAGGGGTTGCCTTAGTTTGAGGGTTTGCCTTAGTTTGAGGGTTTGCCTTAGTTTGAAAGGTTGCCTTAGTTTGAGGGTTTGCCTTATTTTGAGCGGTTGCCTTAGTTTGAGCGGCTGCCTTCGTTTGAGCGTTTGCCTTAGATTGAGGGGCTTCCTTAGTTTGAGCGGTTACCTTAGTTTGAGCGGCTGCCTTAGTTTGAGCGGTTGCCTTAGTTTGAGATTCTGCTTAGTTTGAGCGGCTGCCTTAGTTTGAATGGCTGCCTTAGAATGAGCGGCTGCCTTAGTTTGAGGGGTTGCCTTAGTTTGAGATTCTGCTTAGTTTGAGCGGTTGCCTTAGTTTGAGCGGCTGCCTTAGTTTGAGCGGTTGCCTTAGATTGAGGGGCTGCCTTAGTTTGAGGGGTTGCCTTAGTTTAAGCGGCTGCCTTAGTTTCAGCGGCTGCCTTAGTTTGAGTGGTTCCCGTAGTTTGAGGGGCTGCCTTAGTTTGTGGGGCTGCCGTAGTTTGAGCGGTTGCCATATTTTGAGCGGTTGCCTTAGTTTGAGCGTTTGCCATATTTTGAGCGGTTGTCTTAGTTTGAGGGGTTGCCTTAGTTTGAGCAGTTGCCTTCGTTTGAAAGTCTCCCTTAGTTTGAGGGGTTGCCTTAGTTTAAGCGGCTGCCTTAGTTTGAGCGGCTGCCTGATTTTGAGGGGTTGCCTTAGTTTGAGGGGCTGCCTTAGTTTAAGCGGCTGCCTTAGTTTGAGTGGCTGCCTGATTTTGAGGGGTTGCCTTAGTTTGAGGGGCTGCCTTAGTTTAAGCGGCTGCCTTAGTTTGAGCGGCTGCCTTAGTTTGAGCGGTTCCCTTAGTTTGAGATTCTGCTTAGTTTGAGCGGCTGCCTTAGTTTGAGCGGTTGTCTTAGTTTGAGGGGTTGCCTTAGTTTGAGCGGCTGCCTGATTTTGAGGGGTTGCCTTAGTTTGAGGGGCTGCCTTAGTTTGTGGGGTTGCTTTAGTTTGAGCGGTTGCCTTAGTTTGAGGGGCTGCCTTAGTTTGTGGGGTTGCTTTAGTTTGAGAGGTTGCCTTAGTTTGAGCGTTTGCCATATTTTCAGCGGTTGTCTTCGTTTGAGCGGCTGCGTTAGTTTGAGCGGCTGCGTTAGTTTGAGCGGCTGCCTCAGTTTGAGCGGTTGCCTGAGTTTGAGGGGTTGCCTTGGTTTGAGGGGTTGGCTTAGTTTGAGCGGCTGCCTTAGTTTGGGCGGTTGCCTTAGTTTGAGGGGCTGCCTTAGTTTGAGCGGCTGCCTTCTTCTGAGTGGATGCCTTCGTTAGAGGGGCTGCCTTAGTTTGAGCGGTAGCCTTAATTTGAGCGGCTGCCTTAGTTACAGCGGCTGTCTCAGTTTGAGCGCGTGCCTTTGTTTGAGGGGCTGCCTTACTTTGAGGGGTTGCCTTACTTTGAGCTGTTGTCTTAGTTTGAGGGGTTGCCTTAGTTTGAGCGGTTGCCTTAGTTTGAGTGGCTGCCTTAGTTTGAGCGTTTGCCTTAGATTGAGCGGCTCCCTCAGTTTGAGGGGTTGCGTTAGTTTGAGGGGTTGCCTTAGTTTGAGTGCTTGCCTTAGTATGAGGTGCTGCCTTAGTTTGAGCAGTTGACTTAGTTTGAGTTGTTCCCTAGTTTGAGGGGCTGCCTTAGTTTGAGGGGTTGCCTTAGTTTGAGGGGTTGCCTTCGTCTGAGTGGTTGCCTTAGGTTGAGGGGCTGCCTTAGTTTGAGCGTTTGCCTTAGTTTGAGGGGTTGCCTTAGTTTGAGGGGTTGACTTAGTTTGACGGGTTGCCTTAGTTTGAGCGGTTGCCTTAATTTTAGGGGTTGCCTTAGTTTGAGCGGCTGCCTTAGCTTGAGGGGTTGCTTTAGTTTGAGCGGCTGCCTTAGTTTGAGCAGATGCCTTCGTTTTATCGGTTGCCGTAGTTTGAGGGGCTGCCTTAGTTTGAGGGGTTCCTTAAGTTTGAGGGGCTGCCTTAGTTTGAGGGGCTGCCTTAGTTTGAGCGGTTGCCTTCGTTTGAACGGCTGCCTTAGTTTGAGCGGCTGCCTTAGTTTGAGCGGTTGACTTAGTTTGAGGTGCTGCCTTAGTTTGAGCGGCTGCCCTGGTTTGAGGGGCTGCCTTAATTTGAGCGGTTGCCTTAGTTTGAGCGGCTTCCTTAGTTTGAGTGGCTGCCTCAGTTTGAGCGGTTGACTTAGTTTGAGGGGTTGCCTTAGTTTGAGGGGTTGCCTTAGTTTGAGCGGCTGCTTTAGTTTGAGGGGCTGCCTTAGTTTGAGCGGCTGCATCAGTTTGAGCGGCTGCCTCAGTTTGAGCGGCTACCTTAGTTTGAGCGGTTGCCTTAGTTTGATGGGCTGCCTTAGTTTGAGCTGCTGCCTTAGTTTGTGGATCTGCCTTAGTTTGAGCGGCTGCCTCAGTTTGAGCGGATGCCTCAGTTTGAGCGGTTGCCTTAGTTTGAGGGTTTGCCTTCGTTTGAACGGTTGCCTTAGATTGAGGATTTGCCTTAGTTTGAGGGGTTGCCTTAGTTTGAACGGTTGCCTTAGTTTGAGGGTTTGCCTTAGTTTGAGGGGTTGCCTTAGTTTGAGGGTTTGCCTTAGTTTGAGCAGTTGCCTTAGTTTGAACGGTTCCCTTAGTTTGAGGGTTGGCCTTAGTTTGAACGGTTGCCTCACTTTCAGGGTTTGCCTTAGTTTGAGGTTTTGCCTTAGTTTGAGTGGTTTGCCCTAGTTTGAGGGGTTGCCTTAGTTTGAGCGGTTGTCTTAGTTTGAGAGTCTGCCTTAGTTTGAGGGGTTGCCTTAGTTTGAGATTCTGCCTTAGTTTGAGGGGTTGCCTTAGTTTGAGATTCTGCCTTAGTTTGAGGTGTTGCATTCGTTTGAGATTCTGCCTTAGTTTGAGGGGTTGCCTTAGTTTGAGAGTCTGCCTTAGTTTGAGGGGTTGCCTTAGTTTGAGAGTGCGTCTTAGTTTGAGCGGTTGTCTTAGTTTGAGCGGTTGTCTTAGTTTGAGGGGTTGCCTTAGTTTGAGGGGTTGCCTTAGTTTGAGGGGTTGCCTTAGTTTGAGTGCTTGCCTTAGTTTGAGGGGATGCCTTACTTTGAGGGGTTGCCTTAGTTTGAGTGCTTGCCTTAGTTTGAGCGGTTGCCTTAGTTTGAGGGGTTGCCTTAGTTTGAGGGGTTGCCTTAGTTTGAGCGGCTGCCTTAGTTTGAGCGGTTGCCTTAGTTTGAGATTCTGCTTAGTTTGAGCGGCTGCCTTAGTTTGAATGGCTGCCTTAGAATGAGCGGCTGCCTTAGTTTGAGGGGTTGCCTTAGTTTGAGATTCTGCTTAGTTTGAGCGGTTGCCTTAGTTTGAGCGGCTGCCTTAGTTTGAGCGGTTGCCTTAGTTTGTGGGGTTGCTTTAGTTTGAGCGGTTGCCTTAGTTTGAGGGGCTGCCTTAGTTTGAGCGGTTGCCATATTTTGAGCGGTTGCCTTAGTTTGAGCGTTTGCCATATTTTGAGCGGCTGTCTTAGTTTGAGGGGTTGCCTCAGTTTGAGCGGCTGCCTGAGTTTGAGGGGTTGCCTGAGTTTGAGGGGTTGCCTTAGTTTGAAAGTCTGCCTTAGTTTGAGGGGTTGCCTTAGTTTGAGGGTTTGCATTAGTTTGAGGGGTTGCCTTAGTTTGAGGGGTTGCCTTAGTTTGAGGGGTTGCCTTAGTTTGAGTGCTTGCCTTAGTTTGAGATTCTGCTTAGTTTGAGCGGCTGCCTTAGTTTGAGCGGCTGCCTTAGTTTGAGCGTTTGCCTTAGATTGAGGGGCTGCCTTAGTTTGAGGGGTTGCCTTAGTTTGAGCGGCTGCCTTCGTTTGAGCGGTTCCCTTAGTTTGAGGGGCTGCCTTAGTTTGTGGGGTTGCTTTAGTTTGAGCGGTTGCCTTAGTTTAAGCGGCTGCCTTAGTTTGAGCGGCTGCCTTCGTTTGAGCGGTTCCCTTAGTTTGAGGGGCTGCCTTAGTTTGTGGGGTTGCTTTAGTTTGAGCGGTTGCCTTAGTTTGAGGGGCTGCCTTAGTTTGAGCGTTTGCCATATTTTCAGCGGTTGTCTTAGTTTGAGGGGTTGCCTTAGTTTGAGCGGCTGCCTGAGTTTGAGGGGTTGCCTTAGTTTGAGGGGCTGCCTTAGTTTGAGCGGCTGCGTTAGTTTGAGCGGCTGCGTTAGTTTGAGCGGCTGCCTCAGTTTGAGCGGATGCCTCAGTTTGAGCGGTTGCCTTAGTTTGAACGGTTGCCTTAGTTTGAGGGTTTGCCTTAGTTTGAACAGTTGCCTTAGTTTGAGGGTTTGCCTTAGTTTGAGGGGTTGCCTTAGTTTGAGGGTTTGCCATAGTTTGAGCAGTTGACTTAGTTTGAACGGTTGCCTTAGTTTCAGGGTTTGCCTTAGTTTTAGGGGTTACCTGAGTTTTAGGGGTTGCCTTAGTTTGAGTGGCTGCCTTAGTTTGAACGGTTGCCTTAGTTTGAGGGTTTGCCTTAGTTTGAGGGGTTGCCTTAGTTTGAGTGGTTGCCTTAGATTGAGGGGCTGCCTTAGTTTGAGGGGTTGCCTTAGTTTGAGGGGATGCCTTAGTTTGAGCGGTTGCCTTAGTTTGAGGAGTTGCCTTAGTTTAGTGGGTGCCTTAGTTTGAGGGGATGCCTTAGTTTGAGCGGTTGCCTTAGTTTGATGGGTTGCCTTAGTTTGAGCGGCTGCCTTAGTTTGAGGGGTTGCCTTAGTTTGAGCGGTTGCTTTAGTTTGAGAGTCTGCCTTAGTTTGAGGGGTTGCCTTAGTTTGAGCGGTTGCCTTAGTTTGAGCGTCTGCATCAGTTTGAGCGGATGCCTTAGTTTGAGCGGTTGCCTTCGTTTGAGAGTCTGCCTTAGTTTGAGGGGTTGCCTTAGTTTGAGCGGTTGCCTTAGTTAGAGCGGATGCTTTAGTTTGAGCGTCTGCCTTAGTTTGAGGGGTTGCCTTAGTTTGAGGGGTTGCCTTAGTTTGAGCGTCTGCATCATTTTGAGCGGATGCCTTAGTTTGATTCTGCTTAGTTTGAGGGGTTGCCTTAGTTTGAGCGGCTGCCTAAGTTTGAGCGAATGCCTTAGTTTGAGGTATTTCCTTAGTTAGAGCGGTTGCCTTATTTTGAGGGGCTGCCTTCGTTTGAGGGTCTGCCTTAGTTTGAGGGGTTGCCTTAATTTGAGGGGTTGCCTTAGTTTGAGCGTCTGCATCATTTTGAGCGGATGCCTTAGTTTGATTCTGCTTAGTTTGAGGGGTTGCCTTAGATTGAGCGGCTGCCTAAGTTTGAGCGGATGCCTTAGTTTGAGGTATTTCCTTAGTTAGAGCTGTTGCCTTATTTTGAGGGGCTGCCTTAGTTTGAGATTCTGCTTAGTTTGAACGGCTGCCTTAGTTTGAGGGGCTGCCTTAGTTTGTGGGGTTGCCTTAGTTTGAGCGGCTGCCTTAGTTTGAGCGGTTCCCTTAGTTTAGATTAGATTTTTTTTTAGATTAGAGATACAGCACTGAAACAGGCCCTTCGACCCACCGAGTCTGTGCCGACCAGCAACCACCCATTTATACTAATCCTACACTAATCCCATATTCCTACCAAACATCCCCATCTGTCCCTATATTTCCCTACCACCTACCTACACTAGTGACAATTTATAATGGCCAATTTACCTACCAACCTGCTAGTCTTTTGGCTTGTGGGAGGAAACCGGAGCACCCGGAGAAAACCCACGCAGACACAGGGAGAACTTGCAAACTCCACACAGGCAGTGCCCCAATCGAACCCGGGTCCCTGGAGCTGTGAGGCTGCAGTGCTAACCACTGCGCCACTGTGCGGGGCTGCCTTAGTTTGTGGGGTTGCTTTAGTTTGAGGGGTTGCCTTAGTTTGAGGGGCTGCCTTAGATTGAGCGGTTGCCTTAGTTTGAGTGGTTGCCTTAGTTGGAGGGGTTGCCTTAGTTTGAGGGGTTGCTTTAGGTTGAGGGGCTGCCTTAGTTTGAGGGGCTGCCTTAGTTTGAGCGGTTGCCTTAGTTTGAGTGGTTGCCTTAGTTGGAGGGGTTGCCTTAGTTTGAGCGGTTGCCTTAGTTTGAGGGGCTGCCTTAGTTTGAGCGGTTGCCTTAGTTTGAGTGGTTGCCTTAGTTGGAGGGGTTGCCTTAGTTTGAGGGGTTGCTTTAGGTTGAGGGGCTGCCTTAGCTTGAGCGGTTGCCTTAGTTTGAGGGGTTGCTCCAGTTTGAGCGGCTGCCTTCTTTTGAGCAGATGCCTTAGTTTGCGCGGCTGCCTTAGTTTGAGGTGTTGCTTTAGTTTGAGCGGCTGCCTTATTTTGAGTGGTTGCCTTAGTTGGAGGGGTTGCCTTAGTTTGAGGGGTTGCTTTCGGTTGAGGGGCTGCCGTAGTTTGAGCGGCTGCCTTAGTTTGAGCGGCTGCCTTAGTTTGAGCGGTTCCCTTAGTTTGCGGGGCTGCCTTAGTTTGTGGGGTTGCTTTAGTTTGAGCAGTTGCCTTAGTTTGAGTGGATGCCTTAGTTTGAGGGGTTGCCTTCGTTTGAGCGGATGCCTTAGTTTGAGCGGCTGCATTCTTTTGAGCGGATGCCTGAGTTTGAGCGGCTGCCTTAGTTTGAGGTGTTGCTTTAGTTTGAGCGGCTGCCTTAGTTTGAGGGGCTGCCTTAGATTGAGGGGTTGCTCTAGTTTGAGCGGCTGCCTTAGTTTGAGGGGCTGCCTTAGTTTGAGCGGTTGCCTTGATTTGAGCGGCTCCCTTAGGTTGAGGGGCTGCCTTAGTTTGAGGGGTTGCCTTAGTTTGAGCGGCTGCCATATTTTGAGAGGTTGCCTTAGTTTGAGCGGCTGCCTCAGTTTGAGCGACTGCCTTAGTTTGAGCGGTTGCCTTCTTTTGATCGGATGCCTTAGTTTGAGGGGCTGCCTTAGTTTGAGTGGCTGCCTAAGTTTGAGCGGATGCCTTCTTTTGCGCGGATGCCTAAGTTTGAGCGGTTGCCTTAGTTTGAGCGGCTGCCTCAGTTTGAGCGGCTGCCTTAGTTTGAGCGGATTCCTTAGTCTGAGCGGCTGCCTTAGTGTGAGCGGTTGCCTTAGTTTGAGCGGCTGCCTTAGTGTTAGCGGCTGCCTTAGTTTGAGGGGTTGCCTTAGTTTGAGCTGTTGCCTTAGTTTGAGGGGTTGCCTTAGTTTGAGGGGCTGCCTGAGTTTGAGGGGTTGCCTTAGTTTGAGGCGTTGCCTTAGTTTGAGCGGCTGCTTTAGAGTGAGGGGCTGCCTTAGTTTGAGCGGCAGCATCAGTTTGAGCGGCTGCCTCAGTTTGAGAGGCTGCCTTAGTTTGAGCGGATGCCTTAGTTTGATGGGCTGCCTTAGTTTGAGCTGCTGCCTTAGTTTGAGGGGCTGCCTTAGTTTGAGCGGCTGCCTCAGTTTGAGCGGATGCCTCAGTTTGAGCGGTTGCCTTAGTTTGAACGGTTGCCTTAGTTTGAGGGTTTGCCTTAGTTTGAGGGTTTGCCTTCGTTTGAGGGGTTGCCTTAGTTTGAACGGTTGCCTTAGCTTGAGGGTTTGCCTTAGTTTGAGGGGTTGCCTTAGTTTGACGGTTTGCCTTAGTTTGAGCAGTTGTCTTAGTTTGAACGGTTGCCTGAGTTTCAGGGTTTGCCTTAGTTTGAGGGGTTGCCTTAGTTTGAGCGGTTGCCTAAGTTTGAGGGTTTGCCTTAGTTTTAGGGGTTGCCTTAGTTTTCGGGGTTGCCTTAGTTTGAGGGTTTGTCTTAGTTTGAGGGGTTGCCTTAGTTTGAGGGGTTGCCTTAGTTTGAGTGGTTGCCTTAGATTGAGGGGCTGCCTTAGTTTGAGGGGTTGCCTTAGTTTGAGGGGATGCCTTAGTTTGAGCGGTTGCCTTAGTTTGAGGGGTTGCCTTAGTTTGAGCAGCTGCCTTAGTTTGAGGGGATGCCTTAGTTTGAGCGGTTGCCTTAGTTTGAGGGGTTGCCTTAGTATCAGCGGCTGCCTTAGTTCGAGGGGTTGCCTTAGTTTGAGGGGTTGCCTTAGTTTGAGCGGTTGCTTTAGTTTGAGCGGCTGCCTTAGTTTGAGGGGTTGCCTTCGTTTGAGCGGTTGCTTTAGTTTGAGAGTCTGCCTTAGTTTGAGGGGTTGCCTTAGTTTGAGGGGTTGCCTCAGTTTGAGCGGTTGCCTTAGTTTGAGCGTCTGCATCAGTTTGAGCCGATGCCTTTGTTTGAGCGGTTGCCTTCGTTTGAGAGTCTGCCTTAGTTTGAGGGATTGCCTTAGTTTGAGGGGTTGCCTTAGTTAGAGCAGTTGCTTTAGTTTGAGGGTCTGCCTTAGTTTGAGGGGTTGCCTTAGTTTGAGGGGTTGCCTTAGTTTGAGCGTCTGCATCATTTTGAGCGGTTGCCTTAGTTTGATTCTGCTTAGTTTGAGGAGTTGCCTTAGTTTGAGGGGTTGCCTTAGTTGGAGCGGTTGCTTTAGTTTGAGCGGCTGCCTTAGTTTGAGGGGTTGCCTTAGTTTGAGCGGTTGCTTTAGTTTGAGAGTCTGCCTTAGTTTGAGGGGTTGCCTTAGTTTGAGGGGTTGCCTTAGTTTGAGCGGTTGCCTTAGTTTGAGCGTCTGCATCAGTTTGAGCGGATGCCTTAGTTTGAGCGGTTGCCTTCGTTTGAGAGTCTGCCTTAGTTTGAGGGGTTGCCTTAGTTTGAGGGGTTGCCTTAGTTAGAGCGGTTGCTTTAGTTTGAAGGTCTGCCTTAGTTTGAGGGGTTGCCTTAGTTTGAGGGGTTGCCTTAGTTTGAGCGTCTGCATCATTTTGTGCGGATGCCTTAGTTTGATTCTGCTTAGTTTGAGGGGTTGCCTTAGTTTGAGCGGATGCCTTAGTTTGAGGTATTGTCTTAGTTAGAGCGGTTGCCTTATTTTGAGGGGCTGCCTTAGTTTGAGATTCTGCTTAGTTTGAACGGCTGCCTTAGTTTGAAGGGCTGCCTTAGTTTGAGGGGTTGCCTTAGTTTGAGCGGCTGCCTTAGTTTGAGCGGTTCCCTTAGTTTAGATTCGATTTTTTTTTTAGATTAGAGATACAGCACTGAAACAGGCCCTTCGGCCCACCGAGTCTGTGCCGACCAGCAACCACCCATTTATACTAATCCTACACTAATCCCATATTCCTACCAAACATCCCCATCTGTCCCTATATTTCCCTACCACCTACCTACACTAGTGACAATTTATAATGGCCAATTTACCTACCAACCTGCTAGTCTTTTGGCTTGTGGGAGGAAACCGGAGCACCCGGAGAAAACCCACGCAGACACAGGGAGAACTTGCAAACTCCACACAGGCAGTACCCAGAATCGAACCCGGGTCCCTGGAGCTGTGAGGCTGCAGTCTAACCACTGCGCCACTGTGCGGGGCTGCCTTAGTTTGTGGGGTTGCTTTAGTTTGAGCGGTTGCCTTAGTTTGAGAGGCTGCCTTAGTTTGAGCGGTTGCCTTAGTTTGAGTGTTTGCCTTAGTTGGAGGGGTTGCCTTAGTTTGAGGGGTTGCTTTAGGTTGAGGGGCTGCCTTAGTTTGAGAAGCTGCCTTAGTTTGAGCGGTTGCCTTAGTTTGAGTGGTTGCCTTAGTTGGAGGGGTTGCCTTAGTTTGAGCGGTTGCCTTAGTTTGAGGGGCTGCCTTAGTTTGAGCGGTTTCCTTAGTTTGAGTGGTTGCCTTAGTTGGAGGGGTTGCCTTAGTTTGAGGGGTTGCTTTAGGTTGAGGGGCTGCCTTAGTTTGAGCGGTTGCCTTAGTTTGAGGGGTTGCTTTAGTTTGAGCGGCTGCCTTCTTTTGAGCAGATGCCTTAGTTTGAGCGGCTGCCTTAGTTTGAGGTGTTGCTTTAGGTTGAGGGGCTGCCTTAGTTTGAGGGGCTGCCTTAGTTTGAGCGGCTGCCTTAGTTTGAGGGGTTGCCTTAGTTTGAGCGGTTCCCTTAGTTTGAGCGTCTGCATCAGTTTGAGCGGATGCCTTAGTTTGAGCGTCTGCCTTAGTTTGAGGGGTTGCCTTAGTTAGAGCGGTTGCTTTAGTTTGAGGGTCTGCCTTAGTTTGAGGGGTTGCCTTAGTTTGAGGGGTTGCCTTAGTTTGAGCGTCTGCATCATTTTGAGCGGATGCCTTAGTTTGATTCTGCTTAGTTTGAGGGGTTGCCTTAGTTTGAGCGGATGCCTTAGTTTGAGGTATTGTCTTAGTTAGAGCGGTTGCCTTATTTTGAGGGGCTGCCTTAGTTTGAGATTCTGCTTAGTTTGAACGGCTGCCTTAGTTTGAAGGGCTGCCTTAGTTTGAGGGGTTGCCTTAGTTTGAGCGGCTGCCTTAGTTTGAGCGGTTCCCTTAGTTTAGATTCGATTTTTTTTTTAGATTAGAGATACAGCACTGAAACAGGCCCTTCGGCCCACCGAGTCTGTGCCGACCAGCAACCACCCATTTATACTAATCCTACACTAATCCCATATTCCTACCAAACATCCCCATCTGTCCCTATATTTCCCTACCACCTACCTACACTAGTGACAATTTATAATGGCCAATTTACCTACCAACCTGCTAGTCTTTTGGCTTGTGGGAGGAAACCGGAGCACCCGGAGAAAACCCACGCAGACACAGGGAGAACTTGCAAACTCCACACAGGCAGTACCCAGAATCGAACCCGGGTCCCTGGAGCTGTGAGGCTGCAGTCTAACCACTGCGCCACTGTGCGGGGCTGCCTTAGTTTGTGGGGTTGCTTTAGTTTGAGCGGTTGCCTTAGTTTGAGAGGCTGAATAGTTTGAGCGGTTGCCTTAGTTTGAGTGTTTGCCTTAGTTGGAGGGGTTGCCTTAGTTTGAGGGGTTGCTTTAGGTTGAGGGGCTGCCTTAGTTTGAGCGGTTTCCTTAGTTTGAGTGGTTGCCTTAGTTGGAGGGGTTGCCTTAGTTTGAGGGGTTGCTTTAGGTTGAGGGGCTGCCTTAGTTTGAGCGGTTGCCTTAGTTTGAGGGGTTGCTTTAGTTTGAGCGGCTGCCTTCTTTTGAGCAGATGCCTTAGTTTGAGCGGCTGCCTTAGTTTGAGGTGTTGCTTTAGGTTGAGGGGCTGCCTTAGTTTGAGGGGCTGCCTTAGTTTGAGCGGCTGCCTTAGTTTGAGGGGTTGCCTTAGTTTGAGCGGTTCCCTTAGTTTGAGCGTCTGCATCAGTTTGAGCGGATGCCTTAGTTTGAGCGGTTGCCTTCGTTTGAGAGTCTGCCTTAGTTTGAGGGGTTGCCTTAGTTAGAGCGGTTGCTTTAGTTTGAGGGTCTGCCTTAGTTTGAGGGGTTGCCTTAGTTTGAGGGGTTGCCTTAGTTTGAGCGTCTGCATCATTTTGAGCGGATGCCTTAGTTTGATTCTGCTTAGTTTGAGGGGTTGCCTTAGTTTGAGCGGATGCCTTAGTTTGAGGTATTGCCTTAGTGAGAGCGGTTGCCTTATTTTGAGGGGCTGCCTTAGTTTGAGATTCTGCTTAGTTTGAGAGTCTGCCTTAGTTTGAGGGGCTGCCTTAGTTTGAGGGGTTGCCTTAGTTTGAGCGGCTGCCTTAGTTTGAGCGGTTCCCTTAGTTTAGATTAGATTTTTTTTTTTAAATTAGAGATACAGCACTGAAACAGGCCCTTCGGCCCACCGAGTCTGTGCCGACCAGCAACCACCCATTTATACTAATCCTACACTAATCCCATATTCCTACCAAACATCCCCATCTTCCCTATATTTCCCTACCACCTACCTACACTAGTGACAATTTATAATGGCCAATTTACCTACCAACCTGCTAGTCTTTTGGCTTGTGGGAGGAAACCGGAGCACCCGGAGAAAACCCACGCAGACACAGGGAGAACTTGCAAACTCCACACAGGCAGTACCCAGAATCGAACCCGGGTCCCTGCAGCTGTGAGGCTGCAGTCTAACCACTGCGCCACTGTGCGGGGCTGCCTTAGTTTGTGGGGTTGCTTTAGTTTGAGCAGTTGCCTTAGTTTGAGAGGCTGCCTTAGTTTGAGCGGTTGCCTTAGTTTGAGTGGTTGCCTTAGTTGGAGGGGTTGCCTTAGTTTGAGGGGTTGCTTTAGGTTGAGGGGCTGCCTTAGTTTGAGAAGCTGCCTTAGTTTGAGCGGTTGCCTTAGTTTGAGTGGTTGCCTTAGTTGGAGGGGTTGCCTTAGTTTGAGCGGTTGCCTTAGTTTGAGGGGCTGCCTTAGTTTGAGCGGTTTCCTTAGTTTGAGTGGTTGCCTTAGTTGGAGGGGTTGCCTTAGTTTGAGGGGTTGCTTTAGGTTGAGGGGCTGCCTTAGTTTGAGCGGTTGCCTTAGTTTGAGGGGTTGCTTTAGTTTGAGCGGCTGCCTTCTTTTGAGCAGATGCCTTAGTTTGAGCGGCTGCCTCAGTTTGAGGTGTTGCTTTAGGTTGAGGGGCTGCCTTAGTTTGAGGGCTGCCTTAGTTTGAGCGGCTGCCTCAGTTTGAGGGGTTGCCTTAGTTTGAGCGGTTCCCTTAGTTTGAGCGTCTGCATCAGTTTGAGCGGATGCCTTAGTTTGAGCGGTTGCCTTCGTTTGAGAGTCTGCCTTAGTTTGAGGGGTTGCCTTAGTTAGAGCGGTTGCTTTAGTTTGAGGGTCTGCCTTAGTTTGAGGGGTTGCCTTAGTTTGAGGGGTTGCCTTAGTTTGAGCGTCTGCATCATTTTGAGCGGATGCCTTAGTTTGATTCTGCTTAGTTTGAGGGGTTGCCTTAGTTTGAGCGGATGCCTTAGTTTGAGGTATTGCCTTAGTTAGAGCGGTTGCCTTATTTTGAGGGGCTGCCTTAGTTTGAGATTCTGCTTAGTTTGAACGGCTGCCTTAGTTTGAGGGGCTGCCTTAGTTTGAGGGGTTGCCTTAGTTTGAGCGGCTGCCTTAGTTTGAGCGGTTCCCTTAGTTTAGATTAGATTTTTTTTTTTAAATTAGAGATACAGCAATGAAACAGGCCCTTCGGCCCACCGAGTCTGTGCCGACCAGCAACCACCCATTTATACTAATCCTACACTAATCCCATATTCCTACCAAACATCCCCATCTGTCTCTATATTTCCCTACCACCTACCTACACTAGTGACAATTTATAATGGCCAATTTACCTACCAACCTGCTAGTCTTTTGGCTTGTGGGAGGAAACCGGAGCACCCGGAGAAAACCCACGCAGACACAGGGAGAACTTGCAAACTCCACACAGGCAGTACCCAGAATCGAACCCGGGTCCCTGGAGCTGTGAGGCTGCAGTGCTAACCACTGCGCCACTGTGCGGGGCTGCCTTAGTTTGTGGGGTTGCTTTTGTTTGAGCGGTTGCCTTAGTTTGAGAGGCTGCCTTAGTTTGAGCGGTTGCCATAGTTTGAGTGGTTGCCTTAGTTGGAGGGGTTGCCTTAGTTTGAGGGGTTGCTTTAGGTTGAGGGGCTGCCTTAGTTTGAGGGGCTGCCTTAGTTTGAGCGGTTGCCTTAGTTTGAGTGGTTGCCTTAGTTGGAGGGGTTGCCTTAGTTTGAGCGGTTGCCTTAGTTTGAGGGGCTGCCTTAGTTTGAGCGGTTGCCTTAGTTTGAGTGGTTGCCTTAGTTGGAGGGGTTGCCTTAGTTTGAGGGGTTGCTTTAGTTTGAGGGGCTGCCTTAGTTTGAGCGGTTGCCTTAGTTTGAGGGGTTGCTTTAGTTTGAGCGGCTGCCTTCTTTTGAGCAGATGCCTTAGTTTGAGCGGCTGCCTTAGTTTGAGGTGTTGCTTTAGTTTGAACGGCTGCCTTATTTTTCGTGGTTGCCTTAGTTGGAGGGGTTGCCTTAGTTTGAGGGGTTGCTTTAGGTTGAGGGGCTGCCTTAGTTTGAGGGGCTGCCTTAGTTTGAGCGGCTGCCTTAGTTTGAGGGGCTGCCTTAGTTTGAGCGGCAGCATCAGTTTGAGCGGCTGCCTCAGTTTGAGCGGCTGCCTTAGTTTGAGCGGATGCCTTAGTTTGATGGGCTGCCTTAGTTTGAGCTGCTGCCTTAGTTTGAGGGGCTGCCTTAGTTTGAGCGGCTGCCTCAGTTTGAGCGGATGCCTCAATTTGAGCGGTTGCCTTAGTTTGAACGGTTGCCTTAGTTTGAGGGTTTGCCTTAGTTTGAACGGTTGCCTTAGTTTGAGGGTTTGCCTTAGTTTGAGGGGTTGCCTTAGTTTGACGGTTTGCCTTAGTTTGAGCAGTTGTCTTAGTTTGAATGGTAGCCTGAGTTTCAGGGTTTGCCTTAGTTTGAGGGGTTGCCTTAGTTTGAGCGGTTGCCTAAGTTTGAGGGTTTGCCTTAGTTTTAGGGGTTGCCTTAGTTTTAGGGGTTGCCTTAGTTTGAGGGGCTGCCTTAGTTTGAACGGTTGTCTTAGTTTGAGGGTTTGCCTTAGTTTGAGGGGTTGCCTTAGTTTGAGGGGTTGCCTCAGTTTGAGTGGTTGCCTTAGATTGAGGGGCTGCCTTAGTTTGAGGGGTTGCCTTAGTTTGAGGGGATGCCTTAGTTTGAGCGGTTGCCTTAGTTTGAGGGGTTGCCTTAGTTTAAGCAGCTGCCTTAGTTTGAGGGGATGCCTTAGTTTGAGCGGTTGCCTTAGTTTGAGGGGTTGCCTTAGTTTGAGGGGCTGCCTTAGTTTGAGGGGTTGCCTTCGTTTGAGGCGTTGCCTTAGTTTGAGCGGCTGCTTTAGTTTGAGGGGCTGCCTTAGTTTGAGCGGCAGCATCAGTTTGAGCGGCTGCCTCAGTTTGAGCGGCTGACTTAGTTTGAGCGGATGCCTTAGTTTGATGGGCTGCCTTAGTTTGAGCTGCTGCCTTAGTTTGAGGGGCTGCCTTAGTTTGAGCGGCTGCCTCAGTTTGAGCGGATGCCTCAGTTTGAGCGGTTGCCTTAGTTTGAGGGTTTGCCTTAGTTTGAACGGTTGCCTTAGTTTGAGGGTTTGCCTTCGTTTGAGAGGTTGCCTTAGTTTGAACGGTTGCCTTAGTTTGAGGGTTTGCCTTAGTTTGAGGGGTTGCCTTAGTTTGACGGTTTGCCTTAGTTTGAGCAGCTGTCTTAGTTTGAACGGTTGCCTGAGTTTCAGGGTTTGCCTTAGTTTGAGGGGTTGCCTTAGTTTGAGCGGTTGCCTAAGTTTGAGGGTTTGCCTTAGTTTTAGGGGTTGCTTTAGTTTTCGGGGTTGCCTTAGTTTGAGGGGCTGCCTTAGTTTGAACGGTTGCCTTAGTTTGAGGGTTTGCCTTAGTTTGAGGGGTTGCCTTAGTTTGAGGGGTTGCCTTAGTTTGAGTGGTTGCCTTAGATTGAGGGGCTGCCTTAGTTTGAGGGGTTGCCTTAGTTTGAGGGGATGCCTTAGTTTGAGCGGTTGCCTTAGTTTGAGGGGTTGCCTTAGTTTGAGCAGCTGCTTAGTTTGAGGGGATGCCTTAGTTTGAGCGGTTGCCTTAGTTTGAGGGGTTGCCTTAGTATGAGCGGCTGCCTTAGTTTGAGGGGTTGCCTTAGTTTGAGGGGTTGCCTTAGTTTGAGCGGTTGCTTTAGTTTGAGCGGTTGCCTTAGTTTGAGGGGTTGCCTTAGTTTGAGCGGTTGCCTTAGTTTGAGCGTCTGCATCAGTTTGAGCGGTTGCCTTAGTTTGAGCGGTTGCCTTCGTTTGAGAGTCTGCCTTAGTTTGAGGGGTTGCCTTAGTTTGAGGGGTTGCCTTAGTTAGAGCAGTTGCTTTAGTTTGAGGGTCTGCCTTAGTTTGAGGGGTTGCCTTAGTTTGAGGGGTAGCCTTAGTTTGAGCGGTTGCTTTAGTTTGAGCGGCTGCCTTAGTTTGAGGGGTTGCCTTAGTTTGAGCGGTTGACTTAGTTTGAGAGTCTGCCTTAGTTTGAGGGGTTGCCTTAGTTTGAGGGGTTGCTTTAGGTTGAGGGGCTGCCGTAGTTTGAGGGGCTGCCTTAGTTTGAGCGGATGCCTTAGTTTGAGCGGTTGCCTGAGTTTGAGAGTCTGCCTTAGTTTGAGGGTTTGCCTTAGTTGAGGGGTTGCCTTAGTTAGAGCGGTTGCTTTAGTTTGAGAGTCTGCCTTAGTTTGAGGGGTTGCCTTAGTTTGAGCGGCTGCCTAAGTTTGAGCGGATGCCTTAGTTTGAGGTATTGCCTTAGTAAGAGCGGTTGCCTTATTTTGAGGGGCTGCCTTAGTTTGAGATTCTGCTTAGTTTGAGCGGCTGCCTTAGTTTTAGCGGTTGCCTTAGTATGAACGGCTGCCTTAGTTTGAGGGGCTGCCTTAGTTTGAGGGGTTGCCTTAGTTTGAGCGGCTGCCTTAGTTTGAGCGGTTCCCTTAGTTTGAGGGGCTGCCTTACTTTGTGGGGTTGCTTTAGTTTGAGCGGTTGCCTTAGTTTGAGGGGCTGCCTTAGTTTGAGCGGTTTCCTTAGTTTGAGTGGTTGCCTTAGTTGGAGGGGTTGCCTTAGTTTGAGGGGTTGCTTTAGGTTGAGGGGCTGCCTTAGTTTGAGCGGTTGCCTTAGTTTGAGGGGTTGCTTTAGTTTGAGCGGCTGCCTTCTTTTGAGCAGATGCCTTAGTTTGAGCGGCTGCCTCAGTTTGAGGTGTTGCTTTAGGTTGAGGGGCTGCCTTAGTTTGAGGGCTGCCTTAGTTTGAGCGGCTGCCTCAGTTTGAGGGGTTGCCTTAGTTTGAGCGGTTCCCTTAGTTTGAGCGTCTGCATCAGTTTGAGCGGATGCCTTAGTTTGAGCGGTTGCCTTCGTTTGAGAGTCTGCCTTAGTTTGAGGGGTTGCCTTAGTTAGAGCGGTTGCTTTAGTTTGAGGGTCTGCCTTAGTTTGAGGGGTTGCCTTAGTTTGAGGGGTTGCCTTAGTTTGAGCGTCTGCATCATTTTGAGCGGATGCCTTAGTTTGATTCTGCTTAGTTTGAGGGGTTGCCTTAGTTTGAGCGGATGCCTTAGTTTGAGGTATTGCCTTAGTTAGAGCGGTTGCCTTATTTTGAGGGGCTGCCTTAGTTTGAGATTCTGCTTAGTTTGAACGGCTGCCTTAGTTTGAGGGGCTGCCTTAGTTTGAGGGGTTGCCTTAGTTTGAGCGGCTGCCTTAGTTTGAGCGGTTCCCTTAGTTTAGATTAGATTTTTTTTTTTAAATTAGAGATACAGCAATGAAACAGGCCCTTCGGCCCACCGAGTCTGTGCCGACCAGCAACCACCCATTTATACTAATCCTACACTAATCCCATATTCCTACCAAACATCCCCATCTGTCTCTATATTTCCCTACCACCTACCTACACTAGTGACAATTTATAATGGCCAATTTACCTACCAACCTGCTAGTCTTTTGGCTTGTGGGAGGAAACCGGAGCACCCGGAGAAAACCCACGCAGACACAGGGAGAACTTGCAAACTCCACACAGGCAGTACCCAGAATCGAACCCGGGTCCCTGGAGCTGTGAGGCTGCAGTGCTAACCACTGCGCCACTGTGCGGGGCTGCCTTAGTTTGTGGGGTTGCTTTAGTTTGAGCGGTTGCCTTAGTTTGAGAGGCTGCCTTAGTTTGAGCGGTTGCCATAGTTTGAGTGGTTGCCTTAGTTGGAGGGGTTGCCTTAGTTTGAGGGGTTGCTTTAGGTTGAGGGGCTGCCTTAGTTTGAGGGGCTGCCTTAGTTTGAGCGGTTGCCTTAGTTTGAGTGGTTGCCTTAGTTGGAGGGGTTGCCTTAGTTTGAGCGGTTGCCTTAGTTTGAGGGGCTGCCTTAGTTTGAGCGGTTGCCTTAGTTTGAGTGGTTGCCTTAGTTGGAGGGGTTGCCTTAGTTTGAGGGGTTGCTTTAGTTTGAGGGGCTGCCTTAGTTTGAGCGGTTGCCTTAGTTTGAGGGGTTGCTTTAGTTTGAGCGGCTGCCTTCTTTTGAGCAGATGCCTTAGTTTGAGCGGCTGCCTTAGTTTGAGGTGTTGCTTTAGTTTGAACGGCTGCCTTATTTTTCGTGGTTGCCTTAGTTGGAGGGGTTGCCTTAGTTTGAGGGGTTGCTTTAGGTTGAGGGGCTGCCTTAGTTTGAGGGGCTGCCTTAGTTTGAGCGGCTGCCTTAGTTTGAGGGGCTGCCTTAGTTTGAGCGGCAGCATCAGTTTGAGCGGCTGCCTCAGTTTGAGCGGCTGCCTTAGTTTGAGCGGATGCCTTAGTTTGATGGGCTGCCTTAGTTTGAGCTGCTGCCTTAGTTTGAGGGGCTGCCTTAGTTTGAGCGGCTGCCTCAGTTTGAGCGGATGCCTCAATTTGAGCGGTTGCCTTAGTTTGAACGGTTGCCTTAGTTTGAGGGTTTGCCTTAGTTTGAACGGTTGCCTTAGTTTGAGGGTTTGCCTTAGTTTGAGGGGTTGCCTTAGTTTGACGGTTTGCCTTAGTTTGAGCAGTTGTCTTAGTTTGAATGGTAGCCTGAGTTTCAGGGTTTGCCTTAGTTTGAGGGGTTGCCTTAGTTTGAGCGGTTGCCTAAGTTTGAGGGTTTGCCTTAGTTTTAGGGGTTGCCTTAGTTTTAGGGGTTGCCTTAGTTTGAGGGGATGCCTTAGTTTGAACGGTTGTCTTAGTTTGAGGGTTTGCCTTAGTTTGAGGGGTTGCCTTAGTTTGAGGGGTTGCCTCAGTTTGAGTGGTTGCCTTAGATTGAGGGGCTGCCTTAGTTTGAGGGGTTGCCTTAGTTTGAGGGGATGCCTTAGTTTGAGCGGTTGCCTTAGTTTGAGGGGTTGCCTTAGTTTAAGCAGCTGCCTTAGTTTGAGGGGATGCCTTAGTTTGAGCGGTTGCCTTAGTTTGAGGGGTTGCCTTAGTTTGAGGGGCTGCCTTAGTTTGAGGGGTTGCCTTCGTTTGAGGCGTTGCCTTAGTTTGAGCGGCTGCTTTAGTTTGAGGGGCTGCCTTAGTTTGAGCGGCAGCATCAGTTTGAGCGGCTGCCTCAGTTTGAGCGGCTGACTTAGTTTGAGCGGATGCCTTAGTTTGATGGGCTGCCTTAGTTTGAGCTGCTGCCTTAGTTTGAGGGGCTGCCTTAGTTTGAGCGGCTGCCTCAGTTTGAGCGGATGCCTCAGTTTGAGCGGTTGCCTTAGTTTGAGGGTTTGCCTTAGTTTGAACGGTTGCCTTAGTTTGAGGGTTTGCCTTCGTTTGAGAGGTTGCCTTAGTTTGAACGGTTGCCTTAGTTTGAGGGTTTGCCTTAGTTTGAGGGGTTGCCTTAGTTTGACGGTTTGCCTTAGTTTGAGCAGCTGTCTTAGTTTGAACGGTTGCCTGAGTTTCAGGGTTTGCCTTAGTTTGAGGGGTTGCCTTAGTTTGAGCGGTTGCCTAAGTTTGAGGGTTTGCCTTAGTTTTAGGGGTTGCTTTAGTTTTCGGGGTTGCCTTAGTTTGAGGGGCTGCCTTAGTTTGAACGGTTGCCTTAGTTTGAGGGTTTGCCTTAGTTTGAGGGGTTGCCTTAGTTTGAGGGGTTGCCTTAGTTTGAGTGGTTGCCTTAGATTGAGGGGCTGCCTTAGTTTGAGGGGTTGCCTTAGTTTGAGGGGATGCCTTAGTTTGAGCGGTTGCCTTAGTTTGAGGGGTTGCCTTAGTTTGAGCAGCTGCTTAGTTTGAGGGGATGCCTTAGTTTGAGCGGTTGCCTTAGTTTGAGGGGTTGCCTTAGTATGAGCGGCTGCCTTAGTTTGAGGGGTTGCCTTAGTTTGAGGGGTTGCCTTAGTTTGAGCGGTTGCTTTAGTTTGAGCGGTTGCCTTAGTTTGAGGGGTTGCCTTAGTTTGAGCGGTTGCCTTAGTTTGAGCGTCTGCATCAGTTTGAGCGGTTGCCTTAGTTTGAGCGGTTGCCTTCGTTTGAGAGTCTGCCTTAGTTTGAGGGGTTGCCTTAGTTTGAGGGGTTGCCTTAGTTAGAGCAGTTGCTTTAGTTTGAGGGTCTGCCTTAGTTTGAGGGGTTGCCTTAGTTTGAGGGGTAGCCTTAGTTTGAGCGGTTGCTTTAGTTTGAGCGGCTGCCTTAGTTTGAGGGGTTGCCTTAGTTTGAGCGGTTGACTTAGTTTGAGAGTCTGCCTTAGTTTGAGGGGTTGCCTTAGTTTGAGGGGTTGCTTTAGGTTGAGGGGCTGCCGTAGTTTGAGGGGCTGCCTTAGTTTGAGCGGATGCCTTAGTTTGAGCGGTTGCCTGAGTTTGAGAGTCTGCCTTAGTTTGAGGGGTTGCCTTAGTTGAGGGGTTGCCTTAGTTTGAGCGGCTGCCTAAGTTTGAGCGGATGCCTTAGTTTGAGGTATTGCCTTAGTAAGAGCGGTTGCCTTATTTTGAGGGGCTGCCTTAGTTTGAGATTCTGCTTAGTTTGAGCGGCTGCCTTAGTTTTAGCGGTTCCCTTAGTATGAACGGCTGCCTTAGTTTGAGCGGCTGCCTTAGTTTGAGGGGTTGCCTTAGTTTGAGCGGCTGCCTTAGTTTGAGCGGTTCCCTTAGTTTGAGGGGCTGCCTTACTTTGTGGGGTTGCTTTAGTTTGAGCGGTTGCCTTAGTTTGAGGGGCTGCCTTCGTTTGAGAGGTTGCCTTAGTTTGAGCGGTTGCCTTAGTTTGAGTGGTTGCCTTAGTTGGAGGTGTTGCCTTAGTTTGAGCGGTTGCCTTAGTTTGAGGGGCTGCCTTAGTTTGAGCGGTTGCCTTAGTTTGAGTGGTTGCCTTAGTTGAAGGGGTTGCCTTAGTTTGAGGGGTTGCTTTAGGTTGAGGGGCTGCTTTAGTATGAGCGGTTGCCTTAGTTTGAGGGGCTGCCTTAGTTTGAGCGGTTGCTTTAGTTTGAGGGTCTGCCTTAGTTTGAGGGTTGCCTTAGTTTGAGGGGTTGCCTTAGTTTGAGCGTCTGCATCATTTTGAGCGGATGCCTTAGTTTGATTCTGCTTAGTTTGAGGGGTTGCCTTAGTTTGAGCGGATGCCTTAGTTTGAGGTATTGCCTTAGTTAGAGCGGTTGCCTTATTTTGAGGGGCTGCCTTAGTTTGAGATTCTGCTTAGTTTGAATGGCTGCCTTAGTTTGAGGGGCTGCCTTAGTTTGAGGGGTTGCCTTAGTTTGAGCGGCTGCCTTAGTTTGAGCGGTTCCCTTAGTTTAGATTAGATTTTTTTTTTTAAATTAGAGATACAGCAATGAAACAGGCCCTTCGGCCCACCGAGTCTGTGCCGACCAGCAACCACCCATTTATACTAATCCTACACTAATCCCATATTCCTACCAAACATCCCCATCTGTCTCTATATTTCCCTACCACCTACCTACACTAGTGACAATTTATAATGGCCAATTTACCTACCAACCTGCTAGTCTTTTGGCTTGTGGGAGGAAACCGGAGCACCCGGAGAAAACCCACGCAGACACAGGGAGAACTTGCAAACTCCACACAGGCAGTACCCAGAATCGAACCCGGGTCCCTGGAGCTGTGAGGCTGCAGTGCTAACCACTGCGCCACTGTGCGGGGCTGCCTTAGTTTGTGGGGTTGCTTTAGTTTGAGCGGTTGCCTTAGTTTGAGAGGCTGCCTTAGTTTGAGCGGTTGCCATAGTTTGAGTGGTTGCCTTAGTTGGAGGGGTTGCCTTAGTTTGAGGGGTTGCTTTAGGTTGAGGGGCTGCCTTAGTTTGAGGGGCTGCCTTAGTTTGAGCGGTTGCCTTAGTTTGAGTGGTTGCCTTAGTTGGAGGGGTTGCCTTAGTTTGAGCGGTTGCCTTAGTTTGAGGGGCTGCCTTAGTTTGAGCGGTTGCCTTAGTTTGAGTGGTTGCCTTAGTTGGAGGGGTTGCCTTAGTTTGAGGGGTTGCTTTAGTTTGAGGGGCTGCCTTAGTTTGAGCGGTTGCCTTAGTTTGAGGGGTTGCTTTAGTTTGAGCGGCTGCCTTCTTTTGAGCAGATGCCTTAGTTTGAGCGGCTGCCTTAGTTTGAGGTGTTGCTTTAGTTTGAACGGCTGCCTTATTTTTCGTGGTTGCCTTAGTTGGAGGGGTTGCCTTAGTTTGAGGGGTTGCTTTAGGTTGAGGGGCTGCCTTAGTTTGAGGGGCTGCCTTAGTTTGAGCGGCTGCCTTAGTTTGAGGGGCTGCCTTAGTTTGAGCGGCAGCATCAGTTTGAGCGGCTGCCTCAGTTTGAGCGGCTGCCTTAGTTTGAGCGGATGCCTTAGTTTGATGGGCTGCCTTAGTTTGAGCTGCTGCCTTAGTTTGAGGGGCTGCCTTAGTTTGAGCGGCTGCCTCAGTTTGAGCGGATGCCTCAATTTGAGCGGTTGCCTTAGTTTGAACGGTTGCCTTAGTTTGAGGGTTTGCCTTAGTTTGAACGGTTGCCTTAGTTTGAGGGTTTGCCTTAGTTTGAGGGGTTGCCTTAGTTTGACGGTTTGCCTTAGTTTGAGCAGTTGTCTTAGTTTGAATGGTAGCCTGAGTTTCAGGGTTTGCCTTAGTTTGAGGGGTTGCCTTAGTTTGAGCGGTTGCCTAAGTTTGAGGGTTTGCCTTAGTTTTACGGGTTGCCTTAGTTTTAGGGGTTGCCTTAGTTTGAGGGGATGCCTTAGTTTGAACGGTTGTCTTAGTTTGAGGGTTTGCCTTAGTTTGAGGGGTTGCCTTAGTTTGAGGGGTTGCCTCAGTTTGAGTGGTTGCCTTAGATTGAGGGGCTGCCTTAGTTTGAGGGGTTGCCTTAGTTTGAGGGGATGCCTTAGTTTGAGCGGTTGCCTTAGTTTGAGGGGTTGCCTTAGTTTAAGCAGCTGCCTTAGTTTGAGGGGATGCCTTAGTTTGAGCGGTTGCCTTAGTTTGAGGGGTTGCCTTAGTTTGAGGGGCTGCCTTAGTTTGAGGGGTTGCCTTCGTTTGAGGCGTTGCCTTAGTTTGAGCGGCTGCTTTAGTTTGAGGGGCTGCCTTAGTTTGAGCGGCAGCATCAGTTTGAGCGGCTGCCTCAGTTTGAGCGGCTGACTTAGTTTGAGCGGATGCCTTAGTTTGATGGGCTGCCTTAGTTTGAGCTGCTGCCTTAGTTTGAGGGGCTGCCTTAGTTTGAGCGGCTGCCTCAGTTTGAGCGGATGCCTCAGTTTGAGCGGTTGCCTTAGTTTGAGGGTTTGCCTTAGTTTGAACGGTTGCCTTAGTTTGAGGGTTTGCCTTCGTTTGAGAGGTTGCCTTAGTTTGAACGGTTGCCTTAGTTTGAGGGTTTGCCTTAGTTTGAGGGGTTGCCTTAGTTTGACGGTTTGCCTTAGTTTGAGCAGCTGTCTTAGTTTGAACGGTTGCCTGAGTTTCAGGGTTTGCCTTAGTTTGAGGGGTTGCCTTAGTTTGAGCGGTTGCCTAAGTTTGAGGGTTTGCCTTAGTTTTAGGGGTTGCTTTAGTTTTCGGGGTTGCCTTAGTTTGAGGGGCTGCCTTAGTTTGAACGGTTGCCTTAGTTTGAGGGTTTGCCTTAGTTTGAGGGGTTGCCTTAGTTTGAGGGGTTGCCTTAGTTTGAGTGGTTGCCTTAGATTGAGGGGCTGCCTTAGTTTGAGGGGTTGCCTTAGTTTGAGGGGATGCCTTAGTTTGAGCGGTTGCCTTAGTTTGAGGGGTTGCCTTAGTTTGAGCAGCTGCTTAGTTTGAGGGGATGCCTTAGTTTGAGCGGTTGCCTTAGTTTGAGGGGTTGCCTTAGTATGAGCGGCTGCCTTAGTTTGAGGGGTTGCCTTAGTTTGAGGGGTTGCCTTAGTTTGAGCGGTTGCTTTAGTTTGAGCGGTTGCCTTAGTTTGAGGGGTTGCCTTAGTTTGAGCGGTTGCCTTAGTTTGAGCGTCTGCATCAGTTTGAGCGGTTGCCTTAGTTTGAGCGGTTGCCTTCGTTTGAGAGTCTGCCTTAGTTTGAGGGGTTGCCTTAGTTTGAGGGGTTGCCTTAGTTAGAGCAGTTGCTTTAGTTTGAGGGTCTGCCTTAGTTTGAGGGGTTGCCTTAGTTTGAGGGGTAGCCTTAGTTTGAGCGGTTGCTTTAGTTTGAGCGGCTGCCTTAGTTTGAGGGGTTGCCTTAGTTTGAGCGGTTGACTTAGTTTGAGAGACTGCCTTAGTTTGAGGGGTTGCCTTAGTTTGAGGGGTTGCTTTACGTTGAGGGGCTGCCGTAGTTTGAGGGGTAGCCTTAGTTTGAGCGGTTGCTTTAGTTTGAGCGGCTGCCTTAGTTTGAGGGGTTGCCTTAGTTTGAGCGGTTGACTTAGTTTGAGAGACTGCCTTAGTTTGAGCGGATGCCTTAGTTTGAGCGGTTGCCTGAGTTTGAGAGTCTGCCTTAGTTTGAGGGGTTGCCTTAGTTGAGGGGTTGCCTTAGTTAGAGCGGTTGCTTTAGTTTGAGAGTCTGCCTTAGTTTGAGGGGTTGCCTTAGTTTGAGCGGCTGCCTAAGTTTGAGCGGATGCCTTAGTTTGAGGTATTGCCTTAGTAAGAGCGGTTGCCTTATTTTGAGGGGCTGCCTTAGTTTGAGATTCTGCTTAGTTTGAGCGGCTGCCTTAGTTTTAGCGGTTGCCTTAGTATGAACGGCTGCCTTAGTTTGAGCGGCTGCCTTAGTTTGAGGGGTTGCCTTAGTTTGAGCGGCTGCCTTAGTTTGAGCGGTTCCCTTAGTTTGAGGGGCTGCCTTACTTTGTGGGGTTGCTTTAGTTTGAGCGGTTGCCTTAGTTTGAGGGGCTGCCTTAGTTTGAGAGGTTGCCTTAGTTTGAGCGGTTGCCTTAGTTTGAGTGGTTGCCTTAGTTGGAGGTGTTGCCTTAGTTTGAGCGGTTGCCTTAGTTTGAGGGGCTGCCTTAGTTTGAGCGGTTGCCTTAGTTTGAGTGGTTGCCTTAGTTGAAGGGGTTGCCTTAGTTTGAGGGGTTGCTTTAGGTTGAGGGGCTGCTTTAGTATGAGCGGTTGCCTTAGTTTGAGGGGCTGCCTTAGTTTGAGCGGTTGCCTTAGTTTGAGTGGTTGCCTTAGTTGGAGGTGTTGCCTTAGTTTGAGCGGTTGCCTTAGTTTGAGGGGCTGCCTTAGTTTAAGCGGCAGCCTTAGTTTGAGCGGCTGCCTTAGTTTGAACGGTTCCCTTAGTTTGCGGGGCTGCCTTAGTTTGTGGGGTTGCTTTAGTTTGAGCGGTTGCCTTAGTTTGAGTGGATGCCTTAGTTTGAGGGGTTGCCTTCGTTTGAGCGGATGCCTTAGTTTGAGCGGTTGCCTTAGTTTGAGGGGTTGCTTTAGTTTGAGCGGCTGCCTTAGTTTGAGCGGCTGCCTTAGATTGAGGGATTGCTTTAGTTTGAGCGGCTGCCTTAGTTTGAGGGGCTGCCTTAGTTTGAGCGGTTGCCTTGGTTTGAGCGTTTGCCTTAGGTTGAGGGGCTGCCTTAGTTTGAGGGGTTGACTTAGTTTGAGCGGCTGCCTTAGTTTGAGAGGTTGCCTTAGTTTGAGCGGCTGCCTCAGTTTGAGCGGCTGCCTTAGTTTGAGCGGATGAATTCTTTTGAGCGGATGCCTTAGTTTGAGGGGCTGCCTTAGTTTGAGCGGCTCCCTTAGTTTGAGCGGATGCCTTCTTTTGAGCGGATGCCTTAGTTTGAGCGGTTGCCTTAGTTTGAGCGGCTGCCTCAGTTTGAGCGGCTGCCTTAGTGTGAGCGGCTGCCTTAGTTTGAGGGGTTGCCTGAGTTTGAGCTGTTGACTTAGTTGGAGGGGTTGCCTTAGTTTGAGCTGATCCCTTAGTTTGAGGGGTTGCTTTAGTTTGAGCGGCTGCCTTAGTTTGTGGGGTTGCCTTAGTTTGAGCGGCTGCCTTACTTTGAGCGGCTGCCTTAGTTTGAGCGGATGCCTTCTTTTGAGCGGATGCCTTAGTTTGAGGGGCTGCCTTAGTTTGAGCGGTTGCCTTAGTTTGAGCTGCTGCCTTAGTTTGAGCGGCTGCCTCAGTTTGAGCGGCTGCCTTAGTTTGAGGGGCTGCCTTAGTTTGAGGGGCTGCCTTAGTTTGAGCGGTTGCCTTAGTTTGAGCGGTTGCCTTCGTTTGAGGGGCTGCCTCAGTTTGAGGGGCTGCCTTCATTTGAGCGGTTGCGTTAGTTTGAGCGGCTGCCTTAGTTTGAGGGGCTGCCTTAGTTTGAGGGGCTGCCTTAGTTTGAGCGGTTGCCTTAGTTTGAGCGGTTGCCTTAGTTTGAGGGGTTGCCTTAGTTTGAGCGGCTGTCTTAGTTTGAGGGGCTGCCTTCGTTTGAGCGGCTGCCTTAGTTTGAGGGGTTGCCTTAGTTTGAGCGGCTGTCTTAGTTTGAGCAGCTTCCTTAGTTTGAGCGGCTGCATTAGTTTGAGGGGTTGCCTTAGTTTGAGCGGCTTCCTTAGTTTCAGCGGCTGCCTTAATTTGAGGGGTTGCCTTAGTTTTAGCGGCTTTCTTAGTTTGAGCGGTTGCCTTAGTTTGAGAGTCTGCCTTAGTTTGAGTGGTTGCCTCAGTTTGAGCGGCTGCCTGAGTTTGAGGGGCTGCCTTAGTTTGAGGGGTATCCTTAGTTTGAGGGGTTGCTTTAGTTTGAGAGTCTGCCTTAGTTTGAGCGGCTGCCTTAGTTTGAGGGGCTGCCTTAGTTTGAGGGGTTGCCTTAGTTTGGGCGGTTGCTTTAGTTTGTGAGTCTGCCTTAGTTTGGGGGGTTGCCTTAGTTTGAGCGGCTGCCTTAGTTTCAGCGGTTGCTTTAGTTTGAGGTCTTGCCTTAGTTTGAGCGGTTGCTTTAGTTTGTGAGTCTGCCTTAGTTTGAGGGGTTGCTTTAGTTTGAGGGGTTGCCTTAGTTTGAGCGGCTGCCTTAGTTTGAGAGGTTGCCTTAGTTTGAGGGGCTGCCTTAGTTTGAGCGGCTGCCTTAGTTTGAGCGGCTGCCTCAGTTTGAGCGGCTGCCTTAGTTTGAGCGGATGCCTTAGTTTGAACGGCTTCCTTAGTGTGAGCGGTTGCCTTAGTTTGAGCGGCTGCCTTAGTTTGAGGGGTTGCCTTAGTTTGAGGGGTTGCTTTAGTTTGAGCGGCTGCCTTAGTTTGAGGGGTTGCCTTCTTTTGAGCGGATGCCTTAGTTTGAGGAGCTGCCTTAGTTTGAGCGGCTGCCTCAGTTTGAGCGGCTGACTTAGTTTGACCGGCTGCCTTAGTTTGAGCGGATGCCTTCTTTTGAGCGGATGCCTTAGTTTGAGGAGCTGCCTTAGTTTGAGCGGCTGCCTCAGTTTGAGCGGCTGACTTAGTTTGACCGGCTGCCTTAGTTTGAGCGGATGCCTTCTTTTGAGCGGATGCCTTAGTTTGAGAGGTTGCCTCAGTTTGAGCGGCTGCCTTAGTTTGAGAGTTTGCCTTAGTTTGAGCGGCTGCCTTAGTTTGAGCGGCTGCCTCATTTTGAGCGGCTGCCTCAGTTTGAGAGGTTGCCTCAGTTTGAGCGGCTGCCTTAGTTTGAGAGGTTGCCTTAGTTTGAGCGGCTGCCTCAGTTTGAGCGGCTGCCTCATTTTGAGCGGCTGCCTCAGTTTGAGAGGTTGCCTCAGTTTGAGCGGCTGCCTTAGTTTGAGAGTTTGCCTTAGTTTGAGCGGCTGCCTTAGTTTGAGCGGCTGCCTCATTTTGAGCGGCTGCCTCAGTTTGAGAGGTTGCCTCAGTTTGAGCGGCTGCCTTAGTTTGAGAGGTTGCCTTAGTTTGAGCGGCTGCCTCAGTTTGAGAGGTTGCCTCAGTTTGAGGGGCTGCCTTAGTTTGAGCGGCTGCCTGAGTTTGAGCGGATGCCTTCTTTTGAGCGGATGCCTTAGTTTGAGGGGCTGCCTTAGTTTGAGGGGTTGCCTTGGTTTGAGGGGCTGCCTTAGTTTGAGGGGTTGCCTTACTTTGAGCTGTTGCCTGAGTTTGAGCGGTCGCCTTAGTTTGAGCGTCTGCATCTGTTTGAGCGGATGCCTTAGTTTGAGCGGTCGCCTTAGTTTGAGAGTCTGCCTTAGTTTGAGGGGTTGCCTTAGTTTGAGGGGTTGCCTTAGTTAGAGCGGTTGCTTTAGTTTGAGAGTTTGCCTTAGTTTGAGGGGTTGCCTTAGTTTGAGGGGTTGCCTTAAATTGAGCGTCTGCATCAGTTTGAGCGGATGCCTTAGTTTGAGATTCTGCTTAGTTTGACGGTTTGCCTTAGTTTGAGCTGCTGCCTAAGTTTGAGCGGATGCCTTAGTTTGAGGTATTGCCTTAGTTAGAGCGGTTGCCTTATTTTGAGGGGCTGCCTTAGTTTGAGATTCTGCTTAGTTTGAGCGGCTGCCTTAGTTTTAGCGGTTGCCTTAGTTTGAACGGCTGCCTTAGTTTGAGGGGCTGCCTTAGTTTGAGCGGTTGCCTTAGTTTGAGTGGTTGCCTTAGTTGGAGGGGTTGCCTTAGTTTGAGGGGCTGCCTTAGTTTGAGCGGTTTCCTTAGTTTGAAGGGCTGCCTTAGTTTGAGCGGTTTCCTTAGTTTGAGTGGTTGCCTTAGTTGGAGGGGTTGCCTTAGTTTCAGGGGTTGCTTTGGGTTGAGGGGCTGCCTTAGTTTGAGGGGCTGCCTTAGTTTGAGCGGCTGCCTTAGTTTGAGCGGCTGCCTTAGTTTGAGCGGTTCCCTTAGTTTGCGGGGCTTCCTTAGTTTTTGGGGTTGCTTTAGTTTTAGCGGTTGCCTTAGTTTGAGTGGATGCCTTAGTTTGAGGGGTTGCCTTCGTTTGAGCGGATGCCTTAGTTTGAGCGGTTGCCTTAGTTTGAGGGGTTGCTTTAGTTTGAGCGGCTGCCGTAGTTTGAGGGGCTGCCTTAGTTTGAGGGGCTGCCTTAGTTTGAGCGGTTGCCTTAGTTTGAGCGGCTGCCTTGGATTGAGGGGTTGCTTTAGTTTGAGCGGCTGCCTTGGATTGAGGGGTTGCTTTAGTTTGAGCGGTTGCCTTAGTTTGAGGGGCTGCCTTAGTTTGAGGGACTGCCTTAGTTTGAGCGGCTGCCTTAGTTTGAGCGGTTGCCTTAGTTTGAGGGGTTGCCTTAGTTTGAGCGGCTGCCTTAGTTTGAGGGGCTGCCTTAGTTTGAGCGGCTGCCTTAGTTTGAGGGGTTGCCTTAGTTTGAGTGGCTGCCTTAGTTTGAGCGGATGCCTTCTTTTGAGCAGATGCCTTAGTTTGAGCGGTTGCCTTAGTTTGAGCGGCTGCCTCAGTTTGAGCGGCTGCCTTAGTTTGAGGGGCTGCCTTAGTTTGAGCGGCTGCCTTAGTTTGAGGGGTTGCCTTAGTTTGAGTGGCTGCCTTAGTTTGAGCGGATGCCTTCTTTTGAGCAGATGCCTTAGTTTGAGGGGTTGCCTTAGTTTGAGTGGCTGCCTTAGTTTGAGCGGATGCCTTCTTTTGAGCAGATGCCTTAGTTGGAGCGGATGCCTTAGTTTGAGCGGCTTCCTTAGTGTGAGCGGTTGCCTTAGTTTGAGCGGTTGCCTTAGTGTGAGCGGCTGCCTTAGTTTGAGGGGTTGCCTTAGTTTGAGCGGCTGCCTGAGTGTGAGCGGTTGCCTTAGTTTGAGCGGTTGCCTTACTTTGAGCTGTTGCCTTAGTTTGAGGGGTTGCCTTAGTTTGAGCGGATGCCCTAGTTTGAGGGGTTGCTTTAGTTTGAGCGGCTGCCTTAGGTTGAGGGGTTGCCTTAGTTTGAGCGGATGCCATAGTTTGAGGGGCTGCCTTAGTTTGAGGGGCTGCCTTAGTTTGAGCGGATGCCTTAGTTTGAGGGGCTGCCTTAGTTTGAGCGGATGCCTTAGTTTGAGGGGCTGCGTTAGTTTGAGCGGTTGCCTTAGTTTGAGCGGCTGCCTTAGTTTGAGCGGCTGCCTCAGTTTGAGCGGTTGCCTTGGTTTGAGGGGCTGCCTTAGTTTGAGGGGTTGCCTTACTTTGAGCTGTTGCCTTAGTTTGAGCGGATGCCTTAGTTTGAGGGGTTGCTTTAGTTTGAGCGGCTGCGTTAGTTTGAGCGGTTGCCTTAGTTTGAGCGGATGCCTTAGATTGAGGGGTTGCCTTAGTTTGAGCGGCTGCCTTAGTTTGAGGGGTTGCCTTACTTTGAGCTGTTGCCTTAGTTTGAGGGGTTGCCTCAGTTTGAGTGGATGCCTTAGTTTGAGGGGTTGCTTTAGTTTGAGCGGCTGCCTCAGTTTGAGCGGCTGCCTTAGTTTGAGCGGATGCCTTAGTTTGAACGGCTTCCTTAGTGTGAGCGGTTGCCTTAGTTTGAGCGGCTGCCTTAGATTGAGGGGTTGCCTTAGTTTGAGCGGCTGCCTTAGTTTGAGGGGTTGCCTTACTTTGAGCTGTTGCCTCAGTTTGAGTGGATGCCTTAGTTTGAGGGGTTGCTTTAGTTTGAGCGGCTGCCTTAGTTTGAGGGGTTGCCTTAGTTTGAGCGGCTGCCTTAGTTTCAGCGGCTGCCTCAGTTTGAGCGGATGCCTTAGTTTGAGGGGCTGCCTTAGGTTGAGCGGTTGCCTTAGTTTGAGCGGCTGCCTTAGTTTGAGCGGCTGCCTCAGTTTGAGAGGCTGCCTTAGTTTGAGCGGCTGCCTTAGTTTGAGCGTATGCCTTCTTTTGAGCGGATGCCTTAGTTTGAGGGGCTGCCTTAGTTTGAGGGGTTGCCTTGGTTTGAGGGGCTGCCTTAGTTTGAGGGGTTGCCTTACTTTGAGCTGTTGCCTTAGTTTGAGCGGTTGCCTTAGTTTGAGCGTCTGCATCAGTTTGAGCGGATGCCTTAGTTTAAGCGGTTGCCTTAGTTTGAGAGTCTGCCTTAGTTTGAGGGGTTGCCTTAGTTTGAGGGGTTGCCTTAGTTAGAGTGGTTGCTTTGGTTTGAGAGTCTGCCTTAGTTTGAGCGGATGCCTTAGTTTGAGGGGCTGCCTTAGGTTGAGCGGTTGCTTTGGTTTGAGAGTCTGCCTTAGTTTGAGCGGATGCCTTAGTATGAGCGGCTGCCTTAGTTTGAGCTGCTGCCTTAGTTTGAGCGGATGCCTTAGTTTGAGGGGCTGCCTTAGGTTGAGCGGTTGCCTTAGTTTGAGCGGCTGCCTTAGTTTGAGCGGCTGCCTCAGTTTGAGAGGCTGCCTTAGTTTGAGCGGATGCCTTAGTTTGAGCGGATGCCTTCTTTTGAGCGGATGCCTTAGTTTGAGGGGCTGCCTTAGTTTGAGGGGTTGCCTTGGTTTGAGGGGCTGCCTTGGTTTGAGGGGTTGCCTTACTTTGAGCTGTTGCCTTAGTTTGAGCGGTTGCCTTAGTTTGAGCGTCTGCATCAGTTTGAGCGGATGCCTTAGTTTGAGCGGTTGCCTTAGTTTGAGAGTCTGCCTAGTTTGAGGGGTTGCCTAAGTTTGAGGGGTTGCCTTAGTTTGAGGGGTTGCCTTAGTTTGAGCGTCTGCATCAGTTTGAGCGGATGCCTTAGTTTGAGATTCTGCTTAGTTTGAGGGATTGCCTTAGTTTGAGCGGCTGCCTTAGTTTGAGCGGCTGCCTCAGTTTGAGCGGTTGCCTTGGTTTGAGGGGCTGCCTTAGTTTGAGGGGTTGCCTTACTTTGAGCTGTTGCCTTAGTTTGAGCGGATGCCTTAGTTTGAGGGGTTGCTTTAGTTTGAGCGGCTGCGTTAGTTTGAGCGGTTGCCTTAGTTTGAGCGGATGCCTTAGATTGAGGGGTTGCCTTAGTTTGAGCGGCTGCCTTAGTTTGAGGGGTTGCCTTACTTTGAGCTGTTGCCTTAGTTTGAGGGGTTGCCTCAGTTTGAGTGGATGCCTTAGTTTGAGGGGTTGCTTTAGTTTGAGCGGCTGCCTCAGTTTGAGCGGCTGCCTTAGTTTGAGCGGATGTCTTAGTTTGAACGGCTTCCTTAGTGTGAGCGGTTGCCTTAGTTTGAGCGGCTGCCTTAGATTGAGGGGTTGCCTTAGTTTGAGCGGCTGCCTTAGTTTGAGGGGTTGCCTTACTTTGAGCTGTTGCCTTAGTTTGAGGGGTTGCCTCAGTTTGAGTGGATGCCTTAGTTTGAGGGGTTGCTTTAGTTTGAGCGGCTGCCTTAGTTTGAGGGGTTGCCTTAGTTTGAGCGGCTGCCTTAGTTTCAGCGGCTGCCTTAGTTTGAGCGGATGCCTTAGTTTGAGGGGCTGTCTTAGGTTGAGCGGTTGCCTCAGTTTGAGCGGCTGCCTTAGTTTGAGCGGCTGCCTTAGTTTGAGCGTATGCCTTCTTTTGAGCGGATGCCTTAGTTTGAGGGGCTGCCTTAGTTTGAGGGGTTGCCTTGGTTTGAGGGGCTGCCTTAGTTTGAGGGGTTGCCTTACTTTGAGCTGTTGCCTTAGTTTGAGCGGTTGCCTTAGTTTGAGCGTCTGCATCAGTTTGAGCGGATGCCTTAGTTTAAGCGGTTGCCTTAGTTTGAGAGTCTGCCTTAGTTTGAGGGGTTGCCTTAGTTTGAGGGGTTGCCTTAGTTAGAGTGGTTGCTTTGGTTTGAGAGTCTGCCTTAGTTTGAGCGGATGCCTTAGTTTGAGGGGCTGCCTTAGGTTGAGCGGTTGCTTTGGTTTGAGAGTCTGCCTTAGTTTGAGCGGATGCCTTAGTATGAGCGGCTGCCTTAGTTTGAGCTGCTGCCTTAGTTTGAGCGGATGCCTTAGTTTGAGGGGCTGCCTTAGGTTGAGCGGTTGCCTTAGTTTGAGCGGCTGCCTTAGTTTGAGCGGCTGCCTCAGTTTGAGAGGCTGCCTTAGTTTGAGCGGATGCCTTAGTTTGAGCGGATGCCTTCTTTTGAGCGGATGCCTTAGTTTGAGGGGCTGCCTTAGTTTGAGGGGTTGCCTTGGTTTGAGGGGCTGCCTTGGTTTGAGGGGTTGCCTTACTTTGAGCTGTTGCCTTAGTTTGAGCGGTTGCCTTAGTTTGAGCGTCTGCATCAGTTTGAGCGGATGCCTTAGTTTGAGCGGTTGCCTTAGTTTGAGAGTCTGCCTAGTTTGAGGGGTTGCCTAAGTTTGAGGGGTTGCCTTAGTTTGAGGGGTTGCCTTAGTTTGAGCGTCTGCATCAGTTTGAGCGGATGCCTTAGTTTGAGATTCTGCTTAGTTTGAGGGATTGCCTTAGTTTGAGCGGCTGCCTAAGTTTGAGCGGATGCCTTAGTTTGAGGTATTGCTTTAGTTTGAGATTCTGCTTAGCTTGAGCGGCTGCCTTAGTTTTAGCGGTTGCCTTAGTTTGAACGGCTGCCTTAGTTTGAGGGGCTGCCTTAGTTTGAGGGGTTGCCTTAGTTTGAGGGGCTGCCTTAGTTTGAGGGGTTGCCTTAGCTTGAGCGGCTGCCTTAGTTTGAGCGGTTCCCTTAGTTTGAGCGGCTGCCTTAGTTTGTGGGGTTGCTTCAGTTTGAGCGGTTGCCTTAGTTTGAGGAGCTGCCTTAGTTTGAGCGGTTGCCTTAGTTTGAGTGGTTGCCTTAGTTGGAGGGGTTGCCTTAGTTTGAGGGGTTGCTTTAGGTTGATGGGCTGCCTTAGTTTGAGGGGCTGCCTTAGTTTGAGCAGTTGCCTTAGTTTGAGTTGTTGCCTTAGTTGGAGGTGTTGCCTTCGTTTGAGCGGTTGCCTTAGTTTGAGGGGCTGCCTTAGTTGAGCGGTTGCCTTAGTTTGAGTGGTTGCCTTAGTTGGAGGGGTTGCCTTAGTTTGAGGGGTTGCTTTAGGTTGAGGGGCTGCCTTAGTTTGGGCGGCTGACTTCGTTTGAGCGGTTCCCTTAGTTTGCGGGGCTGCCTTAGTTTGTGGGGTTGCTTTAGTTTGAGCGGTTGCCTTAGTTTGAGTGGATGCCTTAGTTTGAGGGGTTGCCTTCGTTTGAGCGGATGCCTTAGTTTGAGGGGTTGCTTTAGTTTGAGCGGCTGCCTTAGTTTGAGCGGCGGCCTTAGATTGTGGGGTTGCTTTCGTTTGAGCGGCTGCCATAGTTTGAGGGGCTGCCTTAGTTTGAGGGGCTGCCTTAGTTTGAGCGGTTGCCTTAGTTTGAGCGGTTGCCTTAGTTTGAGGGGTTGCCTTAGTTTGAGCGGCTGCCTTAGTTTGAGCGGTTGCCTTAGTTTGAGGGGTTGCCTTATTTTGAGCCGCTGCCTTAGTTTGAGGGGCTGCCTTAGTTTGAGCGGCTGCCTTAGTTTGAGGGGTTGCCTTAGTTTGAGTGGCTGCCTTATTTTGAGATGCTGCCTCAGTTTGAGCGGTTGCCTTGGTTTGAGGGGTTGCCTTAGTTTGAGGGGTTGCTTTAGGTTGAGCGGCTGCCTTAGTTTGAGCGGCTGCCTTCGTTTGAGCGGTTCCCTTAGTTTGCGGGGCTGCCTTATTTTGTGGGTTTGCTTTAGTTTGAGCGGTTGCCTTAGTTTGAGTGGATGCCTTAGTTTGAGGGGTTGCCTTCGTTTGAGCGGATGCCTTAGTTTGAACGGTTGCCTTAGTTTGAGGGGTTGCTTTAGTTTGAGCGGCTGCATAAGTTTGAGCGGCTGCCTTAGATTGTGGGGTTGCTTTAGTTTGAGCGGCTGCCATAGTCTGAGGGGCTGCCTTAGTTTGAGGGGCTGCCTTAGTTTGAGGGGTTGCCTTAGTTTGAGCGGCTGCCTTAGTTTGAGTGGTTTCCTTAGTTTGAGCGGCTGCCTTAGTTTGAGGGGCTGCCTTAGTTTGAGCGGCTGCCTTAGTTTGAGGGGTTGCCTTAGTTTGAGTGGCTGCCTTCTTTTGAGCAGATGCCTTAGTTTGAGCGGTTGCCTTAGTTTGAGCGGCTGCCTCAGTTTGAGCGGCTGCCTTAGTTTGAGCGGATGCCTTAGTTTGAGCGGCTTCGTTAGTGTGAGCGGTTGCCTTAGTTTGAGCGGCTGCCTTAGTTTGAGCGGCTGCCTTAGTGTGAGCGGCTGTCTTAGTTTGAGGGGTTGCCTTACTTGAGCGGATGCCTTAGTTTGAGGGGTTGCCTTAGTTTGAGCGGCTGCCTTAGTTTGAGCGGCTCCCTTAGTTTGAGCGGATGCCTTCTTTTGAGCGGATGTCTTAGTTTGAGGGGCTGCCTTAGTTTGAGGGGTTGCCTTCGTTTGAGCGGCTGCCTTAGTTTGAGCGGCTGCCTCAGTTTGAGCAGTTGCCTTGGTTTGAGGGGCTGCCTTAGTTTGAGGGGTTGCATTACTTTGAGCTGTTGCCTAGGTATGAGGGGTTGCCTTAGTTTGAGCCGTTGCCTTAGTTTGAGCGGTTGCTTATTTTGAGGGGTTGCTTTAGATTGAGCGGCTGCCTTAGTTTGAGCGGTTGCCTTAGTTTGAGGGGTTGCTTTAGATTGAGCGGCTGCGTTAGTTTGAGCGGTTACCTTAGTTTGAGGGGCTGCCTTAGTTTGAGGGGTTCCTTAAGTTTGAGCGGCTGCCTTAGTTTGAGGGGCTGCCTTAGTTTGAGGGGTTGCCTTAGTTTGAGTGGTTGCCTTAGTTTGAGGGGTTGCCTTAGTTTGAGCAGTTGCCTTAGTTTGAGGGGTTGCCTTAGTTTGAGGGGTTGCCTTAGTTTGATCGGTTGCCTTAGTTTGTGGGGCTGCCTTAGTTTGAGGGGCTCCCTTAGTTTGAGCGGTTGCCATAGTTTGAGGGTCTGCCTTAGTTTGAGGGGCTGCCTTACTTTGAGCGGTTGCCTTAGTTTGAGCGGCTGCCTTAGTTTGAGGGGCTGCCTTAGTTTGAGGGGCTGCCTTAGTTTGAGCGGTTGCCCTATTTTGAGCGGTTGCCTTAGTTTGAGGTGTTGCCTTAGTTTGAGCGGCTGCCTTAGTTTGAGCGGTTGCCTTAGTTTGAGGGGTTGCCTTAGTTGGTGCGGCTGCCTTAGTTTGAGGGGCTGACTTAGTTTGAGCGTCTGCCTTCGTTTGAGGGGTTGCCTTAGTTTGAGGGGCTGCCTTAGTTTGAGGGGTTGCCTTAGTTTGAGCGGCTTCCTTAGTTTGAGCAGCTTTCTTAGTTTGAGCGGTGGCCTTAGTTTGAGAGTCTGCCTTAGTTTGAGGGGTTGCCTTAGTTTGAGCGGCTGCCTTAGTTTGAGGGGCTGACTTAGTTTGAGGGGTTGCCTTAGTTTGAGCGGTTGCCTTTGTTTGAGTGGTTGCCTTAGTTGGAGGGGTTGCCTGAGTTAGAGCGGTTGCCTTATTTTGAGGGGCTGCCTTAGTTTGAGATTCTGCTTAGTTTGTGCGGCTGCCTTAGTTTTAGCGGTTGCCTTAGTTTGAACGGCTGCCTTAGTTTGAGGGGCTGCCTTAGTTTCAGCGGTTGCCTTAGTTTGAGTGGTTGCCTTAGTTGGAGGGATTGCCTTAGTTTGAGGGGTTGCTTTAGGTTGACGGGCTGCCTTACTTTGAGCGGTTGCCTTAGTTTGAGGGGCTGCCTTAGTTTGAGCGGTTGCCTTAGTTTGAGTGGTTGCCTTAGTTGGAGGGGTTGCCTTAGTTTGAGGGGTTGCTTTGGGTTGAGGGGCTGCCTGAGTTTGAGGGGCTGCCTTAGTTTGAGCGGCTGCCTTAGTTTGAGCGGTTCCCTTAGTTTGAGTGGATGCCTTAGTTTGAGGGGTTGCCTTCGTTTGAGCGGATGCCTTAGTTTGAGCGGTTGCCTTAGTTTGAGGGGTTGCTTTAGTTTGAGCGGCTGCCTTAGTTTATGCGGCTGCCTTGGATTGAGGGGTTGCTTTAGTTTGAGGGGCTGCCTTAGTTAGAGGGGCTGCCTTAGTTTGAGGGGCTGCCTTAGTTTGAGCGGTTGCCTTAGTTTGAGCGGTTGCCTTAGTTGGAGGGGCTGCCTTAGTTTGAGCGGCTGCCTTAGTTTGAGCGGTTGCCTTAGTTTGAGCGGCTGCCTTAGTTTGAGGGGCTGCCTTAGTTTGAGCGGCTGCCTTAGTTTGAGGGGTTGCCTTAGTTTGAGTGGCTGCCTTAGTTTGAGCGGATGCCTTCTTTTAAGCAGATGCCTTAGTTTGAGCGGTTGCCTTAGTTTGAGCGGCTGCCTCAGTTTGAGCGGATGCCTTAGTTTGAGGGGCTGCCTTAGTTTGAGCGGCTGCCTTAGTTGGAGGGGCTGCCTTAGTTTGAGCGCCTGCCTTAGTTTGAGCGGTTGCCTTAGTTTGAGCGGCTGCCTTAGTTTGAGGGGCTGCCTTAGTTTGAGCGGCTGCCTTAGTTTGAGGGGTTGCCTTAGTTTGAGTGGCTGCCTTAGTTTGAGCGGATGCCTTCTTTTAAGCAGATGCCTTAGTTTGAGCGGTTGCCTTAGTTTGAGCGGCTGCCTCAGTTTGAGCAGATGCCTTAGTTTGAGCGGTTGCCTTAGTTTGAGCGGCTGCCTTAGTGTGAGCAGCTGCCTTAGTGTGAGCGGCTGCCTTAGTTTGAGCGGCTGCCTTAGTGTGAGCAGCTGCCTTAGTGTGAGCGGCTGCCTTAGTTTGAGGGGTTGCCTTAGTTTGAGCGGCTGCCTGAGTGTGAGCGGCTGCCTTAGTTTGAGGGGTTGCCTTACTTTGAGCTGTTGCCTTCGTTTGAGGGGTTGCCTTAGTTTCAGCGGATGCCCTAGTTTGAGGGGTTGCTTTAGTTTGAGCGGCTGCCTTAGTTTGAGGGGTTGCCTTAGTTTGAGCGGCTGCCTTAGCTGGAGGCTGCCTTAGTTTGAGCGGATGCCTTAGTTTGAGGGGCTGACTTAGTTTGAGCTGATGCCATAGTTTGAGGGGCTGCCTTAGTTTGAGCGGTTGCCTTAGTTTGAGCGGCTGCCTTAGTTTGAGCGGCTGCCTCAGTTTGAGCAGTTGCCTTGGTTTGAGGGGCTGCCTTAGTTTGAGGGGTTGCCTTACTTTGAGCTGTTGCCATAGTTTGAGGGGTTGACTTAGTTTGAGCGGATGCCTTAGTTTGAGGGGTTGCTTTAGTTTGAGCGGCTGCGTTAGTTTGAGCGGTTGCCTTAGTTTGAGCGGTTGCCTTATTTTGAGGGGTTGCTTTAGTTTGAGCGGCTGCATTAGTTTGAGCGGTTGCCTTAGTTTGAGGGGTTGCCTTAGTTTGAGGGGTTGCCTTAGTTTGAGCTGCTGCCTTAGTTTGAGAAGTTGCCTTAGTTTGAGCGGCTGCCTCAGTTTGAGCGGCTTCCTTAGTTTGATCGGATGCCTTCTTTTGACCGGATGCCTTAGTTTGAGGGGCTGCCTTAGTTTGAGCGGCTGCCTTAGTTTGAACGGATGCCTTCTTTTGAGCGGATGCCTCAGTTTGAGCGGTTGCCTTAGTTTGAGCGGCTGCCTCAGTTTGAGCGGCTGCCTTAGTTTGAGCGGATGCCTTAGTTTGAACGGCTTCCTTAGTGTGAATGGTTGCCTTAGTTTGAGCGGCTGCCTTAGTTTGAACGGATGCCTTCTTTTGAGCGGATGCCTCAGTTTGAGCGGTTGCCTTAGTTTGAGCGGCTGCCTCAGTTTGAGCGGCTGCCTTAGTTTGAGCGGATGCCTTAGTTTGAACGGCTTCCTTAGTGTGAGGGGTTGCCTTAGTTTGAGCGGCTGCCTTCGTGTGAGCGGCTGCCTTAGTTTGAGGGGTTGCCTTACTTTGAGCTGTTGCCTTAGTTTGAGGGGTTGCCTTAGTTTGAGTGGATGCCTTAGTTTGAGGGGTTGCTTTAGTTTGAGCGGCTGCCTTAGTTTGAGGGGTTGCCTTAGTTTGAGCGGCTGCCTGAGTTTGAGCGGCTGCCTTAGTTTGAGCGGATGCCTTAGTTTGAGGGGCTGCCTTAGGTTGAGCGGTTGCCTTAGTTTGAGCGGCTGTCTTAGTTTGAGCGGCTGCCTCAGTTTGAGAGGCTGACTTAGTTTGAGCGGCTGCTTTAGTTTGAGCGGATGCCTTCTTTTGAGGGGTTGCCTTGGTTTGAGGGGCTGCCTCAGTTTGAGAGGCTGACTTAGTTTGAGGGGCTGCCTTACTTTGAGGGGTTGCCTTGGTTTGAGGGGCTGCCTTAGCTTGAGGGGTTGCCTTACTTTGAGCTGTTGCCTTAGTTTGAGCGGTTGCCTTAGTTTGAGCGTCTGCATCAGTTTGAGCGGAAGCCTTAGTTTGAGCGGTTGCCTTAGTTTGAGAGTCTTCCTTAGTTTGAGGGGTTGCCTTAGTTTTAGGGGTTGCCTTAGTTAGAGCGGTTGCTTTGGTTTGAGAGTCTGCCTTAGTTTGAGGGGTTGCCTTAGTTTGAGGGGTTGCCTTAGTTTGAGTGTCTGCATCAGTTTGAGCGGATGCCTTAGTTTGAGATTCTCCTTAGTTTGAGGGGTTGCCTTAGTTTAAGCGGCTGCCTAAGTTTGAGCGGATGCCTTAGTTTGAGATTCTGCTTAGTTTGAGCGGCTGCCTTAGTTTGAGGGGCTGCCTTAGTTTGAGGGGTTGCCTTAGTTTCAGCGGCTGCCTTAGTTTGAGCGGTTCCCTTAGTTTGAGCGGCTGCCTTAGTTTGTGGGGTTGCTTTAGTTTGAGCGGTTGCCTTAGTTTGAGGAGCTGCCTTAGTTTTATCGGTTGCCTTAGTTTGAGTGGTTGCCTTAGTTGGAGGTGTTGCCTTAGTTTGAGCGGTTGCCTTAGTTTGAGGGGCTGCCTTAGTTTGAGCGGTTGCCTTAGTTTGAGCGGTTGCCTTAGTTTGAGTGGCTGCCTTCGTTTGAGCGGTTTGCTTAGTTTGCGGGGCTGCCTTAGTTTGTGGGGTTGCTTAAGTTTGAGCGGTTGCCTTAGTTTGAGTGGATGCCTTAGTTTGAGGGGTTGCCTTCGTTTGAGCGGATTTTGTTAGTTTGAGCGGTTGCCTTAGTTTGAGGGGTTGCTTTAGTTTGAGCGGCTGCATAAGGTTGAGCGGCTGCCTTAGTTTGAGCGGCTGCCTTTGATTGTGGGGTTGCTTTAGTTTGAGCGGCTGCCATAGTTTGAGGGGCTGCCTTAGTTTGAGGGCTGCCTTAGTTTGAGCGGTTGCCTTAGTTTGAGCGGTTGCCTTAGTTTGAGGGGTTGCCTTAGTTTGAGCGGCTGCCTCAGTTTGAGCGGTCGCCTTAGTTTGAGGGGTTGCCTTAGTTTGAGCGGCTGCCTTAGTTTGAGGGGTTGCCTTAGTTTGAGTGGCTGCCTTATTTTGAGCGGATGCCTTCTTTTGAGCAGATGCCTTAGTTTGAGCGGTTGCCTGAGTTTGAGCGGCTGCCTCAGTTTGAGCGGCTGCCTTAGTTTGAGCGGATGCCTTAGTTTGAGCGGCTTCCTTAGTGTGAGCGGTTGCCTTAGTTTGAGCGGCTGCCTTAGTGTGAGCGGCTGCCTTAGTTTGAGCGGTTGCCTTAGTTTGAGAGTCTTCCTTAGTTTGAGGGGTTGCCTTACTTTGAGGTGTTGCCTTAGTTTGAGCGTCTGCATCAGTTTGAGCGGATGCCTTAGTTTGAGATTCTCCTTATTTGAGGGGTTGCCTTAGTTTAAGCGGCTGCCTAAGTTTGAGCGGATGCCTTAGTTTGAGGTATTGCCTTAGTTTGAGATTCTGCTGAGTTTGAGCGGCTGCCTTAGTTTGAGGGGCTGCCTTAGTTTGAGGGGTTGCCTTAGTTTGAGCGGCTGCCTTAGTTTGAGCGGTTGCCTTAGTTTGAGTGGTTGCCTTAGTTGGAGGGGTTGCCTTAGTTTGAGGGGTAGCTTTAGGTTGAGGGGCTGCCTTAGTTTGAGCGGTTGCCTTAGTTTGAGGGGCTGCTTTAGTTGAGCGGTTGCCTTAGTTTGAGCGGTTCCCTTAGTTTGAGTGGTTGCCTTAGTTTGAGCGGTTGCCTTAGTTTGAGGGGTTGCCTTAGTTTGAGTGGTTGCCTTAGTTGGAGGGGTTGCCTTATTTTGAGGGGTTGCTTTCGGTTGAGGGGCTGCCTTAGTTTGAGTGGATGCCTTAGTTTGAGGGGTTCCCTTAGTTTGTGTGGATGCCTTAGTTTGAGGGGTTGCCTTCATTTGAGCGGATGCCTTAGTTTGAGCGGTTGCCTTTGTTTGAGGGGTTGCTTTAGTTTGAGCGGCTGCACAAGGTTGAGCAGCTGCCTTAATTTGAGCGGCTGCCTTAGATTGTGGGGTTGCTTTAGTTTGAGCGGCTGCCATAGTTTGAGGGGCTGCCTTAGTTTGAGGGGCTGCCTTAGTTTGAGCGGTTGCCTTAGTTTTAGCGGTTGCCTTAGTTTGAGGGGTTGCCTTAGTTTGAGCGGCTGCCTCAGTTTGAGGGGTTGCCTTAGTTTGCGGGGCTGCCTTAGTTTGTGGGGTTGCTTAAGTTTGAGCGGTTGCCTTAGTTTGAGTGGATGCCTTAGTTTGAGGGGTTGCCTTCGTTTGAGCGGATTTTGTTAGTTTGAGCGGTTGCCTTAGTTTGAGGGGTTGCTTTAGTTTGAGCGGCTGCATAAGGTTGAGCGGCTGCCTTAGTTTGAGCGGCTGCCTTTGATTGTGGGGTTGCTTTAGTTTGAGCGGCTGCCATAGTTTGAGGGGCTGCCTTAGTTTGAGGGCTGCCTTAGTTTGAGCGGTTGCCTTAGTTTGAGCGGTTGCCTTAGTTTGAGGGGTTGCCTTAGTTTGAGCGGCTGCCTCAGTTTGAGCGGTCGCCTTAGTTTGAGGGGTTGCCTTAGTTTGAGCGGCTGCCTTAGTTTGAGGGGTTGCCTTAGTTTGAGTGGCTGCCTTATTTTGAGCGGATGCCTTCTTTTGAGCAGATGCCTTAGTTTGAGCGGTTGCCTGAGTTTGAGCGGCTGCCTCAGTTTGAGCGGCTGCCTTAGTTTGAGCGGATGCCTTAGTTTGAGCGGCTTCCTTAGTGTGAGCGGTTGCCTTAGTTTGAGCGGCTGCCTTAGTGTGAGCGGCTGCCTTAGTTTGAGCGGTTGCCTTAGTTTGAGAGTCTTCCTTAGTTTGAGGGGTTGCCTTAGTTTGAGGTGTTGCCTTAGTTAGAGCGGTTGATTTGTTTTGAGAGTCTGCCTTAGTTTGAGGGGTTGCCTTAGTTTGAGGGGTTGCCTTAGTTTGAGCGTCTGCATCAGTTTGAGCGGATGCCTTAGTTTGAGATTCTCCTTATTTGAGGGGTTGCCTTAGTTTAAGCGGCTGCCTAAGTTTGAGCGGATGCCTTAGTTTGAGGTATTGCCTTAGTTTGAGATTCTGCTGAGTTTGAGCGGCTGCCTTAGTTTGAGGGGCTGCCTTAGTTTGAGGGGTTGCCTTAGTTTGAGCGGCTGCCTTAGTTTGAGCGGTTGCCTTAGTTTGAGTGGTTGCCTTAGTTGGAGGGGTTGCCTTAGTTTGAGGGGTAGCTTTAGGTTGAGGGGCTGCCTTAGTTTGAGCGGTTGCCTTAGTTTGAGGGGCTGCTTTAGTTGAGCGGTTGCCTTAGTTTGAGCGGTTCCCTTAGTTTGAGTGGTTGCCTTAGTTTGAGCGGTTGCCTAAGTTTGAGGGGTTGCCTTAGTTTGAGTGGTTGCCTTAGTTGGAGGGGTTGCCTTATTTTGAGGGGTTGCTTTCGGTTGAGGGGCTGCCTTAGTTTGAGTGGATGCCTTAGTTTGAGGGGTTCCCTTAGTTTGAGTGGATGCCTTAGTTTGAGGGGTTGCCTTCATTTGAGCGGATGCCTTAGTTTGAGCGGTTGCCTTTGTTTGAGGGGTTGCTTTAGTTTGAGCGGCTGCACAAGGTTGAGCAGCTGCCTTAATTTGAGCGGCTGCCTTAGATTGTGGGGTTGCTTTAGTTTGAGCGGCTGCCATAGTTTGAGGGGCTGCCTTAGTTTGAGGGGCTGCCTTAGTTTGAGCGGTTGCCTTAGTTTTAGCGGTTGCCTTAGTTTGAGGGGTTGCCTTAGTTTGAGCGGCTGCCTCAGTTTGAGGGGTTGCCTTAGTTTGAGGGGTTGCCTTAGTTTGAGCGGATGCCTTCTTTTGAGCAGATGCCTTAGTTTGAGGGGCTGACTTAGTTTGAGCGGATGCCATAGTTTGAGGGGCTGCCTTAGTTTGAGCGGATGCCTTCTTTTGAGCGGATGCCTTAGTTTGAGGGGCTGACTTAGTTTGAGCGGATGCCATAGTTTGAGGGGCTGCCTTAGTTTGAGCGGTTGCCTTAGTTTGAGCGGCTGCCTTAGTTTGAGCGGCTGCCTCAGTTTGAGCAGTTGCCTTGGTTTGAGGGGCTGCCTTAGTTTGAGGGGTTGCCTTACTTTGAGCTGTTGCCTTAGTTTGAGGGGTTGACTTAGTTTGAGCGGATGCCTTAGTTTGAGGGGTTGCTTTAGTTTGAGCGGCTGCGTTAGTTTGAGCGGTTGCCTTAGTTTGAGCGGTTGCCTTATTTTGAGGGGTTGCTTTAGTTTGAGCGGCTGCATTAGTTTGAGCGGTTGCCTTAGTTTGAGGGGTTGCCTTAGTTTGAGGGGTTGCCTTAGTTTGAGCTGCTGCCTTAGTTTGAGAAGTTGCCTTAGTTTGAGCGGCTGCCTCAGTTTGAGCGGCTTCCTTAGTTTGATCGGATGCCTACTTTTGAGCGGATGCCTTAGTTTGAGGGGCTGCCTTAGTTTGAGCGGCTGCCTTAGTTTGAACGGATGCCTTCTTTTGAGCGGATGCCTCAGTTTGAGCGGTTGCCTTAGTTTGAGCGGCTGCCTCAGTTTGAGCGGCTGCCTTAGTTTGAGCGGATGCCTTAGTTTGAACGGCTTCCTTAGTGTGAATGGTTGCCTTAGTTTGAGCGGCTGCCTTAGTTTGAACGGATGCCTTCTTTTGAGCGGATGCCTCAGTTTGAGCGGTTGCCTTAGTTTGAGCGGCTGCCTCAGTTTGAGCGGCTGCCTTAGTTTGAGCGGATGCCTTAGTTTGAACGGCTTCCTTAGTGTGAGGGGTTGCCTTAGTTTGAGCGGCTGCCTTCGTGTGAGCGGCTGCCTTAGTTTGAGGGGTTGCCTTACTTTGAGCTGTTGCCTTAGTTTGAGGGGTTGCCTTAGTTTGAGTGGATGCCTTAGTTTGAGGGGTTGCTTTAGTTTGAGCGGCTGCCTTAGTTTGAGGAGTTGCCTTAGTTTGAGCGGCTGCCTGAGTTTGAGCGGCTGCCTTAGTTTGAGCGGATGCCTTAGTTTGAGGGGCTGCCTTAGGTTGAGCGGTTGCCTTAGTTTGAGCGGCTGTCTTAGTTTGAGCGGCTGCCTCAGTTTGAGAGGCTGACTTAGTTTGAGCGGCTGCTTTAGTTTGAGCGGATGCCTTCTTTTGAGGGGTTGCCTTGGTTTGAGGGGCTGCCTCAGTTTGAGAGGCTGACTTAGTTTGAGGGGCTGCCTTACTTTGAGGGGTTGCCTTGGTTTGAGGGGCTGCCTTAGCTTGAGGGGTTGCCTTACTTTGAGCTGTTGCCTTAGTTTGAGCGGTTGCCTTAGTTTGAGCGTCTGCATCAGTTTGAGCGGAAGCCTTAGTTTGAGCGGTTGCCTTAGTTTGAGAGTCTTCCTTAGTTTGAGGGGTTGCCTTAGTTTTAGGGGTTGCCTTAGTTAGAGTGGTTGCTTTGGTTTGAGAGTCTGCCTTAGTTTGAGGGGTTGCCTTAGTTTGAGGGGTTGCCTTAGTTTGAGTGTCTGCATCAGTTTGAGCGGATGCCTTAGTTTGAGATTCTCCTTAGTTTGAGGGGTTGCCTTAGTTTAAGCGGCTGCCTAAGTTTGAGCGGATGCCTTAGTTTGAGATTCTGCTTAGTTTGAGCGGCTGCCTTAGTTTGAGGGGCTGCCTTAGTTTGAGGGGTTGCCTTAGTTTCAGCGGCTGCCTTAGTTTGAGCGGTTCCCTTAGTTTGAGCGGCTGCCTTAGTTTGTGGGGTTGCTTTAGTTTGAGCGGTTGCCTTAGTTTGAGGAGCTGCCTTAGTTTTATCGGTTGCCTTAGTTTGAGTGGTTGCCTTAGTTGGAGGTGTTGCCTTAGTTTGAGCGGTTGCCTTAGTTTGAGGGGCTGCCTTAGTTTGAGCGGTTGCCTTAGTTTGAGCGGTTTGCTTAGTTTGCGGGGCTGCCTTAGTTTGTGGGGTTGCTTAAGTTTGAGCGGTTGCCTTAGTTTGAGTGGATGCCTTAGTTTGAGGGGTTGCCTTCGTTTGAGCGGATTTTGTTAGTTTGAGCGGTTGCCTTAGTTTGAGGGGTTGCTTTAGTTTGAGCGGCTGCATAAGGTTGAGCGGCTGCCTTAGTTTGAGCGGCTGCCTTTGATTGTGGGGTTGCTTTAGTTTGAGCGGCTGCCATAGTTTGAGGGGCTGCCTTAGTTTGAGGGCTGCCTTAGTTTGAGCGGTTGCCTTAGTTTGAGCGGTTGCCTTAGTTTGAGGGGTTGCCTTAGTTTGAGCGGCTGCCTCAGTTTGAGCGGTCGCCTTAGTTTGAGGGGTTGCCTTAGTTTGAGCGGCTGCCTTAGTTTGAGGGGTTGCCTTAGTTTGAGTGGCTGCCTTATTTTGAGCGGATGCCTTCTTTTGAGCAGATGCCTTAGTTTGAGCGGTTGCCTGAGTTTGAGCGGCTGCCTCAGTTTGAGCGGCTGCCTTAGTTTGAGCGGATGCCTTAGTTTGAGCGGCTTCCTTAGTGTGAGCGGTTGCCTTAGTTTGAGCGGCTGCCTTAGTGTGAGCGGCTGCCTTAGTTTGAGCGGTTGCCTTAGTTTGAGAGTCTTCCTTAGTTTGAGGGGTTGCCTTAGTTTGAGGTGTTGCCTTAGTTAGAGCGGTTGCTTTGTTTTGAGAGTCTGCCTTAGTTTGAGGGGTTGCCTTAGTTTGAGGGGTTGCCTTAGTTTGAGCGTCTGCATCAGTTTGAGCGGATGCCTTAGTTTGAGATTCTCCTTATTTGAGGGGTTGCCTTAGTTTAAGCGGCTGCCTAAGTTTGAGCGGATGCCTTAGTTTGAGGTATTGCCTTAGTTTGAAATTCTGCTGAGTTTGAGCGGCTGCCTTAGTTTGAGGGGCTGCCTTAGTTTGAGGGGTTGCCTTAGTTTGAGCGGCTGCCTTAGTTTGAGCGGTTGCCTTAGTTTGAGTGGTTGCCTTAGTTGGAGGGGTTGCCTTAGTTTGAGGGGTAGCTTTAGGTTGAGGGGCTGCCTTAGTTTGAGCGGTTGCCTTAGTTTGAGGGACTGCTTTAGTTGAGCGGTTGCCTTAGTTTGAGCGGTTCCCTTAGTTTGAGTGCTTGCCTTAGTTTGAGCGGTTGCCTTAGTTTGAGGGGTTGCCTTAGTTTGAGTGGTTGCCTTAGTTGGAGGGGTTGCCTTATTTTGAGGGGTTGCTTTCGGTTGAGGGGCTGCCTTAGTTTGAGTGGATGCCTTAGTTTGAGGGGTTCCCTTAGTTTGAGTGGATGCCTTAGTTTGAGGGGTTGCCTTCATTTGAGCGGATGCCTTAGTTTGAGCGGTTGCCTTTGTTTGAGGGGTTGCTTTAGTTTGAGCGGCTGCACAAGGTTGAGCAGCTGCCTTAATTTGAGCGGCTGCCTTAGATTGTGGGGTTGCTTTAGTTTGAGCGGCTGCCTTAGTTTGAGTGGATGCCTTAGTTTGAGGGGTTGCCTTCGTTTGAGCGGATTTTGTTAGTTTGAGCGGTTGCCTTAGTTTGAGGGGTTGCTTTAGTTTGAGCGGCTGCCATAGTTTGAGGGGCTGCCTTAGTTTGAGGGCTGCCTTAGTTTGAGCGGTTGCCTTAGTTTGAGCGGTTGCCTTAGTTTGAGGGGTTGCCTTAGTTTGAGCGGCTGCCTCAGTTTGAGCGGTCGCCTTAGTTTGAGGGGTTGCCTTAGTTTGAGCGGCTGCCTTAGTTTGAGGGGTTGCCTTAGTTTGAGTGGCTGCCTTATTTTGAGCGGATGCCTTCTTTTGAGCAGATGCCTTAGTTTGAGCGGTTGCCTGAGTTTGAGCGGCTGCCTCAGTTTGAGCGGCTGCCTTAGTTTGAGCGGATGCCTTAGTTTGAGCGGCTTCCTTAGTGTGAGCGGTTGCCTTAGTTTGAGCGGCTGCCTTAGTGTGAGCGGCTGCCTTAGTTTGAGCGGTTGCCTTAGTTTGAGAGTCTTCCTTAGTTTGAGGGGTTGCCTTAGTTTGAGGTGTTGCCTTAGTTAGAGCGGTTGCTTTGTTTTGAGAGTCTGCCTTAGTTTGAGGGGTTGCCTTAGTTTGAGGGGTTGCCTTAGTTTGAGCGTCTGCATCAGTTTGAGCGGATGCCTTAGTTTGAGATTCTCCTTATTTGAGGGGTTGCCTTAGTTTAAGCGGCTGCCTAAGTTTGAGCGGATGCCTTAGTTTGAGGTATTGCCTTAGTTTGAAATTCTGCTGAGTTTGAGCGGCTGCCTTAGTTTGAGGGGCTGCCTTAGTTTGAGGGGTTGCCTTAGTTTGAGCGGCTGCCTTAGTTTGAGCGGTTGCCTTAGTTTGAGTGGTTGCCTTAGTTGGAGGGGTTGCCTTAGTTTGAGGGGTAGCTTTAGGTTGAGGGGCTGCCTTAGTTTGAGCGGTTGCCTTAGTTTGAGGGGCTGCTTTAGTTGAGCGGTTGCCTTAGTTTGAGCGGTTCCCTTAGTTTGAGTGGTTGCCTTAGTTTGAGCGGTTGCCTTAGTTTGAGGGGTTGCCTTAGTTTGAGTGGTTGCCTTAGTTGGAGGGGTTGCCTTATTTTGAGGGGTTGCTTTCGGTTGAGGGGCTGCCTTAGTTTGAGTGGATGCCTTAGTTTGAGGGGTTCCCTTAGTTTGAGTGGATGCCTTAGTTTGAGGGGTTGCCTTCATTTGAGCGGATGCCTTAGTTTGAGCGGTTGCCTTTGTTTGAGGGGTTGCTTTAGTTTGAGCGGCTGCACAAGGTTGAGCAGCTGCCTTAATTTGAGCGGCTGCCTTAGATTGTGGGGTTGCTTTAGTTTGAGCGGCTGCCATAGTTTGAGGGGCTGCCTTAGTTTGAGGGGCTGCCTTAGTTTGAGCGGTTGCCTTAGTTTTAGCGGTTGCCTTAGTTTGAGGGGTTGCCTTAGTTTGAGCGGCTGCCTCAGTTTGAGGGGTTGCCTTAGTTTGAGGGGTTGCCTTAGTTTGAGCGGATGCCTTCTTTTGAGCAGATGCCTTAGTTTGAGCGGTTGCCTTAGTTTGAGCGGCTGCCTCAGTTTGAGCGGCTGCCTTAGTTTGAGCGGATGCCTTAGTTTGAGCGGCTTCCTTAGTGTGAGCGGTTGCCTTAGTTTGAGGGGTTGCCTTAGTTTGAGCGGCTGCCTTAGTGTGAGTGGCTGCCTTAGTTTGAGGGGTTGCCTTACTTTGAGCTGTTGCCTTAGTTTGAGGGGTTGCCTTAGTTTGAGCGGATGCCTTAGTTTGAGGGGTTGCTTTAGTTTGAGCGGCTGCCTAAGTTTGAGCGGATGCCTTAGTTTGAGGTATTGCCTTAGTTTGAGATTCTGCTGAGTTTGAGCGGCTGCCTTAGTTTGAGGGGCTGCCTTAGTTTGAGGGGTTGCCTTAGTTTGAGCGGCTGCCTTAGTTTGAGCGGTTGCCTTAGTTTGAGTGGTTGCCTTAGTTGGAGGGGTTGCCTTAGTTTGAGGGGTAGCTTTAGGTTGAGGGGCTGCCTTAGTTTGAGCGGTTGCCTTAGTTTGAGGGGCTGCTTTAGTTGAGCGGTTGCCTTAGTTTGAGCGGTTCCCTTAGTTTGAGTGGTTGCCTTAGTTTGGGCGGTTGCCTTAGTTTGAGGGGTTGCCTTAGTTTGAGTGGTTGCCTTAGTTGGAGGGGTTGCCTTATTTTGAGGGGTTGCTTTCGGTTGAGGGGCTGCCTTAGTTTGAGTGGATGCCTTAGTTTGAGGGGTTCCCTTAGTTTGAGTGGATGCCTTAGTTTGAGGGGTTGCCTTCATTTGAGCGGATGCCTTAGTTTGAGCGGTTGCCTTTGTTTGAGGGGTTGCTTTAGTTTGAGCGGCTGCACAAGGTTGAGCAGCTGCCTTAATTTGAGCGGCTGCCTTAGATTGTGGGGTTGCTTTAGTTTGAGCGGCTGCCATAGTTTGAGGGGCTGCCTTAGTTTGAGGGGCTGCCTTAGTTTGAGCGGTTGCCTTAGTTTTAGCGGTTGCCTTAGTTTGAGGGGTTGCCTTAGTTTGAGCGGCTGCCTCAGTTTGAGGGGTTGCCTTAGTTTGAGGGGTTGCCTTAGTTTGAGCGGATGCCTTCTTTTGAGCAGATGCCTTAGTTTGAGCGGTTGCCTTAGTTTGAGCGGCTGCCTCAGTTTGAGCGGCTGCCTTAGTTTGAGCGGATGCCTTAGTTTGAGCGGCTTCCTTAGTGTGAGCGGTTGCCTTAGTTTGAGGGGTTGCCTTAGTTTGAGCGGCTGCCTTAGTGTGAGTGGCTGCCTTAGTTTGAGGGGTTGCCTTACTTTGAGCTGTTGCCTTAGTTTGAGGGGTTGCCTTAGTTTGAGCGGATGCCTTAGTTTGAGGGGTTGCTTTAGTTTGAGCGGCTGCCTTAGTTTGAGGGGTTGCCTTAGTTTGAGCGGCTGCCTTAGTTTGAGGGGCTGCCATAGTTTGAGCGGTTGGCTTAGTTTGAGCGGCTGCCTTAGTTTGAGCGGCTGCCTCAGTTTGAGCGGTTGCCTTGGTTTGAGGGGCTGCCTTAGTTTGAGGGGTTGCCTTACTTTGAGCTGTTGCCTTAGTTTGAGGGGTTGCCTTAGTTTGTGCGGATGCCTTAGTTTGAGGGGTCGCCTTAGTTTGAGCGGCTGCCTTAGTTTGAGCGGCTGCCTCAGTTTGAGCGGTTGCCTAGGTTTGAGGGGCTGCCTTAGTTTGAGGGGTTGCCTTACTTTGAGCTGTTGCCTTAGTTTGAGGGGTTGCCTTAGTTTGAGCCGTTGCCTTAGTTTGAGCGGTTGCCTTATTTTGAGGGGTTGCTTTAGTTTGAGCGGCTGACTTAGTTTGAGCGGTTGCCTTAGTTTGAGGGGTTGCTTTAGTTTGAGCGGCTGCGTCAGTTTGAGCGGTTGCCTGAGTTTGAGGGGCTGCCTTAGTTTGAGGGGTTCCTTAAGTTTGTGCGGCTGCCTCAGTTTGAGCGGCTGCCTTAGTTTGAGCGGATGCCTTAGTTTGAGCGGCTTCCTTAGTGTGAGCGGTTGCCTTAGTTTGAGCGGCTGCCTTAGTGTGAGCGGCTGCCTTAGTTTGAGCGTTTGCCTTAGTTTGAGAGTCTTCCTTAGTTTGAGGGGTTGCCTTAGTTTGAGGGGTTGCCTTAGTTTGAGCGTCTGCATCAGTTTGAGCGGATGCCTTAGTTTGAGATTCTCCTTAGTTTGAGGGCTTGCCTTAGTTTAAGCGGCTGCCTAAGTTTGAGCGAATGCCTTAGTTTGAGGTATTGCCTTAGTTTGAGATTCTGCTTAGTTTGAGCGGCTGCCTTAGTTTGAGGGGCTGCCTTAGTTTGAGGGGTTGCCTTAGTTTGAGCGGCTGCCTTACTTTGAGCGGTTCCCTTAGTTTGAGCGGCTGCCTTCGTTTGAGGGGTTGCTTTAGTTTGAGCGGTTGCCTTAGTTTGAGGAGCAGCCTTAGTTTGAGCGGTTGCCTTAGTTTGAGTGGTTGCCTTAGTTTGAGGGGTTGCCTTACTTTGAGCTGTTGCCTTAGTTTGAGGGGTTGCCTTAGTTTGTGCGGATGCCTTAGTTTGAGGGGTCGCCTTAGTTTGAGCGGCTGCCTTAGTTTGAGCGGCTGCCTCAGTTTGAGCGGTTGCCTAGGTTTGAGGGGCTGCCTTAGTTTGAGGGGTTGCCTTACTTTGAGCTGTTGCCTTAGTTTGAGGGGTTGCCTTAGTTTGAGCCGTTGCCTTAGTTTGAGCGGTTGCCTTATTTTGAGGGGTTGCTTTAGTTTGAGCGGCTGCCTTAGTTTGAGCGGTTGCCTTAGTTTGAGGGGTTGCTTTAGTTTGAGCGGCTGCGTCAGTTTGAGCGGTTGCCTGAGTTTGAGCGGCTGCCTTAGTTTGAGCGGTTGCCTTAGTTTGAGGGGTTCCTTAAGTTTGTGCGGCTGCCTTAGTTTGAGGGGCTGCCTCAGTTTGAGCGGCTGCCTTAGTTTGAGCGGATGCCTTAGTTTGAGCGGCTTCCTTAGTGTGAGCGGTTGCCTTAGTTTGAGCGGCTGCCTTAGTTTGAGCGGATGCCTTAGTTTGAGCGGCTTCCTTAGTGTGAGCGGTTGCCTTAGTTTGAGCGGCTGCCTTAGTTTGAGGGGTTGCCGTAGTTTGAGCGGTTGCCTTATTTTGAGGGGTTGCTTTAGTTTGAGCGGCTGCCTTAGTTTGAGCGGTTGCCTTAGTTTGAGGGGTTGCTTTAGTTTGAGCGGCTTCCTTAGTGTGAGCGGCTGCCTTAGTTTGAGGGGTTGCCGTAGTTTGAGCGGTTGCCTTATTTTGAGGGGTTGCTTTAGTTTGAGCGGCTGCGTCAGTTTGAGCGGTTGCCTGAGTTTGAGGGGCTGCCTTAGTTTGAGGGGTTCCTTAAGTTTGTGCGGCTGCCTTAGTTTGAGGGGCTGCCTCAGTTTGAGCGGCTGCCTTAGTTTGAGCGTTTGCCTTAGTTTGAGAGTCTTCCTTAGTTTGAGGGGTTGCCTTAGTTTGAGGGGTTGCCTTAGTTTGAGCGTCTGCATCAGTTTGAGCGGATGCCTTAGTTTGAGATTCTCCTTAGTTTGAGGGCTTGCCTTAGTTTAAGCGGCTGCCTAAGTTTGAGCGAATGCCTTAGTTTGAGGTATTGCCTTAGTTTGAGATTCTGCTTAGTTTGAGCGGCTGCCTTAGTTTGAGGGGCTGCCTTAGTTTGAGGGGTTGCCTTAGTTTGAGCGGCTGCCTTACTTTGAGCGGTTCCCTTAGTTTGAGCGGCTGCCTTCGTTTGAGGGGTTGCTTTAGTTTGAGCGGTTGCCTTAGTTTGAGGAGCAGCCTTAGTTTGAGCGGTTGCCTTAGTTTGAGTGGTTGCCTTAGTTGGAGGGGTTGCCTTAGTTTGAGGGGTTGCTTTAGGTTGATGTGCTGCCTTAGTTTGAGGGGCTGCCTTAGTTTGAGCGGTTGCCTTCGTTTGAGTGGTTGCCTTAGTTGGAGCTGTTGCCTTAGCTTGAGCGGTTGCCTTAGTTTGAGGGGCTGCCTTAGTTTGAGCGGTTGCCTTAGTTTGAGTGGTTGCCTTAGTTGGAGGGGTTGCCTTAGTTTGAGGGGTTGCTTTAGGTTGAGGGGCTGCCTTAGTTTGAGCGGTTGCCTTTGTTTGAGGGGCTGCCTTAGTTTGAGCGGTTGCCTTAGTTTGAGTGGTTGCCTTAGTTTGCGGGGCTGCCTTGGTTGGGGGGTTGCTTTAGTTTGAGCGGTTGCCTTAGTTTGAGTGGATGCCTTAGTTTGAGGGGTTGCCTTCGTTTGAGCGGATGCCTTAGTTTGAGCGGTTGCCTTTGTTTGAGGGGTTGCCTTTGTTTGAGGGGTTGCTTTAGTTTGAGCGGCTGCATAAGGTTGAGCGGCTGCCTTAGTTTGAGCGGCTGCCTTAGATTGTGGGGCTGCCTTAGTTTGAGGGGCTGCCTTAGTTTGAGCGGTTGCCTTAGTTTGAGCGGGTGCCTTAGTTTGAGGGGTTGCCTTAGTTTGAGCGGCTGCCTCAGTTTGAGCGGTCGCCTTAGTTTGAGGGGTTGCCTTAGTTTGAGCGGCTGCCTTAGTTTGAGGGGTTGCCTTAGTTTGAGTGGCTGCCTTATTTTGAGCGGATGCCTTCTTTTGAGCAGATGCCTTAGTTTGAGCGGTTGGCTTAGTTTGAGCGGCTGCCTCAGTTTGAGCGGTTGCCTTGGTTTGAGGGGCTGCCTTAGTTTGAGGGGTTGCCTTACTTTGAGCTGTCGCCTTAGTTTGAGCGGCTGCCTTAGTTTGAGCGGCTGCCTCAGTTTGAGCGGTTGCCTAGTTTTAAGGGGCTGCCTTAGTTTGAGGGGTTGCCTTACTTTGAGCTGTTGCCTTAGTTTGAGGGGTTGCCTTAGTTTGAGCCGTTGCCTTAGTTTGAGCGGTTGCCTTATTTTGAGGGGTTGCTTTAGTTTGAGCGGCTGCCTTAGTTTGAGCGGTTGCCTTAGTTTGAGGTGTTGCTTTAGTTTGAGCGGCTGCGTTAGTTTGAGCGGTTGCCTTAGTTTGAGGGGCTGCCTTAGTTTGAGGGGTTCCTTAAATTTGAGCGGCTGCCTTAGTTTGAGCGGATGCCTTAGTTTGAGCGGCTTCCTTTGTGTGAGCGGTTGCCTTAGTTTGAGCGGCTGCCTTAGTGTGAGCGGCTACCTTAGTTTGAGCGGTTGCCTTAGTTTGAGAGTCTTCCTTAGTTTGAGGGGTTGCCTTAGTTAGAGCGGTTGCTTTGGTTTGAGAGTCTGCCTTAGTTTGAGCGGTTGCCTTAGTTTGAGGGGTTGCCTTAGTTCGAGCGTCTGCATCAGTTTGAGCGGATGCCTTAGTTTGAGATTCTCCTTAGTTTGAGGGGTTGCCTTAGTTTAAGCGGCTGCCTAAGTTTGAGCGGATGCCTTAGTTTGAGGTATTGCCTTAGTTTGAGATTCTGCTTAGTTTGAGCGGCTGCCTTAGTTTGAGGGGCTGCCTTAGTTTGAGGGGTTGCCTTAGTTTGAGCGGCTGCCTTAGTTTGAGCGGTTCCCTTAGTTTGAGCGGCTGCCTTCGTTTGTGGGGTTGCTTTAGTTTGAGCGGTTGCCTTAGTTTGAGGAGCAGCCTTAGTTTGAGCGGTTGCCTTAGTTTGAGTGGTTGCCTTAGTTGGAGGGGTTGCCTTAGTTTGAGGGGTTGCTTTAGGTTGATGGGCTGCCTTAGTTTGAGGGGCTGCCTTAGTTTGAGCGGTTGCCTTAGTTTGAGTGGTTGCCTTCGTTGGAGGTGTTGCCTTAGCTTGAGCGGTTGCCTTAGTTTGAGGGGCTGCCTTAGTTTGAGCGGTTGCCTTAGTTTGAGTGGTTTCCTTAGTTGGAGTGGTTGCCTTAGTTTGAGGGGTTGCTTTAGGTTGAGGGGCTGCCTTAGTTTGAGCGGTTGCCTTAGTTTGTGGGGTTGCATTAGTTTGAGCGGTTGCCTTAGTTTGAGGAGCAGCCTTAGTTTGAGCGGTTGCCTTAGTTTGAGTGGTTGCCTTAGTTGGAGGGGTTGCCTTAGCTTGAGCGGTTGCCTTAGTTTGAGGGGCTGCCTTAGTTTGAGCGGTTGCCTTAGTTGGAGGGGTTGCCTTAGTTTGAGGGGTTGCTTTAGGTTGAGGGGCTGCCTTAGTTTGAGCGGCTGCCTTAGTTTGAGCGGTTCCCTTAGTTTACGGGGCTGCCTTGGTTGGGGGGTTGCTTTAGTTTGAGCGGTTGCCTTAGTTTGAGTGGATGCCTTAGTTTGAGGGGTTGCTTTCGTTTGAGCGGATGCCTTAGTTTGAGCGGTTGCCTTTGTTTGAGGGGTTGCTTTAGTTTGAGCGGCTGCATAATGTTGAGCGGCTGCCTTAGTTTGAGCGGCTGCCTAAGATTGTGGGGTTGCTTTAGTTTGAGCGGCTGCCATAGTTTGAGGGGCTGCCTTAGTTTGAGGGGCTGCCTTAGTTTGAGCGGTTGCCTTAGTTTGAGCGGTTGCCTTAGTTTGAGGGGTTGCCTTAGTTTGAGCGGCTGCCTCAGTTTGAGCGGTCGCCTTAGTTTGAGCGGTTGCCTTATTTTGAGGGGTTGCTTTAGTTTGAGCGGCTGCCTTAGTTTGAGCGGTTGCCTTAGTTTGAGGGGTTGCTTTAGTTTGAGCGGCTGCGTCAGTTTGAGCGGTTGCCTTAGTTTGAGGGGCTGCCTTAGTTTGAGGGGTTCCTTAAGTTTGAGCGGCTGCCTTAGTTTGAGGGGCTGCCTCAGTTTGAGCGGCTGCCTTAGTTTGAGCGGATGCCTTAGTTTGAGCGGCTTCCTTAGTGTGAGCGGTTGCCTTAGTTTGAGCGGCTGCCTTAGTGTGAGCGGCTGCCTTAGTTTGAGCGTTTGCCTTAGTTTGAGAGTCTTCCTTAGTTTGAGGGGTTGCCTTAGTTTGAGGGGTTGCCTTAGTTAGAGCGGTTGCTTTGGTTTGAGAGTCTGCCGTAGTTTGAGGGGTTGCCTTAGTTTGAGGGGTTGCCTTAGTTTGAGCGTCTGCATCAGTTTGAGCGGATGCCTTAGTTTGAGATTCTCCTTAGTTTGAGGGCTTGCCTTAGTTTAAGCGGCTGCCTAAGTTTGAGCGGATGCCTTAGTTTGAGGTATTGCCTTAGTTTGAGATTCTGCTTAGTTTGAGCGGCTGCCTTAGTTTGAGGGGCTGCCTTAGTTTGAGGGGTTGCCTTAGTTTGAGCGGCTGCCTTACTTTGAGCGGTTCCCTTAGTTTGAGCGGCTGCCTTCGTTTGTGGGGTTGCTTTAGTTTGAGCGGTTGCCTTAGTTTGAGGAGCAGCCTTAGTTTGAGCGGTTGCCTTAGTTTGAGTGGTTGCTTTAGTTGGAGGGGTTGCCTTAGTTTGAGGGGTTGCTTTAGGTTGATGGGCTGCCTTAGTTTGAGGGGCTGCCTTAGTTTGAGCGGTTGCCTTCGTTTGAGTGGTTGCCTTAGTTGGAGGTGTTGCCTTAGCTTGAGCGGTTGCCTTAGTTTGAGGGGCTGCCTTAGTTTGAGCGGTTGCCTTAGTTTGAGTGGTTGCCTTAGTTGGAGGGGTTGCCTTAGTTTGAGGGGTTGCTTTAGGTTGAGGGGCTGCCTTAGTTTGAGCGGTTGCCTTAGTTTGAGGGGCTGCCTTAGTTGAGCGGTTGCCTTAGTTTGAGTGGTTGCCTTAGTTTGCGGGGCTGCCTTGGTTGGGGGGTTGCTTTAGTTTGAGCGGTTGCCTTAGTTTGAGTGGATGCCTTAGTTTGAGGGGTTGCCATCGTTTGAGCGGATGCCTTAGTTTGAGCGGTTGCCTTTGTTTGAGGGGTTGCCTTTGTTTGAGGGGTTGCTTTAGTTTGAGCGGCTGCATAAGGTTGAGCGGCTGCCTTAGTTTGAGCGGCTGCCTTAGATTGTGGGGTTGCTTTAGTTTGAGCGGCTGCCATAGTTTGAGGGGCTGCCTTAGTTTGAGGGGCTGCCTTAGTTTGAGCGGTTGCCATAGTTTGAGCGGTTGCCTTAGTTTGAGGGGTTGCCTTAGTTTGAGGGGCTGCCTTAGTTTGAGGGGCTGCCTTAGTTTGAGCGGCTGCCTCAGTTTGAGCGGTCGCCTTAGTTTGAGGGGTTGCCTTAGTTTGAGCGGCTGCCTTAGTTTGAGGGGTTGCCTTAGTTTGAGGGGTTGCCTTTGTTTGAGGGGTTGCCTTACTTTGAGCTGTTGCCTTAGTTTGAGGGGTTGCCTTAGTTTGAGCGGCTGCCTCAGTTTGAGCGGTTGCCTTGGTTTGAGGGGCTGCCTTAGTTTGAGGGGTTGCCTTACTTTGAGCTGTTGCCTTAGTTTGAGGGGTTGCCTTAGTTTGAGCGGATGCCTTAGTTTGAGGGGTCGCCTTAGTTTGAGCGGCTGCCTCAGTTTGAGCGGTTGCCTAGTTTTAAGGGGCTGCCTTAGTTTGAGGGGTTGCCTTACTTTGAGCTGTTGCCTTAGTTTGAGGGGTTGCCTTAGTTTGAGCCGTTGCCTTAGTTTGAGCGGTTGCCTTATTTTGAGGGGTTGCTTTAGTTTGAGCGGCTGCCTTATTTTGAGCGGTTGCCTTAGTTTGAGGTGTTGCTTTAGTTTGAGCGGCTGCGTTAGTTTGAGCGGTTGCCTTAGTTTGAGGGGCTGCCTTAGTTTGAGGGGTTCCTTAAGTTTGAGCGGCTGCCTTAGTTTGAGCGGATGCCTTAGTTTGAGCGGCTTCCTTTGTGTGAGCGGTTGCCTTAGTTTGAGCGGCTGCCTTAGTGTGAGCGGCTGCCTTAGTTTGAGCGGTTGCCTTAGTTTGAGAGTCTTCCTTAGTTTGAGGGGTTGCCTTAGTTAGAGCGGTTGCTTTGGTTTGAGAGTCTGCCTTAGTTTGAGCGGTTGCCTTAGTTTGAGGGGTTGCCTTAGTTCGAGCGTCTGCATCAGTTTGAGCGGATGCCTTAGTTTGAGATTCTCCTTAGTTTGAGGAGTTGCCTTAGTTTAAGCGGCTGCCTAAGTTTGAGCGGATGCCTTAGTTTGAGGTATTGCCTTAGTTTGAGATTCTGCTTAGTTTGAGCGGCTGCCTTAGTTTGAGGGGCTGCCTTAGTTTGAGGGGTTGCCTTAGTTTGAGCGGCTGCCTTAGTTTGAGCGGTTCCCTTAGTTTGAGCGGCTGCCTTCGTTTGTGGGGTTGCTTTAGTTTGAGCGGTTGCCTTAGTTTGAGGAGCAGCCTTAGTTTGAGCGGTTGCCTTAGTTTGAGTGGTTGCCTTAGTTGGAGGGGTTGCCTTAGTTTGAGGGGTTGCTTTAGGTTGATGGGCTGCCTTAGTTTGAGGGGCTGCCTTAGTTTGAGCGGTTGCCTTAGTTTGAGTGGTTGCCTTCGTTGGAGGTGTTGCCTTAGCTTGAGCGGTTGCCTTAGTTTGAGGGGCTGCCTTAGTTTGAGCGGTTGCCTTAGTTTGAGTGGTTGCCTTAGTTGGAGGGGTTGCCTTAGTTTGAGGGGTTGCTTTAGGTTGAGGGGCTGCCTTAGTTTGAGCGGTTGCCTTAGTTTGTGGGGTTGCTTTAGTTTGAGCGGTTGCCTTAGTTTGAGGAGCAGCCTTAGTTTGAGCGGTTGCCTTAGTTTGAGTGGTTGCCTTAGTTGGAGGGGTTGCCTTAGTTTGAGGGGTTGCTTTAGGTTGATGGGCTGCCTTAGTTTGAGGGGCTGCCTTAGTTTGAGCGGTTGCCTTAGTTTGAGTGGTTGCCTTCGTTGGAGGTGTTGCCTTAGCTTGAGCGGTTGCCTTAGTTTGAGGGGCTGCCTTAGTTTGAGCGGTTGCCTTAGTTGGAGGGGTTGCCTTAGTTTGAGGGGTTGCTTCAGTTTGAGCGGTTGCCTTAGTTTGAGTGGATGCCTTAGTTTGAGGGGTTGCCTTCGTTTGAGCGGATGCCTTAGTTTGAGCGGTTGCCTTTGTTTGAGGGGTTGCTTTAGTTTGAGCGGCTGCATAATGTTGAGCGGCTGCCTTAGTTTGAGCGGCTGCCTAAGATTGTGGGGTTGCTTTAGTTTGAGCGGCTGCCATAGTTTGAGGGGCTGCCTTAGTTTGAGGGGCTGCCTATATTTGAGCGGTTGCCTTAGTTTGAGCGGTTGCCTTAGTTTGAGGGGTTGCCTTAGTTTGAGCGGCTGCCTCAGTTTGAGCGGTCGCCTTAGTTTGAGCGGTTGCCTTATTTTGAGGGGTTGCTTTAGTTTGAGCGGCTGCCTTAGTTTGAGCGGTTGCCTTAGTTTGAGGGGTTGCTTTAGTTTGAGCGGCTGCGTCAGTTTGAGCGGTTGCCTTAGTTTGAGGGGCTGCCTTAGTTTGAGGGGTTCCTTAAGTTTGAGCGGCTGCCTTAGTTTGAGGGGCTGCCTCAGTTTGAGCGGCTGCCTTAGTTTGAGCGGATGCCTTAGTTTGAGCGGCTTCCTTAGTGTGAGCGGTTGCCTTAGTTTGAGCGGCTGCCTTAGTGTGAGCGGCTGCCTTAGTTTGAGCGTTTGCCTTAGTTTGAGAGTCTTCCTTAGTTTGAGGGGTTGCCTTAGTTTGAGGGGTTGCCTTAGTTAGAGCGGTTGCTTTGGTTTGAGAGTCTGCCTTAGTTTGAGGGGTTGCCTTAGTTTGAGGGGTTGCCTTAGTTTGAGCGTCTGCATCAGTTTGAGCGGATGCCTTAGTTTGAGATTCTCCTTAGTTTGAGGGCTTGCCTTAGTTTAAGCGGCTGCCTAAGTTTGAGCGGATGCCTTAGTTTGAGGTATTGCCTTAGTTTGAGATTCTGCTTAGTTTGAGCGGCTGCCTTAGTTTGAGGGGCTGCCTTAGTTTGAGGGGTTGCCTTAGTTTGAGCGGCTGCCTTACTTTGAGCGGTTCCCTTAGTTTGAGCGGCTGCCTTCGTTTGTGGGGTTGCTTTAGTTTGAGCGGTTGCCTTAGTTTGAGGAGCAGCCTTAGTTTGAGCGGTTGCCTTAGTTTGAGTGGTTGCCTTAGTTGGAGGGGTTGCCTTAGTTTGAGGGGTTGCTTTAGGTTGATGGGCTGCCTTAGTTTGAGGGGCTGCCTTAGTTTGAGCGGTTGCCTTCGTTTGAGTGGTTGCCTTAGTTGGAGGGGTTGCCTTAGTTTGAGGGGTTGCTTTAGGTTGAGGGGCTGCCTTAGTTTGAGCGGTTGCCTTAGTTTGAGGGGCTGCCTTAGTTGAGCGGATGCCTTAGTTTGAGTGGTTGCCTTAGTTTGCGGGGCTGCCTTGGTTGGGGGGTTGCTTTAGTTTGAGCGGTTGCCTTAGTTTGAGTGGATGCCTTAGTTTGAGGGGTTGCCTTCGTTTGAGCGGATGCCTTAGTTTGAGCGGTTGCCTTTGTTTGAGGGGTTGCCTTTGTTTGAGGGGTTGCTTTAGTTTGAGCGGCTGCATAAGGTTGAGCGGCTGCCTTAGTTTGAGCGGCTGCCTTAGATTGTGGGGTTGCTTTAGTTTGAGCGGCTGCCATAGTTTGAGGGGCTGCCTTAGTTTGAGGGGTTGCCTTAGTTTGAGCGGCTGCCTCAGTTTGAGCGGTCGCCTTAGTTTGAGGGGTTGCCTTAGTTTGAGCGGCTGCCTTAGTTTGAGGGGTTGCCTTCGTTTGAGTGGCTGCCTTATTTTGAGCGGATGCCTTCTTTTGAGCAGATGCCTTAGTTTGAGCGGTTGGCTTAGTTTGAGCGGCTGCCTCAGTTTGAGCGGTTGCCTTGGTTTGAGGGGCTGCCTTAGTTTGAGGGGTTGCCTTACTTTGAGCTGTTGCCTTAGTTTGAGGGGTTGCCTTAGTTTGAGCGGATGCCTTAGTTTGAGGGGTCGCCTTAGTTTGAGCGGCTGCCTTAGTTTGAGCGGCTGCCTCAGTTTGAGCGGTTGCCTAGTTTTAAGGGGCTGCCTTAGTTTGAGGGGTTGCCTTACTTTGAGCTGTTGCCTTAGTTTGAGGGGTTGCCTTAGTTTGAGCCGTTGCCTTAGTTTGAGCGGTTGCCTTATTTTGAGGGGTTGCTTTAGTTTGAGCGGCTGCCTTAGTTTGAGCGGTTGCCTTAGTTTGAGGTGTTGCTTTAGTTTGAGCGGCTGCGTTAGTTTGAGCGGTTGCCTTAGTTTGAGGGGCTGCCTTAGTTTGAGGGGTTCCTTAAGTTTGAGCGGCTGCCTTAGTTTGAGCGGATGCCTTAGTTTGAGCGGCTTCCTTTGTGTGAGCGGTTGCCTTAGTTTGAGCGGCTGCCTTAGTGTGAGCGGCTGCCTTAGTTTGAGCGGTTGCCTTAGTTTGAGAGTCTTCCTTAGTTTGAGGGGTTGCCTTAGTTAGAGCGGTTGCTTTGGTTTGAGAGTCTGCCTTAGTTTGAGCGGTTGCCTTAGTTTGAGGGGTTGCCTTAGTTCGAGCGTCTGCATCAGTTTGAGCGGCTGCCTTAGTTTGAGATTCTCCTTAGTTTGAGGGGTTGCCTTAGTTTAAGCGGCTGCCTAAGTTTGAGCGGATGCCTTAGTTTGAGGTATTGCCTTAGTTTGAGATTCTGCTTAGTTTGAGCGGCTGCCTTAGTTTGAGGGGCTGCCTTAGTTTGAGGGGTTGCCTTAGTTTGAGCGGCTGCCTTAGTTTGAGCGGTTCCCTTAGTTTGAGCGGCTGCCTTCGTTTGTGGGGTTGCTTTAGTTTGAGCGGTTGCCTTAGTTTGAGGAGCAGCCTTAGTTTGAGCGGTTGCCTTAGTTTGAGTGGTTGCCTTAGTTGGAGGGGTTGCCTTAGTTTGAGGGGTTGCTTTAGGTTGATGGGCTGCCTTAGTTTGAGGGGCTGCCTTAGTTTGAGCGGTTGCCTTAGTTTGAGTGGTTGCCTTCGTTGGAGGTGTTGCCTTAGCTTGAGCGGTTGCCTTAGTTTGAGGGGCTGCCTTAGTTTGAGCGGTTGCCTTAGTTTGAGTGGTTGCCTTAGTTGGAGGGGTTGCCTTAGTTTGAGGGGTTGCTTTAGGTTGAGAGGCTGCCTTAGTTTGAGCGGTTGCCTTAGTTTGTGGGGTTGCTTTAGTTTGAGCGGTTGCCTTAGTTTGAGGAGCAGCCTTAGTTTGAGCGGTTGCCTTAGTTTGAGTGGTTGCCTTAGTTGGAGGGGTTGCCTTAGTTTGAGGGGTTGCTTTAGGTTGATGGGCTGCCTTAGTTTGAGGGGCTGCCTTAGTTTGAGCGGTTGCCTTAGTTTGAGTGGTTGCCTTCGTTGGAGGTGTTGCCTTAGCTTGAGCGGTTGCCTTAGTTTGAGGGGCTGCCTTAGTTTGAGCGGTTGCCTTAGTTGGAGGGGTTGCCTTAGTTTGAGGGGTTGCTTTAGGTTGAGGGTCTGCCTTAGTTTGAGCGGCTGCCTTCGTTTGAGCGGTTCCCTTAGTTTGCGGGGCTGCCTTGGTTCGGGGGTTGCTTTAGTTTGAGCGGTTGCCTTAGTTTGAGTGGATGCCTTAGTTTGAGGGGTTGCCTTCGTTTGAGCGGATGCCTTAGTTTGAGCGGTTGCCTTTGTTTGAGGGGTTGCTTTAGTTTGAGCGGCTGCATAAGGTTGAGCGGCTGCCTTAGTTTGAGCGGCTGCCTAAGATTGTGGGGTTGCTTTAGTTTGAGCGGCTGCCATAGTTTGAGGGGCTGCCTTAGTTTGAGGGGCTGCCTTAGTTTGAGCGGTTGCCTTAGTTTGAGCGGTTGCCTTAGTTTGAGGGGTTGCCTTAGTTTCAGCGGCTGCCTCAGTTTGAGCGGTCGCCTTAGTTTGAGGGGTTGCCTTAGTTTGAGTGGCTGCCTTATTTTGAGCGGATGCCTTCTTTTGAGCAGATTCCTTAGTTTGAGCGGTTGCCTTAGTTTGAGCGGCTGCCTCAGTTTGAGCGGCTGCCTTAGTTTGAGCGGATACCTTAGTTTGAACGGCTTCCTTAGTGTGAGCGGTTGCCTTAGTTTGAGCGGCTGCCTTAGTGTGAGCGGCTGCCTTAGTTTGAGGGGTTGCCTTAGTTTGAGCGGCTGCCTTAGTGTGAGCGGATGCCTTAGTTTGAGGGGTTGCCTTACTTTGAGCTGTTGCCTTAGTTTGAGGGGTTGCCTTAGTTTGAGCGGATGCCTTAGATTGAGGGGTTGCTTTAGTTTGAGCGGCTGCCTTAGTTTGAGGGGTTGCCTTAGTTTGAGCGGCTGCCTTAGTTTGAGGGGCTGCCTTAGTTTGAGCGGTTGGCTTAGTTTGAGCGGCTGCCTTAGTTTTAGCGGCTGCCTCAGTTTGAGCGGTTGCCTTGGTTTGAGGGGCTGCCTTAGTTTGAGGGGTTGCCTTACTTTGAGCTGTTGCCTTAGTTTGAGGGGTTGCCTTAGTTTGAGCGGTTGCCTTAGTTTGAGTGGTTGCCTTAGTTGGAGGTGTTGCCTTAGCTTGAGCGGCTGCCTTAGTTTGAGCGGCTGCCTCAGTTTGAGCGGTTGCCTAGGTTTGAGGGGCTGCCTTAGTTTGAGGGGTTGCCTTACTTTGAGCTGTTGCCTTAGTTTGAGGGGTTGTCTTAGTTTGAGCTGTTGCCTTAGTTTGAGCGGCTGCCTTAGTTTGAGGGGCTGCCTTAGTTTGAGGGGTTGCCTTACTTTGAGCTGTTGCCTTAGTTTGAGCGGCTGCCTTAGTTTGAGGGGCTGCCTTAGTTTGAGCGGTTGCCTTAGTTTGAGAGTCTTCCTTAGTTTGAGGGGTTGCCTTAGTTTGAGGGGTTGCCTTAGTTAGAGCGGTTGCTTTGGTTTGAGAGTCTGCCTTAGTTTGAGGGGTTGCCTTAGTTTGAGGGGTTGCCTTAGTTCGAGCGTCTGCATCAGTTTGAGCGGATGCCTTAGTTTGAGATTCTCCTTAGTTTGAGGGGTTGCCTTAGTTTAAGCGGCTGCCTAAGTTTGAGCGGATGCCTTAGTTTGAGGTATTGCCTTAGTTTGAGATTCTGCTTAGTTTGAGCGGCTGCCTTAGTTTGAGGGGCTGCCTTAGTTTGAGGGGTTGCCTTAGTTTGAGCGGCTGCCTTAGTTTGAGCGGTTCCCTTAGTTTGAGCGGCTGCCTTCGTTTGTGGGGTTGCTTTAGTTTGAGCGGTTGCCTTAGTTTGAGGAGCAGCCTTAATTTGAGCGGTTGCCTTAGTTGGAGGGGTTGCCCTAGTTTGAGGGGTTGCTTTAGGTTGATGGGCTGCCTTAGTTTGAGGGGCTGCCTTAGTTTGAGTGGTTGCCTTAGTTGGAGGGGCTGCCTTAGTTTGAGCGGTTGCCTTAGTTTGAGTTGTTGCCTTAGTTGGAGGGGTTGCCTTAGTTTGAGGGGTTGCCTTAGTTTGAGGGGTTGCTTTAGGTTGAGGGGCTGCCTTAGTTTGAGCGGTTGCCTTAGTTTGAGGGGCTGCCTTAGTTGAGCGGTTGCCTTAGTTTGAGTGGTTGCCTTAATTGGAGGGGTTGCCTTATTTTGAGGGGTCGCATTAGTTTGAGGGGCTGACTTAGTTTGAGCAGCTGCCTCAGTTTGAGCGGTTGCCTAGGTTTGAGGGGCTGCCTTAGTTTGAGGGGTTCCTTAAGTTTGAGCGGCTGCCTTAGTTTGAGCGGTTGCCTTAGTTTGAGGGGTTGCTTTAGTTTGAGCGGCTGCGTTAGTTTGAGCGGTTGCCTTAGTTTGAGGGGCTGCCTTAGTTTGAGGGGTTCCTTAAGTTTGAGCGGCTGCCTTAGTTTGAGGGGCTGCCTTAGTTTGAGGGGTTGCCTTAGTTTGAGCGGTTGCCTTAGTTTGAGGGGTTGCCTTAGTTTGAGCGGTTGCCTTAGTTTGTGGGGCTGCCTTAGTTTGAGGGGCTGCCTTAGTTTGAGCGGTTGCCTTAGTTTGAGCGGCTGCCATAGTTTGAGGGGCTGCCTTAGTTTGAGGGGCTGCCTTAGTTTGAGCGGTTGCCTTAGTTTGAGCGGTTGCCTTAGTTTGAGCGGTTGCCTTAGTTTGAGGGGTTGCCTTAGTTTGAGTGGCTGCCTTAGTTTGAGGGGTTGCCTTAGTTTGAGCGGCTTCCTTAGTTTGAGCAGCTTCCTTAGTTTGAGCGGCTGCATTTTTTTGAGGGGTTGCCTTAGTTTGAGCGGCTTCCTTAGTTTGAGCGGCTGCCTTAGTTTGAGGGTTTGCCTTACTTTGAGCGGTTGCTTTAGTTTGAGGGGCTGCCTTAGTTTGACAGGTTGCCTTAGTTTGAGCGGCTGCCTTCGTGTGAGGGTTTGCCTTATTTTGAGGGGTTGCCTTAGTTTGAGCGGTTGCTTTAGTTTGTGAGTCTGCCTTAGGTTGAGGGGTTGCCTTAGTTTGAGGGGCTGCCTTAGTTTGATCGGTTGCCTTAGTTTGAGGGGCTGCCTTAGTTTGAGCGGTTGCCTTAGTTTGAGTGGTTGCCTTAGTTGGAGGGGTTGCCTTAGTTTGAGGGGTTGCTTTAGGTTGAGGGGCTGCCTTAGTTTGAGCGGTTGCCTTAGTTTGAGGGGCTGCCTTAGTTTGAGCGGTTGCCTTAGTTTGAGTGGTTGCCTTAGTTGGAGGGGTTGCCTTAGTTTGATGGGTTGCTTTAGGTTGAGGGGCTGCCTTAGTTTGAGGGGCTGCCTTAGTTTGACCGGCTGCCTTAGTTTGCGGGGCTGCCTTAGTTTGTGGGGTTGCTTTAGTGTGAGCGGTTGCCTTAGTTTGAGTCGGTGCCTTAGTTTGAGGGGTTGCCTTCGTTTGAGCGGATGCCTTCGTTTGAGCGGTTGCCTTAGTTTGAGGGGTTGCTTTAGTTTGAGCGGCTGCCTTCTTTTGAGTGGATGCCTTAGTTTGAGCGGCAGCCTTAGTTTGAGGGGTTGCTTTAGTTTGAGCGGCTGCCTTAGTTTGAGCGGCTGCCTTAGATTGAGGGGTTGCTTTAGTTTGAGCGGCTGCCTTAGTTTGAGGGGCTGCCTTAGTTTGAGCGGTTGCCTTAGTTTGAGCGGCTACCTTAGGTTGAGGGGCTGCCTTAGATTGAGGGGTTGCCTTAGTTTGAGCGGCTGCCTTAGTTTGAGAGATTGCTTTAGTTTGTGCGGCTGCCTCAGTGTGAGCAGCTGCCTTAGTTTGAGCGGATGCCTTCTTTTGAGCGGATGCCTTAGTTTGAGCGGTTGCCTTAGTTTGAGCGGCTGCCTCGGTTTGAGCGGCTGCCTTAGTTTGAGCGGATGCCTTCTTTTGAGCGGATGCCTTAGTTTGAGCGGTTGCCTTAGTTTGAGCGGCTGCCTCAGTTTGAGCGGCTGCCTTAGTGTGAGCGGTTGCCTTCGTTTGAGGGGTTGCCTTAGTTTGAGCGGTTGCCTTAGTTTGATGGGTTGCCTTAGTTTGAGCGGCTGCCTTAGTGTGAGCGGTTGCCTTAGTTTGAGGGGTTGCCTTAGTTTGAGCGGCTGCCTTAGTGTGAGCGACTGCCTTAGTTTGAGGGGTTGCCTTACTTTGAGGGGTTGCTTTAGTTTGAGCGGCTGCCTTAGTTTGAGCGGCTGCCTTAGATTGAGGGGTTGCTTTAGTTTGAGCGGCTGCCTTAGTTTGAGGGGCTGCCTTAGTTTGAGCGGTTGCCTTAGTTTGAGAGGCTACCTTAGGTTGAGGGGCTGCCTTAGATTGAGGGGTTGCCTTAGTTTGAGCGGCTGCCTTAGTTTGAGAGATTGCCTTAGTTTGAGCGGCTGCCTCAGTGTGAGCGGCTGCCTTAGTTTGAGCGGATGCCTTCTTTTGAGCGGATGCCTTAGTTTGAGCGGTTGCCTTAGTTTGAGCGGCTGCCTCGCTTTGAGCGGCTGCCTTAGTTTGAGCGGATGCCTTCTTTTGAGCGGATGCCTTAGTTTGAGCGGTTGCCTTAGTTTGAGCGGCTGCCTCAGTTTGAGCGGCTGCCTTAGTATGAGCGGTTGCCTGAGTTTGAGGGGTTGCCTTAGTTTGAGCGGCTGCCTTAGTGTGAGCGGTTGCCTTAGTTTGAGGGGTTGCCTTAGTTTGAGCGGTTGCCTTAGTTTGAGGGTTTGCCTTAGTTTGAGCGGCTGCCTTAGTGTGAGCGGTTGCCTTGGTTTGAGGGGCTGCCTTAGTTTGAGCGGCTGCCTTAGTGTGAGCGACTGCCTTAGTTTGAGGGGTTGCCTTACTTTGAGGGGTTGCTTTAGTTTGAGCGGCTGCCTTAGTTTGAGCGGCTGCCTTAGATTGAGGGGTTGCTTTAGTTTGAGCGGCTGCCTTAGTTTGAGGGGCTGCCTTAGTTTGAGCGGTTGTCTTAGTTTGAGCGGCTGCCTTAGGTTGAGGGGCTGCCTTAGATTGAGGGGTTGCCTTAGTTTGAGCGGCTGCCTTAGTTTGAGAGATTGCCTTAGTTTGAGCGGCTGCCTCAGTGTGAGCGGCTGCCTTAGTATGAGCGGATGCCTTCTTTTGAGCGGATGCCTTAGTTTGAGCGGTTGCCTCAGTTTGAGCGGCTGCCTCGGTTTGAGCGGCTGCCTTAGTTTGAGCGGATGCCTTCTTTTGAGCGGATGCCTTAGTTTGAGCGGTTGCCTTAGTTTGAGCGGCTGCCTCAGTTTGAGCGGCTGCCTTAGTGTGAGCGGTTGCCTTAGTTTGAGGGGTTGCCTTAGTTTGAGCGGTTGCCTTAGTTTGAGGGGTTGTCTTAGTTTGAGCGGCTGCCTTAGTGTGAGCGACTGCCTTAGTTTGAGGGGTTGCCTTACTTTGAGCTGTTGCCTTAGTTTGAGGGGTTGCCGTAGTTTGAGCGGTTGCCTTAGTTTGAGGGGTTGCTTTAGTTTGAGCGGCTGCCATAGTTTGAGGGGTTGCCTTAGTTTGAGCGGCTGCCTTAGTTTGAGCGGCTGCCTTAGTTTGAGCGGATGCCTTAGTTTGAGGGTTTGCCTTAGTTTGAGCGGCTGCTAAGTTTGAGCGGCTGACTTATTATGAGCGGATGCCTTCTTTTGAGCGGATGCCTGAGTTTGAGGGGCTGCCTTAATTTGAGCGGTTGCCTTAGTTTGAGCGGCTGCCTTAGTTTGAGCGGCTGCCATAGTTTGAGCGGTTGCATTGCTTCGAGGGGCTGCCTTGGTTTGAGGGGTTGCCTTACTTTGAGCTGTTGCCTTAGTGTGAGGGGTTGCCTTAGTTTGAGCGGATGCCTTAGTTTGAGGGGTTGCTTTAGTTTGAGCGGCTGCCTTAGTTTGAGCGGTTGCCTTAGTTTGACGGGTTGCTTTAGTTTGAGCGGCTGCCTTAGTTTGAGCGGTTGCCTTCGTTTGAGGGGTTGCTTTAGTTTGAGCGGCTGCGTTAGTTTGAGCGGTTGCCTTAGTTTGAGGGGCTGCCTTAGTTTGAGGGGTTCTTTAAGTTTGAGCGGCTGCCTTAGTTTGAGGGGCTGCCTTAGTTTGAGGGGTTGCCTTAGTTTGAGCGGTTGTCTTAGTTTGAGGGGCTGCCTTAGTTTGAGCGTTTGCCTTAGTTTGAGGGGCTGCCTTGGTTGAGCGGCTGCCTTAGCTTGAGCGGTTGCCTTAGTTTGAGCGGCTGCCTTTGTTTGAGGGGCTGCCTTAGTTTGAGGGGCTGCCTTAGTTTGAGCGGTTGCCTTAGTTTGAGCGGTTGCCTTAGTTTGAGGGGTTGCCTTACTTTGAGCTGTTGCCTTAGTTTGAGGGGTTGCCGTAGTTTGAGCGGTTGCCTTAGTTTGAGGGGCTGCCTTAGTTTGAGCTGCTGCCTTAGTTTGAGGGGTTGCCTTAATTTGAGGGGCTGCCTTATTTTGAGGGGTTGCCTTAGTTTGAGCGGCTTCCTTAGTTTGAGCAGCTTCCTTAGTTTGAGCGGCTGCATTTTTTTGAGGGGTTGCCTTAGTTTGAGCGGCTTCCTTAGTTTGAGCGGCTGCCTTAGTTTGAGGGGTTGCCTTAGTTTGAGCGGCTTTCTTAGTTTGAGCGGTGGCCTTAATTTGAGAGTCTACCTTAGTTTGAGGGGTTGCCTTAGTTTGAGGGTTTGCCTTAGTTTGAGCGGTTGCTTTAGTTTGAGAGTGTGCCTGAGTTTGAGCGGCTGCCTTAGTTTGAGGGGCTGCTTTAGTTTGAGGGGTTGCCTTAGTTTGAGCGGCTGCCTTCGTGTGAGGGGTTGCCTTCGTTTGAGGGGTTGCCTTAGTTTGAGCGGTTGCTTTAGTTTGTGAGTCTGTCTTAGGTTGAGGGGTTGCCTTAGTTTGAGCGGTTGCCTTAGTTAGAGCATTTGCTTTAGTTTGAGAGTCTGCCTCAGTTAGAGCGGTTGCCTTATTTTGGGGGGCTGCCTTAGTTTGAGATTCTGCTTAGTTTGAGCGGCTGCCTCAGTTTTAGTGGTTGCCTTAGTTTGAGCGGCTGCCTTAGTTTGAGCGGCTGCCTTAGTTTGAGGGGTTGCCTTAGTTTGAGCGGCTTCCTTCGTTTGAGCGGTTCCCTTAGATGGAGGGTCTGCCTTAGTTTGAGCGGTTGCCTTAGTTTGAGTGGTTCGCTTAGATGGAGGGTCTGCCTTAGTTTGAGCGGTTGCCATAGTTTGAGGCGTTGCCTTAGTTTGAGGGGCTGCCTTAGTTTGAGCGGCTGCCTTAGTTTGAGCGGCTGCCTTAGTTTGAGCGGATGCCTTAGTTTGAGGGTTTGCCTTAGTTTGAGGGGTTGCCTTAGTTTGAGCGGATGCCTTAGTTTGAGGGGTTGCTTTAGTTTGAGCGGCTGCCTTAGTTTGAGCGGTTGCCTTAGTTTGACGGGTTGCTTTAGTTTGAGCGGCTGCCTTAGTTTGAGCGGTTGCCTTAGTTTGAGGGGTTGCTTTAGTTTGAGCGGTTGCGTTAGTTTGAGCGGTTGCCTTAGTTTGAGCGGCTGCCTTAGTTTGAGGGGTTGCCTTAGTTTGAGCGGTTGTCTTTGTTTGAGGGGCTGCCTTAGTTTGAGCGTATGCCTTAGTTTGAGGGGCTGCCTTGGTTGAGCGGCTGCCTTAGCTTGAGCGGTTGCCTTAGTTTGAGCGGCTGCCTTTGTTTGAGGGGCTGCCTTAGTTTGAGGGGCTGCCTTAGTTTGAGCGGTTGCCTTAGTTTGAGCGGTTGCCTTAGTTTGAGGGGTTGCCTTAGTTTGAGCGGCTGCCTTAGTTTGAGCGGTTGCCTCAGTTTGAGGGGTTGCCGTACTTTGAGCGGCTGCCTTAGTTTGAGGGGCTGCCTTAGTTTGAGCTGCTGCCTTAGTTTGAGGGGTTGCCTTAGTTTGAGGGGCTGCCTTATTTTGAGGGGTTGCCTTAGTTTGAGCGGCTTCCTTAGTTTGAGCAGCTTCCTTAGTTTGAGCGGCTGCATTTTTTTGAGGGGTTGCCTTAGTTTGAGCGGCTTCCTTAGTTTGAGCGGCTGCCTTAGTTTGAGGGGTTGCCTTAGTTTGAGCGGCTTTCTTATTTTGAGCGGTGGCCTTAGTTTGAGAGTCTACCTTAGTTTGAGGGGTTGCCTTAGTTTGAGGGTGTGCCTTAGTTTGAGCGGTTGCTTTAGTTTGAGAGTGTGCCTTAGTTTGAGCGGCTGCCTTAGTTTGAGGGGTTGCCTTAGTTTGAGCGGCTGCCTTCGTGTGAGGGGTTGCCTTAGTTTGAGGGGTTGCCTTAGTTTGAGCGGTTGCTTTAGTTTGTGAGTCTGTCTTAGGTTGAGGGGTTGCCTTAGTTTGAGCGGTTGCCTTAGTTAGAGCATTTGCTTTAGTTTGAGAGTCTGCCTTAGTTAGAGCGGTTGCCTTATTTTGGGGGGCTGCCTTAGTTTGAGATTCTGCTTAGTTTGAGCGGCTGCCTCAGTTTTAGTGGTTGCCTTAGTTTGAGCGGCTGCCTTAGTTTGAGCGGCTGCCTTAGTTTGAGGGGTTGCCTTAGTTTGAGCGGCTTCCTTCGTTTGAGCGGTTCCCTTAGATGGAGGGTCTGCCTTAGTTTGAGCGGTTGCCTTAGTTTGAGTGGTTCCCTTAGATGGAGGGTCTGCCTTAGTTTGAGCGGTTGCCATAGTTTGAGGCGTTGCCTTAGTTTGAGGGGCTGCCTTAGTTTGAGCGGCTGCCTTAGTTTGAGGGGTTGCCTTAGTTTGAGCGGCTGCCTTAGTTTGAGCGGTTCCCTTAGATGGAGGGTCTGCCTTAGTTTGAGCGGTTGCCATAGTTTGAGGCGTTGCCTTAGTTTGAGGGGCTGCCTGAGTTTGAGCGGTTGCCTTAGTTTGAGTGGTTGCCTTAGTTTGAGGGGTTGCTTTAGGTTGAGGGGCTGCCTTAGTTTGAGGGGCTGCCTTAGTTTGAGCGGTTGCCTTAGTTTGAGTGGTTGTCTTATTGGAGGGGTTGCCTTAGTTTGATCGGTTGCCTTAGTTTGAGGGGCTGCCTTAGTTTGAGCGGTTGCCTTAGTTTGAGTGGTTGCCTTAGTTGGAGGGGTTGCCTTAGTTAGAGGGGTTGCTTTAGGTTGAGGGGCTGCCTTAGTTTGAGCGGTTGCCTTAGTTTGAGGGGCTGCCTTAGTTTGAGCGGTTGCCTTAGTTTGAGTGGTTGCCTTAGTTGGAGGGGTTGCCTTAGTTTGAGGGGTTGCTTTAGGTTGAGGGGCTGCCTTAGTTTGAGGGGCTGCCTTAGTTTGAGCGGCTGCCTTAGTTTGAGCGGTTCCCTTAGTTTGCGGGGCTGCCTTAGTTTGTGGGGTTGCTTTAGTTTGAGCGGTTGCCTTAGTTTGAGTGGGTGCCTTAGTTTGAGGGGTTGCCTTCGTTTGAGCGGATGCCTTAGTTTGAGCGGTTGCCTTAGTTTGAGGGGTTGCTTTAGTTTGAGCGGCTGCCTTCTTTTGAGCGGATGCCTTAGTTTGAGCGGCTGCCTTAGTTTGAGGGGTTGCTTTAGTTTGAGCGGCTGCCTTAGTTTGAGCGGCTGCCTTAGATTGAGGGGTTGCTTTAGTTTGAGCGGCTGCCTTAGTTTGAGGGGCTGCCTTAGTTTGAGCGGTTGCCTTAGTTTGAGCGGCTGCCTTAGGTTGAGGGGCTGCCTTAGATTGAGGGGTTGCCTTAGTTTGAGCGGCTGCCTTAGTTTGAGAGATTGCCTTAGTTTGAGCGGCTGCCTCAGTGTGAGCGGCTGCCTTAGTTTGAGCGGATGCCTTCTTTTGAGCTGATGCCTTAGTTTGAGCGGTTGCCTTAGTTTGAGCGGCTGCCTCGGTTTGAGCGGCTGCCTTAGTTTGAGCGGATGCCTTCTTTTGAGCTGATGCCTTAGTTTGAGCGGTTGCCTTAGTTTGAACGGCTGCCTCAGTTTGACCGGCTGCCTTAGTGTGAGCGGTTGCCTTAGTTTGAGGGGTTACCTTAGTTTGAGCGGTTGCCTTAGTTTGAGGGGTTGCCTTAGTTTGAGCGGCTGCCTTAGTGTGAGCGGTTGCCTTAGTTTGAGGGGTTGCCTTAGTTTGAGGGGTTGCCTTAGTTTGAGCGGCTGCCTTAGTGTGAGCGGTTGCCTTAGTTTGAGGGGTTGCCTTACTTTGAGGGGTTGCTTTAGTTTGAGCGGCTGCCTTAGTTTGAGCGGCTGCCTTAGATTGAGGGGTTGCTTTAGTTTGAGCGGCTGCCTTAGTTTGAGGGGCTGCCATGAGTTTGAGCAGTTGCCTTAGTTTGAGCGGCTGCCTTAGGTTGAGGGGCTGCCTTAGATTGAGGGGTTGATTTAGTTTGAGCGGCTGACTTAGTTTGAGAGATTGCCTTAGTTTGAGCGGCTGCCTCGGTTTGAGCGGCTGCCTTAGTATGAGCGGCTGCCTTCTTTTGAGCGGATGCCTTAGTTTGAGCGGTTGCCTTAGTTTGAGCGGCTGCCTCGGTTTGAGCGGCTGCCTTAGTATGAGCGGATGCCTTCTTTTGAGCGGATGCCTTAGTTTGAGCGGTTGCCTCAGTTTGAGCGGCTGCCTCAGTTTGAGCGGCTGCCTTAGTGTGAGCGGTTGCCTTAGTTTGAGGGGTTGCCTTAGTTTGAGCGGTTGCCTTAGTTTGAGGGGTTGCTTTAGTTTGAGCGGCTGCCTTAGTGTGAGCGGTTGCCTTAGTTTGAGGGGTTGCCTTAGTTTGAGCGGCTGCCTTAGTGTGAGCGACTGCCTTAGTTTGAGGGGTTGCCTTACTTTGAGCTGTTGCCTTAGTTTGAGGGGTTGCCGTAGTTTGAGCGGTTGCCTTAGTTTGAGGGGTTGCTTTAGTTTGAGCGGCTGCCTTAGTTTGAGGGGTTGCCTTAGTTTGAGAGGATGCCTTAGTTTGAGGAGTTGCTTTAGTTTGAGCGGCTGCCTTAGTTTGAGGGTTTGCCTAGTTTGAGCGGCTGCTTTTTTTGAGCGGCTGACTTAGTTTGAGCGGATGCCTTCTTTTGAGCGGATGCCTTAGTTTGAGGGGCTGCTTTAGTTTGAGCGGTTGCCTTAGTTTGAGCGGCTGCCTTACTTTGAGCAGCTGCCATAGTTTGAGCGGTTGCCTTGCTTCGAGGGGCTGCCTTGGTTTGAGGGGTTGCCTTAGTTTGAGGGGTTGCTTTAGTTTGAGCGGCTGCCTTAGTTTGAGGGGTTGCTTTAGTTTGAGCGGCTGCCTTAGTTTGAGCGGTTGCCTTAGTTTGACGGGTTGCTTTAGTTTGAGCGGCTGCCTTAGTTTGAGCGGTTGCCTTAGTTTGAGGGGTTGCTTTAGTTTGAGCGGATGCCTTAGTTTGAGGGGTTGCTTTAGTTTGAGCGGCTGCCTTAGTTTGAGCGGTTGCCTTAGTTTGACGGGTTGCTTTAGTTTGAGCGGCTGCCTTAGTTTGAGCGGTTGCCTTAGTTTGAGGGGTTGCTTTAGTTTGAGCGGCTGCGTTAGTTTGAGCGGTTGCCTTAGTTTGAGGGGCTGCCTTAGTTTGAGGGGTTCTTTAAGTTTGAGCGGCTGCCTTAGTTTGAGGGGCTGCCTTCGTTTGAGGGGTTGCCTTAGTTTGAGCGGTTGCCTTAGTTTGAGGGGTTCCCTTAGTTTGAGCGGTTGCCTTAGTTTGAGGGGTTGCCTTAGTTTGAGCGATTGTCTTAGTTGGAGGGGCTGCCTTAGTTTGAGCTTTTGCCTTAGTTTGAGGGGCTGCCTTGGTTGAGCGGCTGCCTTAGCTTGAGCGGTTGCCTTAGTTTGAGCGGCTGCCTTTGTTTGAGGGGCTGCCTTAGTTTGAGGGGCTGCCTTAGTTTGAGCGGTTGCCTTAGTTTGAGCGGTTGCCTTAGTTTGAGGGGTTGCCTTAGTTTGAGCTTCTGCCTTAGTTTGAGCGGTTGCCTCAGTTTGAGGGGTTGCCGTACTTTGAGCGGCTGCCTTAGTTTGAGGGGCTGCCTTAGTTTGAGCTGCTGCCTTAGTTTGAGGGGTTGCCTTAGTTTGAGGGGCTGCCTTATTTTGAGGGGTTGCCTTAGTTTGAGCGGCTTCCTTAGTTTGAGCAGCTTCCTTAGTTTGAGCGGCTGCATTAGTTTGAGCGCTTGCCTTAGTTTGAGCGGCTTCCTTAGTTTGAGCGGCTGCCTCAGTTTGAGCGGTTGCCTTAGATGGAGGGGTTGCCTTAGTTTGTGGGGTTGCTTTAGTTTGAGCGGTTGCCTTAGTTTGAGGGGCTGCCTTAGTTTGAGCGGTTGCCTTAGTTTGAGTGGTTGCCTTAGTTTGAGGGGTTGCCTTAGTTTGAGGGGTTGCTTTAGGTTGAGGGGCTGCCTTATTTTGAGGGGCTGCCTTAGTTTGAGCGGTTGCCTTAGTTTGAGTGGTTGCCTTAGTTGGAGGGCTTGCCTTAGTTTGAGCGGTTGCCTTAGTTTGAGGGGCTGCCTTAGTTTGAGCGGTTGCCTTCGTTTGAGTGGTTGCTTTAGTTTGTGAGTCTGTCTTAGGTTGAGGGGTTGCCTTAGTTTGAGCGGTTGCCTTAGTTAGAGCATTTGCTTTAGTTTGAGAGTCTGCCTTAGTTAGAGCGGTTGCCTTATTTTGGGGGGCTGCCTTAGTTTGAGATTCTGCTTAGTTTGAGCGGCTGCCTCAGTTTTAGTGGTTGCCTTAGTTTGAGCGGCTGCCTTAGTTTGAGCGGCTGCCTTAGTTTGAGGGGTTGCCTTAGTTTGAGCGGCTTCCTTCGTTTGAGCGGTTCCCTTAGATGGAGGGTCTGCCTTAGTTTGAGCGGTTGCCTTAGTTTGAGTGGTTCCCTTAGATGGAGGGTCTGCCTTAGTTTGAGCGGTTGCCATAGTTTGAGGCGTTGCCTTAGTTTGAGGGGCTGCCTTAGTTTGAGCGGCTGCCTTAGTTTGAGGGGTTGCCTTAGTTTGAGCGGTTGCCTTAGTTTGAGTGGTTGTCTTATTGGAGGGGTTGCCTTAGTTTGAGGGGTTGCTTTAGGTTGAGGTGCTGCCTTAGTATGAGCGGTTGCCTTAGTTTGAGGGGCTGCCTTAGTTCGAGCGGTTGCCTTAGTTTGAGTGGTTGCCTTAGTTGGAGGGGTTGCCTTAGTTTGAGGGGTTGCTTTAGGTTGAGGTGCTGCCTTAGTTTGAGCGGTTGCCTTAGTTTGAGGGGCTGCCTTAGTTTGAGCGGTTGCCTTAGTTTTAGTGGTTGCCTTAGTTGGAGGGGTTGCCTTAGTTTGAGGGGTTGCTTTAGGTTGAGGGGCTGCCTTAGTTTGAGGGGCTGCCTTAGTTTGAGCGGCTGCCTTAGTTTGAGCGGTTCCCTTAGTTTGCGGGGCTGCCTTAGTTTGTGGGGTTGCTTTAGTTTGAGCGGTTGCCTTAGTTTGAGTGGGTGCCTTAGTTTGAGCGGTTGCCTTAGTTTGAGGGGTTGCTTTAGTTTGAGCGGCTGCCTTAGTTTGAGGGGTTGCTTTAGTTTGAGCGGCTGCCTTCTTTTGAGCGGATGCCTTAGTTTGAGCAGCTGCCTTAGTTTGAGGGGTTGCTTTAGTTTGAGCGGGTGCCTTAGTTTGAGCGGCTGCCTTAGATTGAAGGGTTGATTTAGTTTGAGCGGCTGCCTTAGTTTGAGGGGCTGCCTTAGTTTGAGCGGTTGCCTTAGTTTGAGCGGCTGCCTTAGGTTGAGGGGCTGCCTTAGATTGAGGGGTTGCCTTAGTTTGAGCGGCTGCCTTAGTTTGAGAGATTGCCTTAGTTTGAGCGGCTGCCTCAGTGTGAGCGGCTGCCTTAGTTTGAGCGGCTGCCTCAGTGTGAGCGGATGCCTTAGTTTGAGCGGTTGCCTTAGTTTGAGCGGCTGCCTCAGTTTGAGCGGCTGCCTTAGTGTGAGCGGTTGCCTTAGTTTGAGGGGTTACCTTAGTTTGAGCGGTTGCCTTAGTTTGAGGGGTTGCCTTAGTTTGAGCGGCTGCCTTAGTGTGAGCGGTTGCCTTAGTTTGAGGGGTTACCTTAGTTTGAGCGGTTGCCTTAGTTTGAGGGGTTGCCTTAGTTTGAGCGGATGCCTTCTTTTGAGCGGGTGCCTTAGTTTGAGCGGTTGCCTTAGTTTGAGCGGCTGCCTCAGTTTGAGCGGCTGCCTTAGTGTGAGCGGTTGCCTTAGTTTGAGGGGTTACCTTAGTTTGAGCGGTTGCCTTAGTTTGAGGGGTTGCCTTAGTTTGAGCGGCTGCCTTAGTGTGAGCGGTTGCCTTAGTTTGAGGGGTTGCCTTACTTTGAGGGGTTGCTTTAGTTTGAGCGGCTGCCTTCGTGTGAGCGACTGCCTTAGTTTGAGGGGTTGCCTTACTTTGAGGGGTTGCTTTAGTTTGAGCGGCTGCCTTAGTTTGAGCGGCTGCCTTAGATTGAGGGGTTGCTTTAGTTTGAGCGGCTGCCTTAGTTTCAGGGGCTGCCATGAGTTTGAGCAGTTGCCTTAGTTTGAGGGGTTGCCTTAGTTTGAGCGGTTGCCTTAGTGTGAGCGGTTGCCTTGGTTTGAGGGGCTGCCTTAGTTTGAGCGGCTGCCTTAGTGTGAGCGACTGCCTTAGTTTGAGGGGTTGCCTTACTTTGAGGGGTTGCTTTAGTTTGAGCGGCTGCCTTAGTTTGAGCGGCTGCCTTAGATTGAGGGGTTGCTTTAGTTTGAGCGGCTGCCTTAGTTTGAGGGGCTGCCTTAGTTTGAGCGGTTGTCTTAGTTTGAGCGGCTGCCTTAGGTTGAGGGGCTGCCTTAGATTGAGGGGTTGCCTTAGTTTGAGCGGCTGCCTTAGTTTGAGAGATTGCCTCAGTGTGAGCGGCTGCCTTAGTATGAGCGGATGCCTTCTTTTGAGCGGATGCCTTAGTTTGAGCGGTTGCCTCAGTTTGAGCGGCTGCCTCGGTTTGAGCGGCTGCCTTAGTTTGAGCGGATGCCTTCTTTTGAGCGGATGCCTTAGTTTGAGCGGTTGCTTTAGTTTGAGCGGCTGCCTCAGTTTGAGCGGCTGCCTTAGTGTGAGCGGTTGCCTTAGTTTGAGGGGTTGCCTTAGTTTGAGCGGTTGCCTTAGTTTGAGGGGTTGTCTTAGTTTGAGCGGCTGCCTTAGTGTGAGCGGTTGCCTTAGTTTGAGGGGTTGCCTTAGTTTGAGCGGCTGCCTTAGTGTGAGCGACTGCCTTAGTTTGAGGGGTTGCCTTACTTTGAGCTGTTGCCTTAGTTTGAGGGGTTGCCGTAGTTTGAGCGGTTGCCATAGTTTGAGGGGTTGCCTTAGTTTGAGCGGCTGCCTTAGTTTGAGCGGCTGCCTTAGTTTGAGCGGATGCCTTAGTTTGAGGGTTTGCCTTAGTTTGAGCGGCTGCTAAGTTTGAGCGGCTGACTTATTATGAGCGGATGCCTTCTTTTGAGCGGATGCCTGAGTTTGAGGGGCTGCCTTAGTTTGAGCGGTTGCCTTAGTTTGAGCGGCTGCCTTAGTTTGAGCGGCTGCCATAGTTTGAGCGGTTGCATTGCTTCGAGGGGCTGCCTTGGTTTGAGGGGTTGCCTTACTTTGAGCTGTTGCCTTAGTGTGAGGGGTTGCCTTAGTTTGAGCGGATGCCTTAGTTTGAGGGGTTGCTTTAGTTTGAGCGGCTGCCTTAGTTTGAGCGGTTGCCTTAGTTTGACGGGTTGCTTTAGTTTGAGCGGCTGCCTTAGTTTGAGCGGTTGCCTTCGTTTGAGGGGTTGCTTTAGTTTGAGCGGCTGCGTTAGTTTGAGCGGTTGCCTTAGTTTGAGGGGCTGCCTTAGTTTGAGGGGTTCTTTAAGTTTGAGCGGCTGCCTTAGTTTGAGGGGCTGCCTTAGTTTGAGGGGTTGCCTTAGTTTGAGCGGTTGTCTTAGTTTGAGGGGCTGCCTTAGTTTGAGCGTTTGCCTTAGTTTGAGGGGCTGCCTTGGTTGAGCGGCTGCCTTAGCTTGAGCGGTTGCCTTAGTTTGAGCGGCTGCCTTTGTTTGAGGGGCTGCCTTAGTTTGAGGGGCTGCCTTAGTTTGAGCGGTTGCCTTAGTTTGAGCGGTTGCCTTAGTTTGAGGGGTTGCCTTAGTTTGAGCGGCTGCCTTAGTTTGAGCGGTTGCCTCAGTTTGAGGGGTTGCCGTACTTTGAGCGGCTGCCTTAGTTTGAGGGGCTGCCTTAGTTTGAGCTGCTGCCTTAGTTTGAGGGGTTGCCTTAATTTGAGGGGCTGCCTTATTTTGAGGGGTTGCCTTAGTTTGAGCGGCTTCCTTAGTTTGAGCAGCTTCCTTAGTTTGAGCGGCTGCATTTTTTTGAGGGGTTGCCTTAGTTTGAGCGGCTTCCTTAGTTTGAGCGGCTGCCTTAGTTTGAGGGGTTGCCTTAGTTTGAGCGGCTTTCTTAGTTTGAGCGGTGGCCTTAATTTGAGAGTCTACCTTAGTTTGAGGGGTTGCCTTAGTTTGAGGGTTTGCCTTAGTTTGAGCGGTTGCTTTAGTTTGAGAGTGTGCCTGAGTTTGAGCGGCTGCCTTAGTTTGAGGGGCTGCTTTAGTTTGAGGCGTTGCCTTAGTTTGAGCGGCTGCCTTCGTGTGAGGGGTTGCCTTCGTTTGAGGGGTTGCCTTAGTTTGAGCGGTTGCTTTAGTTTGTGAGTCTGTCTTAGGTTGAGGGGTTGCCTTAGTTTGAGCGGTTGCCTTAGTTAGAGCATTTGCTTTAGTTTGAGAGTCTGCCTCAGTTAGAGCGGTTGCCTTATTTTGGGGGGCTGCCTTAGTTTGAGATTCTGCTTAGTTTGAGCGGCTGCCTCAGTTTTAGTGGTTGCCTTAGTTTGAGCGGCTGCCTTAGTTTGAGCGGCTGCCTTAGTTTGAGGGGTTGCCTTAGTTTGAGCGGCTTCCTTCGTTTGAGCGGTTCCCTTAGATGGAGGGTCTGCCTTAGTTTGAGCGGTTGCCTTAGTTTGAGTGGTTCGCTTAGATGGAGGGTCTGCCTTAGTTTGAGCGGTTGCCATAGTTTGAGGCGTTGCCTTAGTTTGAGGGGCTGCCTTAGTTTGAGCGGCTGCCTTAGTTTGAGCGGCTGCCTTAGTTTGAGCGGATGCCTTAGTTTGAGGGTTTGCCTTAGTTTGAGGGGTTGCCTTAGTTTGAGCGGATGCCTTAGTTTGAGGGGTTGCTTTAGTTTGAGCGGCTGCCTTAGTTTGAGCGGTTGCCTTAGTTTGACGGGTTGCTTTAGTTTGAGCGGCTGCCTTAGTTTGAGCGGTTGCCTTAGTTTGAGGGGTTGCTTTAGTTTGAGCGGTTGCGTTAGTTTGAGCGGTTGCCTTAGTTTGAGCGTCTGCCTTAGTTTGAGGGGTCGCCTTAGTTTGAGCGGTTGTCTTTGTTTGAGGGGCTGCCTTAGTTTGAGCGTATGCCTTAGTTTGAGGGGCTGCCTTGGTTGAGCGGCTGCCTTAGCTTGAGCGGTTGCCTTAGTTTGAGCGGCTGCCTTTGTTTGAGGGGCTGCCTTAGTTTGAGGGGCTGCCTTAGTTTGAGCGGTTGCCTTAGTTTGAGCGGTTGCCTTAGTTTGAGGGGTTGCCTTAGTTTGAGCGGCTGCCTTAGTTTGAGCGGTTGCCTTAGTTTGAGGGGTTGCCGTACTTTGAGCGGCTGCCTTAGTTTGAGGGGCTGCCTTAGTTTGAGCTGCTGCCTTAGTTTGAGGGGTTGCCTTAGTTTGAGGGGCTGCCTTATTTTGAGGGGTTGCCTTAGTTTGAGCGGCTTCCTTAGTTTGAGCAGCTTCCTTAGTTTGAGCGGCTGCATTTTTTTGAGGGGTTGCCTTAGTTTGAGCGGCTTCCTTAGTTTGAGCGGCTGCCTTAGTTTGAGGGGTTGCCTTAGTTTGAGCGGCTTTCTTAGTTTGAGCGGTGGCCTTAGTTTGAGAGTCTACCTTAGTTTGAGGGGTTGCCTTAGTTTGAGGGTGTGCCTTAGTTTGAGCGGTTGCTTTAGTTTGAGAGTGTGCCTTAGTTTGAGCGGCTGCCTTAGTTTGAGGGGCTGCCTTAGTTTGAGGGGTTGCCTTAGTTTGAGCGGCTGCCTTCGTGTGAGGGGTTGCCTTAGTTTGAGGGGTTGCCTTAGTTTGAGCGGTTGCTTTAGTTTGTGAGTCTGTCTTAGGTTGAGGGGTTGCCTTAGTTTGAGCGGTTGCCTTAGTTAGAGCATTTGCTTTACTTTGAGAGTCTGCCTTAGTTAGAGCGGTTGCCTTATTTTGGGGGGCTGCCTTAGTTTGAGATTCTGCTTAGTTTGAGCGGCTGCCTCAGTTTTAGTGGTTGCCTTAGTTTGAGCGGCTGCCTTAGTTTGAGCGGCTGCCTTAGTTTGAGGGGTTGCCTTAGTTTGAGCGGCTTCCTTCGTTTGAGCGGTTCCCTTAGATGGAGGGTCTGCCTTAGTTTGAGCGGTTGCCTTAGTTTGAGTGGTTCCCTTAGATGGAGGGTCTGCCTTAGTTTGAGCGGTTGCCATAGTTTGAGGCGTTGCCTTAGTTTGAGGGGCTGCCTTAGTTTGAGCGGCTGCCTTAGTTTGAGGGGTTGCCTTAGTTTGAGCGGCTGCCTTAGTTTGAGCGGTTCCCTTAGATGGAGGGTCTGCCTTAGTTTGAGCGGTTGCCATAGTTTGAGGCGTTGCCTTAGTTTGAGGGGCTGCCTGAGTTTGAGCGGTTGCCTTAGTTTGAGTGGTTGCCTTAGTTTGAGGGGTTGCTTTAGGTTGAGGGGCTGCCTTAGTTTGAGGGGCTGCCTTAGTTTGAGCTGTTGCCTTAGTTTGAGTGGTTGTCTTATTGGAGGGGTTGCCTTAGTTTGATCGGTTGCCTTAGTTTGAGGGGCTGCCTTAGTTTGAGCGGTTGCCTTAGTTTGAGTGGTTGCCTTAGTTGGAGGGGTTGCCTTAGTTAGAGGGGTTGCTTTAGGTTGAGGGGCTGCCTTAGTTTGAGCGGTTGCCTTAGTTTGAGGGGCTGCCTTAGTTTGAGCGGTTGCCTTAGTTTGAGTGGTTGCCTTAGTTGGAGGGGTTGCCTTAGTTTGAGGGGTTGCTTTAGGTTGAGGGGCTGCCTTAGTTTGAGGGGCTGCCTTAGTTTGAGCGGCTGCCTTAGTTTGAGCGGTTCCCTTAGTTTGCGGGGCTGCCTTAGTTTGTGGGGTTGCTTTAGTTTGAGCGGTTGCCTTAGTTTGAGTGGGTGCCTTAGTTTGAGGGGTTGCCTTCGTTTGAGCGGATGCCTTAGTTTGAGCGGTTGCCTTAGTTTGAGGGGTTGCTTTAGTTTGAGCGGCTGCCTTCTTTTGAGCGGATGCCTTAGTTTGAGCGGCTGCCTTAGTTTGAGGGGTTGCTTTAGTTTGAGCGGCTGCCTTAGTTTGAGCGGCTGCCTTAGATTGAGGGGTTGCTTTAGTTTGAGCGGCTGCCTTAGTTTGAGGGGCTGCCTTAGTTTGAGCGGTTGCCTTAGTTTGAGCGGCTGCCTTAGGTTGAGGGGCTGCCTTAGATTGAGGGGTTGCCTTAGTTTGAGCGGCTGCCTTAGTTTGAGAGATTGCCTTAGTTTGAGCGGCTGCCTCAGTGTGAGCGGCTGCCTTAGTTTGAGCGGATGCCTTCTTTTGAGCGGATGCCTTAGTTTGAGCGGCTGCCTCGGTTTGAGCGGCTGCCTTAGTTTGAGCGGATGCCTTCTTTTGAGCGGCTGCCTCAGTTTGAGCGGCTGCCTTAGTGTGTGCGGTTGCCTTAGTTTGAGGGGTTACCTTAGTTTGAGCGGTTGCCTTAGTTTGAGGGGTTGCCTTAGTTTGAGCGGTTGCCTTAGTTTGAGGGGTTGCCTTAGTTTGAGCGGCTGCCTTCGTGTGAGCGACTGCCTTAGTTTGAGGGGTTGCCTTACTTTGAGGGGTTGCTTTAGTTTCAGCGGCTGCCTTAGTTTGAGCGGCTGCCTCAGTTTGAGCGGTTGCCTTAGTTTGAGCGGCTGCCTTAGGTTGAGGGGCTGCCTTAGATTGAGGGGTTGCTTTAGTTTGAGCGGCTGCCTTAGTTTGAGGGGCTGCCATGAGTTTGAGCAGATGCCTTAGTTTGAGCGGCTGCCTTAGATTGAGGGGTTGATTTAGTTTGAGCGGCTGCCTTAGTTTGAGAGATTGCCTTAGTTTGAGCGGCTGCCTCAGTGTGAGCGGCTGCCTTAGTTTGAGCGGATGCCTCGGTTTGAGCGGCTGCCTTAGTGTGAGCGGTTGCCTTAGTTTGAGGGGTTGCCTTAGTTTGAGCGGTTGCCTTAGTTTGAGGGGTTGCTTTAGTTTGAGCGGCTGCCTTAGTGTGAGCGGTTGCCTTAGTTTGAGCGGCTGCCTTAGTGTGAGCGACTGCCTTAGTTTGAGGGGTTGCCTTACTTTGAGCTGTTGCCTTAGTTTGAGGGGTTGCCGTAGTTTGAGCGGTTGCCTTAGTTTGAGGGGTTGCTTTAGTTTGAGCGGCTGCCTTAGTTTGAGGGGTTGCCTTAGTTTGAGAGGATGCCTTAGTTTGAGGAGGTGCTTTAGTTTGAGCGGCTGCCTTAGTTTGAGGGTTTGCCTAGTTTGAGCGGCTGCTTTTTTTGAGCGGCTGACTTAGTTTGAGCGGATGCCTTCTTTTGAGCGGATGCCTTAGTTTGAGGGGCTGCTTTAGTTTGAGCGGTTGCCTTAGTTTGAGCGGCTGCCTTACTTTGAGCAGCTGCCATAGTTTGAGCGGTTGCCTTGCTTCGAGGGGCTGCCTTGGTTTGAGGGGTTGCCTTAGTTTGAGGGGTTGCTTTAGTTTGAGCGGCTGCCTTAGTTTGAGGGGTTGCTTTAGTTTGAGCGGCTGCCTTAGTTTGAGCGGTTGCCTTAGTTTGACGGGTTGCTTTAGTTTGAGCGGCTGCCTTAGTTTGAGCGGTTGCCTTAGTTTGAGGGGTTGCTTTAGTTTGAGCGGATGCCTTAGTTTGAGGGGTTGCTTTAGTTTGAGCGGCTGCCTTAGTTTGAGCGGTTGCCTTAGTTTGACGGGTTGCTTTAGTTTGAGCGGCTGCCTTAGTTTGAGCGGTTGCCTTAGTTTGAGGGGTTGCTTTAGTTTGAGCGGCTGCGTTAGTTTGAGCGGTTGCCTTAGTTTGAGGGGCTGCCTTAGTTTGAGGGGTTCTTTATGTTTGAGCGGCTGCCTTAGTTTGAGGGGCTGCCTTCGTTTGAGGGGTTGCCTTAGTTTGAGCGGTTGCCTTAGTTTGAGGGGTTCCCTTAGTTTGAGCGGTTGCCTTAGTTTGAGGGGTTGCCTTAGTTTGAGCGATTTTCTTAGTTGGAGGGGCTGCCTTAGTTTGAGCTTTTGCCTTAGTTTGAGGGGCTGCCTTGGTTGAGCGGCTGCCTTAGCTTGAGCGGTTGCCTTAGTTTGAGCGGCTGCCTTTGTTTGAGGGGCTGCCTTAGTTTGAGGGGCTGCCTTAGTTTGAGCGGTTGCCTTAGTTTGAGCGGTTGCCTTAGTTTGAGGGGTTGCCTTAGTTTGAGCTTCTGCCTTAGTTTGAGCGGTTGCCTCAGTTTGAGGGGTTGCCGTACTTTGAGCGGCTGCCTTAGTTTGAGGGGCTGCCTTAGTTTGAGCTGCTGCCTTAGTTTGAGGGGTTGCCTTAGTTTGAGGGGCTGCCTTATTTTGAGGGGTTGCCTTAGTTTGAGCGGCTTCCTTAGTTTGAGCAGCTTCCTTAGTTTGAGCGGCTGCATTAGTTTGAGCGCTTGCCTTAGTTTGAGCGGCTTCCTTAGTTTGAGCGGCTGCCTCAGTTTGAGCGGTTGCCTTAGATGGAGGGGTTGCCTTAGTTTGTGGGGTTGCTTTAGTTTGAGCGGTTGCCTTAGTTTGAGGGGCTGCCTTAGTTTGAGCGGTTGCCTTAGTTTGAGTGGTTGCCTTAGTTTGAGGGGTTGCCTTAGTTTGAGGGGTTGCTTTAGGTTGAGGGGCTGCCTTATTTTGAGGGGCTGCCTTAGTTTGAGCGGTTGCCTTAGTTTGAGTGGTTGCCTTAGTTGGAGGGCTTGCCTTAGTTTGAGCGGTTGCCTTAGTTTGAGGGGCTGCCTTAGTTTGAGCGGTTGCCTTCGTTTGAGTGGTTGCTTTAGTTTGTGAGTCTGTCTTAGGTTGAGGGGTTGCCTTAGTTTGAGCGGTTGCCTTAGTTAGAGCATTTGCTTTAGTTTGAGAGTCTGCCTTAGTTAGAGCGGTTGCCTTATTTTGGGGGGCTGCCTTAGTTTGAGATTCTGCTTAGTTTGAGCGGCTGCCTCAGTTTTAGTGGTTGCCTTAGTTTGAGCGGCTGCCTTAGTTTGAGCGGCTGCCTTAGTTTGAGGGGTTGCCTTAGTTTGAGCGGCTTCCTTCGTTTGAGCGGTTCCCTTAGATGGAGGGTCTGCCTTAGTTTGAGCGGTTGCCTTAGTTTGAGTGGTTCCCTTAGATGGAGGGTCTGCCTTAGTTTGAGCGGTTGCCATAGTTTGAGGCGTTGCCTTAGTTTGAGGGGCTGCCTTAGTTTGAGCGGCTGCCTTAGTTTGAGGGGTTGCCTTAGTTTGAGCGGTTGCCTTAGTTTGAGTGGTTGTCTTATTGGAGGGGTTGCCTTAGTTTGAGGGGTTGCTTTAGGTTGAGGTGCTGCCTTAGTATGAGCGGTTGCCTTAGTTTGAGGGGCTGCCTTAGTTTGAGCGGTTGCCTTAGTTTGAGTGGCTGCCTTAGTTGGAGGGGTTGCCTTAGTTTGAGGGGTTGCTTTAGGTTGAGGTGCTGCCTTAGTTTGAGCGGTTGCCTTAGTTTGAGGGGCTGCCTTAGTTTGAGCGGTTGCCTTAGTTTTAGTGGTTGCCTTAGTTGGAGGGGTTGCCTTAGTTCGAGGGGTTGCTTTAGGTTGAGGGGCTGCCTTAGTTTGAGGGGCTGCCTTAGTTTGAGCGGCTGCCTTAGTTTGAGCGGTTCCCTTAGTTTGCGGGGCTGCCTTAGTTTGTGGGGTTGCTTTAGTTTGAGCGGTTGCCTTAGTTTGAGTGGGTGCCTTAGTTTGAGGGGTTGCCTTCGTTTGAGCGGATGCCTTAGTTTGAGCGGTTGCCTTAGTTTGAGGGGTTGCTTTAGTTTGAGCGGCTGCCTTCTTTTGAGCGGATGCCTTAGTTTGAGCGGCTGCCTTAGTTTGAGGGGTTGCTTTAGTTTGAGCGGGTGCCTTAGTTTGAGCGGCTGCCTTAGATTGAGGGGTTGCTTTAGTTTGAGCGGCTGCCTTAGTTTGAGGGGCTGCCTTAGTTTGAGCGGTTGCCTTAGTTTGAGCGGCTGCCTTAGGTTGAGGGGCTGCCTTAGATTGAGGGGTTGCCTTAGTTTGAGCGGCTGCCTTAGTTTGAGAGATTGCCTTAGTTTGAGCGGCTGCCTCAGTGTGAGCGGCTGCCTTAGTTTGAGCGGATGCCTTCTTTTGAGCGGATGCCTTAGTTTGAGCGGTTGCCTTAGTTTGAGCGGCTGCCTCGGTTTGAGCGGCTGCCTTAGTTTGAGCGGATGCCTTCTTTTGAGCGGGTGCCTTAGTTTGAGCGGTTGCCTTAGTTTGAGCGGCTGCCTCAGTTTGAGCGGCTGCCTTAGTGTGAGCGGTTGCCTTAGTTTGAGGGGTTACCTTAGTTTGAGCGGTTGCCTTAGTTTGAGGGGTTGCCTTAGTTTGAGCGGCTGCCTTAGTGTGAGCGGTTGCCTTAGTTTGAGGGGTTGCCTTAGTTTGAGCGGCTGCCTTAGTGTGAGCGACTGCCTTAGTTTGAGGGGTTGCCTTACTTTGAGCTGTTGCCTTAGTTTGAGGGGTTGCCGTAGTTTGAGCGGTTGCCTTAGTTTGAGCGGATGCCTTAGTTTGAGCGGATGCCTTAGTTTGAGCGGATGCCTTAGTTTGAGGAGTTGCTTTAGTTTGAGCGGCTGCCTTAGTTTGAGGGTTTGCCTAGTTTGAGCGGCTGCTTTTTTTGAGCGGCTGACTTAGTTTGAGCGGATGCCTTCTTTTGAGCGGATGCCTTAGTTTGAGGGGCTGCTTTAGTTTGAGCGGTTGCCTTAGTTTGAGCGGCTGCCTTACTTTGAGCAGCTGCCATAGTTTGAGCGGTTGCCTTGCTTCGAGGGGCTGCCTTGGTTTGAGGGGTTGCCTTAGTTTGAGGGGTTGCTTTAGTTTGAGCGGCTGCCTTAGTTTGAGGGGTTGCTTTAGTTTGAGCGGCTGCCTTAGTTTGAGCGGTTGCCTTAGTTTGACGGGTTGCTTTAGTTTGAGCGGCTGCCTTAGTTTGAGCGGTTGCCTTAGTTTGAGGGGTTGCTTTAGTTTGAGCGGTTGCCTTAGTTTGAGGGGTTGCTTTAGTTTGAGCGGCTGCCTTAGTTTGAGCGGTTGCCTTAGCTTGACGGGTTGCTTTAGTTTGAGCGGCTGCCTTAGTTTGAGCGGTTGCCTTAGTTTGAGGGGTTGCTTTAGTTTGAGCGGCTGCGTTAGTTTGAGCGGTTGCCTTAGTTTGAGGGGCTGCCTTAGTTTGAGGGGTTCTTTAAGTTTGAGCGGCTGCCTTAGTTTGAGGGGCTGCCTTCGTTTGAGGGGTTGCCTTAGTTTGAGCGGTTGCCTTAGTTTGAGGGGTTCCCTTAGTTTGAGCGGTTGCCTTAGTTTGAGGGGTTGCCTTAGTTTGAGCGATTGTCTTAGTTGGAGGGGCTGCCTTAGTTTGAGCTTTTGCCTTAGTTTGAGGGGCTGCCTTGGTTGAGCGGCTGCCTTAGCTTGAGCTGTTGCCTTAGTTTGAGCGGCTGCCTTTGTTTGAGGGGCTGCCTTAGTTTGAGGGGCTGCCTTAGTTTGAGCGGTTGCCTTAGTTTGAGCTGTTGCCTTAGTTTGAGGGGTTGCCTTAGTTTGAGCTTCTGCCTTAGTTTGAGCGGTTGCCTCAGTTTGAGGGGTTGCCGTACTTTGAGCGGCTGCCTTAGTTTGAGGGGCTGCCTTAGTTTGAGCTGCTGCCTTAGTTTGAGGGGTTGCCTTAGTTTGAGGGGCTGCCTTATTTTGAGGGGTTGCCTTAGTTTGAGCGGCTTCCTTAGTTTGAGCAGCTTCCTTAGTTTGAGCGGCTGCATTAGTTTGAGCGCTTGCCTTAGTTTGAGCGGCTTCCTTAGTTTGAGCGGCTGCCTCAGTTTGAGCGGTTCCCTTAGATGGAGGGGCTGCCTTAGTTTGTGGGGTTGCTTTAGTTTGAGCGGTTGCCTTAGTTTGAGGGGCTGCCTTAGTTTGAGCGGTTGCCTTAGTTTGAGGGGCTGCCTTATTTTGAGGGGTTGCCTTAGTTTGAGCGGCTGCCTTAGTTTGAGCAGTTCCCTTAGTTTGCGGGGCTGCCTTAGTTTGTGGGGTTGCTTTAGTTTGAGCGGTTGCCTTAGTTTGAGTGGGTGCCTTAGTTTGAGGGGTTGCCTTCGTTTGAGCGGATGCCTTAGTTTGAGCGGTTGCCTTAGTTTGAGGGGTTGCTTTAGTTTGAGCGGCTGCCTTCTTTTGAGCGGATGCCTTAGTTTGAGCGGCTGCCTTAGTTTGAGGGGTTGCTTTAGTTTGAGCGGCTGCCTTAGTTTGAGCGGCTGCCTTAGATTGAGGGGTTGCTTTAGTTTGAGCGGCTGCCTTAGTTTGAGGGGCTGCCTTAGTTTGAGCGGTTGCCTTAGTTTGAGGGGCTGCCTTAGATTGAGGGGTTGCCTTAGTTTGAGCGGCTGCCTTAGTTTGAGAGATTGCCTTAGTTTGAGCGGCTGCCTCAGTGTGAGCGGCTGCCTTAGTTTGAGCGGATGCCTTCTTTTGAGCGGATGCCTTAGTTTGAGCGGTTGCCTTAGTTTGAGCGGCTGCCTCGGTTTGAGCGGCTGCCTTAGTTTGAGCGGATGCCTTCTTTTGAGCGGATGCCTTAGTTTGAGCGGTTGCCTTAGTTTGAGCGGCTGCCTCAGTTTGAGCGGCTGCCTTAGTGTGAGCGGTTGCCTTAGTTTGAGGGGTTACCTTAGTTTGAGCGGTTGCCTTAGTTTGAGGGGTTGCCTTAGTTTGAGCGGCTGCCTTAGTGTGAGCGGTTGCCTTAGTTTGAGGGGTTGCCTTAGTTTGAGCGGCTGCCTTAGTTTGAGGGGTTGCCTTAGTTTGAGCGGCTGCCTTAGATTGAGGGGTTGCTTTAGTTTGAGCGGCTGCCTTTGTTTGAGGGGCTGCCATGAGTTTGAGCAGTTGCCTTAGTTTGAGCGGCTGCCTTAGGTTGAGGGGCTGCCTTAGATTGAGGGGTTGATTTAGTTTGAGCGGCTGCCTTAGTTTGAGAGATTGCCTTAGTTTGAGCGGCTGCCTCAGTGTGAGCGGCTGCCGTAGTTTGAGCGGATGCCTTCTTTTGAGCGGATGCCTTAGTTTGAGCGGTTGCCTTAGTTTGAGCGGCTGCCTCGGTTTGAGCGGCTGCCTTAGTTTGAGCGGATGCCTTCTTTTGAGCGGATGCCTTAGTTTGAGCGGTTGCCTCAGTTTGAGCGGCTGCCTCAGTTTGAGCGGCTGCCTTAGTGTGAGCGGTTGCCTTAGTTTGAGGGGTTGCCTTAGTTTGAGCGGTTGCCTTAGTTTGAGGGGTTGCTTTAGTTTGAGCGGCTGCCTTAGTGTGAGCGGTTGCCTTAGTTTGAGGGGTTGCCTTAGTTTGAGCGGCTGCCTTAGTGTGAGCGACTGCCTTAGTTTGAGGGGTTGCCTTACTTTGAGCTGTTGCCTTAGTTTGAGGGGTTGCCGTAGTTTGAGCGGTTGCCTTAGTTTGAGGGGTTGCTTTAGTTTGAGCGGCTGCCTTAGTTTGAGGGGTTGCCTTAGTTTGAGCGGATGCCTTAGTTTGAGGAGTTGCTTTAGTTTGAGCGGCTGCCTTAGTTTGAGGGTTTGCCTAGTTTGAGCGGCTGCTTTTTTTGAGCGGCTGACTTAGTTTGAGCGGATGCCTTCTTTTGAGCGGATGCCTTAGTTTGAGGGGCTGCTTTAGTTTGAGCGGTTGCCTTAGTTTGAGCGGCTGCCTTACTTTGAGCAGCTGCCATAGTTTGAGCGGTTGCCTTGCTTCGAGGGGCTGCCTTGGTTTGAGGGGTTGCCTTAGTTTGAGGGGTTGCTTTAGTTTGAGCGGCTGCCTTAGTTTGAGGGGTTGCTTTAGTTTGAGCGGCTGCCTTAGTTTGAGCGGTTGCCTTAGTTTGACGGGTTGCTTTAGTTTGAGCGGCTGCCTTAGTTTGAGCGGTTGCCTTAGTTTGAGGGGTTGCTTTAGTTTGAGCGGTTGCCTTAGTTTGAGGGGTTGCTTTAGTTTGAGCGGCTGCCTTAGTTTTTGCGGTTGCCTTAGTTTGACGGGTTGCTTTAGTTTGAGCGGCTGCCTTAGTTTGAGCGGCTGCGTTAGTTTGAGCGGTTGCCTTAGTTTGAGGGGCTGCCTTAGTTTGAGGGGTTCTTTAAGTTTGAGCGGCTGCCTTAGTTTGAGGGGCTGCCTTCGTTTGAGGGGTTGCCTTAGTTTGAGCGGTTGCCTTAGTTTGAGGGGTTCCCTTAGTTTGAGCGGTTGCCTTAGTTTGAGGGGTTGCCTTAGTTTGAGCGATTGTCTTAGTTGGAGGGGCTGCCTTAGTTTGAGCTTTTGCCTTAGTTTGAGGGGCTGCCTTGGTTGAGCGGCTGCCTTAGCTTGAGCGGTTGCCTTAGTTTGAGCGGCTGCCTTTGTTTGAGGGGCTGCCTTAGTTTGAGGGGCTGCCTTAGTTTGAGCGGTTGCCTTAGTTTGAGCGGTTGCCTTAGTTTGAGGGGTTGCCTTAGTTTGAGCTTCTGCCTTAGTTTGAGCGGTTGCCTCAGTTTGAGGGGTTGCCGTACTTTGAGCGGCTGCCTTAGTTTGAGGGGCTGCCTTAGTTTGAGCTGCTGCCTTAGTTTGAGGGGTTGCCTTAGTTTGAGGGGCTGCCTTATTTTGAGGGGTTGCCTTAGTTTGAGCGGCTTCCTTAGTTTGAGCAGCTTCCTTAGTTTGAGCGGCTGCATTAGTTTGAGCGCTTGCCTTAGTTTGAGCGGCTTCCTTAGTTTGAGCGGCTGCCTCAGTTTGAGCGGTTCCCTTAGATGGAGGGGCTGCCTTAGTTTGTGGGGTTGCTTTAGTTTGAGCGGTTGCCTTAGTTTGAGGGGCTGCCTTAGTTTGAGCGGTTGCCTTAGTTTGAGGGGCTGCCTTAGTTTGAGCGGTTGCCTTAGTTTGAGGGGTTGCTTTAGGTTGAGGGGCTGCCTTAGTTTGAGCGGTTGCCTTAGTTTGAGGGGCTGCCTCAGTTTGAGCGGTTGCCTTAGTTTGAGGGGCTGCCTTAGTTTGAGGGGCTGCCTTAGTTTGAGCGGTTGCCTTAGTTTGAGCGGTTGCCTTAGTTTGAGGGGCTGCCTTAGTTTGAGCGGTTGCCTTAGTTTGAGGGGCTGCCTTAGTTTGAGGGGCTGCCTTAGTTTGAGCGGTTGCCTTAGTTTGAGGGGTTGCTTTAGGTTGAGGGGCTGCCTTATTTTGAGGGGCTGCCTTAGTTTGAGCGGTTGCCTTAGTTTGAGTGGTTGCCTTAGTTGGAGGGGTTGCCTTAGTTTGAGCGGTTGCCTTAGTTTGAGGGGCTGCCTTAGTTTGAGCGGTTGCCTTCGTTTGAGTGGTTGCCTGAGTTGGAGGGGTTGCCTTAGTTTGAGGGGTTGCTTTAGGTTGAGGGGTTGCTTTAGTTTGAGCGGCTGCCTTAGTTTGAGCGGTTGCCTTAAGTTGAGGGGTTGCTTTAGTTTGAGCGGCTGCGTTAGTTTGAGCGGTTGCCTCAGTTTGAGCGGCTGCCTTAGTTTGAGAGGTTGCCTTAGTTTGAGAGGCTGCCTCAGTTTGAGCGGCTGCCTTATTTTGAGCGGATGACTTCTTTTGAGCGGATGCCTTAGTTTGAGGGGCTGCCTTAGTTTGAGCGGCTGCCTTAGTTTGAGCGGATGCCTTCTTTTGACCGGATGCCTTAGTTTGAGCGGTTGCCTTAGTTTGAGCGGCTGCCTCAGTTTGAGCGGCTGCGTAAGTTTGAGCGGATGCCTTAGTTTGAGCGGCTTCCTTAGTGTGAGAGGTTGCCTTAGTTTGAGCGGCTGCCTTAGTGTGAGCAGCTGCCTTAGTTTGAGGGGTTGCCTTAGTTTGAGCGGCTGCCTTACTGTGAGCGGCTGCCTTAGTTTGAGGGGTTGCCTTACTTTGAGCTGTTGCCTTAGTTTGAGGGTTTGCCTTAGTTTGAGCGGATGCCTTAGTTTGAGGGGTTGCTTTAGTTTGAGCGGCTGCCTTAGTTTGAGGGGTTGCCTTAGTTTGAGCGGTTGCCTTAGTTTGAGCGGATGCCTTAGTTTGAGCGGATGCCTTCTTTTGAGCGGATGCCTTAGTTTGAGGGGCTGCCTTAGTTTGAGCGGTTGCCATAGTTTGAGCGGCTGCCTTAGTTTGAGCGGCTGCTTCAGTTTGAGCGGTTGCCTTGGTTTGAGGGGCTGCCTTAGTTTGAGGGGTTGCCTTACTTTGAGCTGTTGCCTTAGTTTGAGCGGTTGCCTTAGTTTGAGGTGCTGCCTTAGTTTGAGGGGTTCCTTAAGTTTGAGAGGCTGCCTTAGTTTGAGGGGCTGCCTTAGTTTGAGGGGTTGCCTTAGTTTGAGCGGTTGCCTTAGTTTGAGGGGTTGCCTTAGTTTGAGCGGTTGCCTTAGTTTGAGGGGTTGCCTTAGTTTGAGCGGTTGCCTTAGTTTGTGGGGCTGCCTTAGTTTGAGGGGCTCCCTTAGTTTGAGCGGTTACCTTAGTTTGAGGGGCTGCCTTAGTTTGAGGGGCTGCCTTAGTTTGTGCGGTTGCTTTAGTTTGAGCGGCTGCCTTAGTTTGAGGGGCTGCCTTAGTTTGAGGGGCTGCCTTAGTTTGAGCGGTTGCCTTAGTTTGAGCGGTTGCCTTACTTTGAGGGGTTGCCTTAGTTTCTGCGGCTGCCTTAGTTTGAGCGGTGGCCTTAGTTTGAGGGGTTGCCTTAGTTTGAGCGGCTGCCTTAGTTTGAGGGGCTGCCTTAGTTTGAGCGGCTGCCTTAGTTTGAGGGGTTGCCTTAGTTTGAGGGGCTGCCTTAGTTTGAGGGGTTGCCTTAGTTTGAGCGGCATCCTTAGTTTGAGCGGCTGCATTAGTTTGAGGGGTTGCCTTAGTTTGAGCGGCTTCCTTAGTTTGAGCGGCTGCCTGAGTTTGAGCTGTTGCCTTAGTTTGAGCGGCTTTCTTAGTTTGAGCGGTTGCCTCAGTTTGAGAGTCTGCCTTAGTTTGAGGGGTTGCCTTAGTTTGAGCGGCTGCCTTAGTTTGAGGGGCTGCCTTAATTTGAGGGGTTGCCTTAATTTGAGCGGCTGCCTTAGTTTGAGCGGCTGCCTGAGTTTGAGCTGTTGCCTTAGTTTGAGCGGCTTTCTTAGTTTGAGCGGTTGCCTGAGTTTGAGAGTCTGCCTTAGTTTGAGGGGTTGCCTTAGTTTGAGCGGCTGCCTTAGTTTGAGGGGTTACCTTAGTTTGAGGGGTTGCCTTAGTTTGAGCGGTTGCTTTCGTTTGTGATTCTGCCTTAGTTTGAGGGGTTGCCTTAGTTTGAGCGGCTTCCTTAGTTTGAGCGGCTGCCTGATTTTGAGCTGTTGCCTTAGTTTGAGCGGCTTTCTTAGTTTGAGCGGCTTTCTTAGTTTGAGCGGTTGCCTTAGTTTGAGAGTCTGCCTTAGTTTGAGGGGTTGCCTTAGTTTGAGCGGCTGCCTTAGTTTGAGGGGTTACCTTAGTTTGAGGGGTTGCCTTAGTTTGAGCGGTTGCTTTCGTTTGTGATTCTGCCTTAGTTTGAGGGGTTGCCTTAGTTTGAGCGGTTGCCTTAGTTAGAGCGTTTGCTTTAGTTTGAGAGTCCTCCTTAGTTTGAGGGGTTGCCTTATTTTGAGAGTCTGCCTTAGTTTGAGGGGTTGCCTTAGTTTGAACGTCTGCATCAGTTTGAGCGGATGCCTGAGTTGAGCGGTTGCCTTAGTTTGAGATTCTGCTTAGGTTGAGGGGCTGCCTTAGTTTGAGCGGTTGCCTTAGTTTGAGCGGCTGCCTAAGTTTGAGCGGATGCTTTAGTTTGAGGTCTTGCCTTAGTTAGAGCGGTTGCCTTATTTTGAGGGGCTGCCTTAGTTTGAGATTCTGCTTAGTTTGAGCGGCTGCCTCAGTTTTAACGGTTGCCTTAGTTTGAGCGGCTGCCTTAGTTTGAGCGGTTCCCTTAGATGGAGGGGCTGCCTTAGTTTGTGGGGTTGCTTTAGTTTGAGCGGTTGCCTTAGTTTGAGCGGCTGCCTTAGTTTGAGTGGCTGCCTTAGTTTGAGCGTTTGCCTCAGTTTGAGTGGTTGCCTTATTTGGAGGGGTTGCCTTAGTTTGAGGGGTTGCTTTAGGTTGAGGGGCTGCCTTAGTTTGAGGGGCTGCCTTAGTTTGAGCGGTTGCCTTAGTTTGAGTGGTTGCCTTATTGGAGGGGTTGCCTTAGTTTGAGCGGTTGCCTTAGTTTGAGGGGCTGCCTTAGTTTGAACGGTTGCCTTAGTTTGAGTGGTTGCCTGAGTTGGAGGGGTTGCCTTTGTTTGAGGGGTTGCTTTAGGTTGAGGGGCTGCCTTAGTTTGAGCGGTTGCCTTAGTTTGAGTGGTTGCCTTAGTTGGAGGCTTTGCCTTAGTTTGAGGGGTTGCTTTAGGTTGAGGGGCTGCCTTAGTTTGAGGGGCTGCCTTAGTTTGAGCGGCTGCCTTAGTTTGAGCGGTTCCCTTAGTTTGCGGGGCTGCCTTAGTTTGTGGGGTTGCTTTAGTTTGAGCGGTTGCCTTAGTTTGAGTGGGTGCCTTAGTTTGAGGGGTTGCCTTCGTTTGAGCGGATGCCTTAGTTTGAGCGGTTGCCTTAGTTTGAGGGGTTGCTTTATTTTGTGCGGCTGCCTACTTTTGAGCGGATGCCTTAGTTTGAGGGGCTCCCTTAGTTTGAGGGGTTGCTTTAGTTTGAGCGGCTGCCTTAGTTTGAGCGGCTCCCTTAGATTGAGGGGTTGCTTTAGTTTGAGGGGCTGCCTTAGTGTGAGCGGCTGCCTTAGTTTGAGCGGTAGCCTTAGTTTGAGGGGTTGCCTTAGTTTGAGCGGCTGCCTTGGTTTGAGGGGCTGCCTTAGTTTGAGGGGCTACCTGAGTTTGAGCGGTTGCCTTAGTTTGAGCGGTTGCCTGAGTTTGAGGGGTTGCCTTAGTTTGAGCGGCTGCCTTAGTTTGAGCGGTAGCCTTAGTTTGAGGGTTTGCCTTAGTTTGAGCGGCTGCCTTAGTTTGAGGGGTTGCCTTAGTTTGAGCCGCTTCCTTAGTTTGAGCGGCTGCCTTAGTTTGAGCGGTTGCCTTAAGTTGAGGGGTTGCTTTAGTTTGAGCGGCTGCGTTAGTTTGAGCGGTTGCCTCAGTTTGAGCGGCTGCCTTAGTTTGAGAGGTTGCCTTAGTTTGAGCGGCTGCCTCAGTTTGAGCGGCTGCCTTAGTTTGAGCGGCTTCCTTAGTGTGAGCGGTTGCCTTAGTTTGAGCGGCTGCCTTAGTGTGAGCAGCTGCCTTAGTTTGAGGGGTTGCCTTAGTTTGAGCGGCTGCCTTAGTGTGAGCGGCTGCCTTAGTTTGAGGGGTTGCCTTACTTTGAGCTGTTGCCTTAGTTTGAGGGTTTGCCTTAGTTTGAGCGGATGCCTTAGTTTGAGGGGTTGCTTTAGTTTGAGCGGCTGCCTGAGTTTGAGGGGTTGCCTTAGTTTGAGCGGCTGCCTTAGTTTGAGCGGATGCCTTAGTTTGAGCGGATGCCTTCTATTGAGCGGATGCCTTAGTTTGAGGGGCTGCCTTAGTTTGAGCGGTTGCCATAGTTTGAGCGGCTGCCTTAGTTTGAGCGGCTGCTTCAGTTTGAGCGGTTGCCTTGGTTTGAGGGGCTGCCTTAGTTTGAGCGGCTGCCTTAGTTTGAGCGGCTGCTTCAGTTTGAGCGGTTGCCTTGGTTTGAGGGGCTGCCTTAGTTTGAGGGGTTGCCTTACTTTGAGCTGTTGCCTTAGTTTGAGCGGTTGCCTTAGTTTGAGGTGCTGCCTTAGTTTGAGGGGTTCCTTAAGTTTGAGAGGCTGCCTTAGTTTGAGGGGCTGCCTTAGTTTGAGGGGTTGCCTTAGTTTGAGCGGTTGCCATAGTTTGAGGGGTTGCCTTAGTTTGAGCGGTTGCCTTAGTTTGAGGGGTTGCCTTAGTTTGAGCGGTTGCCTTAGTTTTTGGGGCTGCCTTAGTTTGAGGGGCTCCCTTAGTTTGAGCGGTTGCCTTAGTTTGAGGGGCTGCCTTAGTTTGAGGGGCTGCCTTAGTTTGTGCGGTTGCCTTAGTTTGAGCGGCTGCCTTTGTTTGAGGGGCTGCCTTAATTTGAGGGGCTGCCTTAGTTTGAGCGGTTGCCTTAGTTTGAGCGGTTGCCTTACTTTGAGGGGTTGCCTTAGTTTCTGCGGCTGCCTTAGTTTGAGCGGTTGCCTTAGTTTGAGGGGTTGCCTTAGTTTGAGCGGCTGCCTTAGTTTGTGGGGCTGCCTTAGTTTGAGCGGCTGCCTTAGTTTGAGGGGTTGCCTTAGTTTGAGGGGCTGCCTTAGTTTGAGGGGTTGCCTTAGTTTGAGCGGCATCCTTAGTTTGAGCAGCTTCCTTAGTTTGAGCGGCTGCATTAGTTTTAGGGGTTGCCTTAGTTTGAGCGGCTTCCTTAGTTTGAGCGGCTGCCTGAGTTTGAGCTGTTGCCTTAGTTTGAGCGGCTTTCTTAGTTTGAGCGGTTGCCTCAGTTTGAGAGTCTGCCTTAGTTTGAGGGGTTGCCTTAGTTTGAGCGGCTGCCTTAGTTTGAGGGGCTGCCTTAGTTTGAGGGGTTGCCTTAATTTGAGCGGCTGCCTTAGTTTGAGCGGCTGCCTGAGTTTGAGCTGTTGCCTTAGTTTGAGCGGCTTTCTTAGTTTGAGCGGTTGCCTTAGTTTGAGAGTCTGCCTTAGTTTGAGGGGTTGCCTTAGTTTGAGCGGCTGCCTTAGTTTGAGGGGTTACCTTAGTTTGAGGGGTTGGCTTAGTTTGAGCGGTTGATTTCGTTTGTGATTCTGCCTTAGTTTGAGGGGTTGCCTTAGTTTGAGTGGCTTCCTTAGTTTGAGCGGCTGCCTGAGTTTGAGCTGTTGCCTTAGTTTGAGTGGCTTTCTTAGTTTGAGCGGTTGCCTTAGTTTGAGAGTCTGCCTTAGTTTGAGGGGTTGCCTTAGTTTGAGCGGCTGCCTTAGTTTGAGGGGTTACCTTAGTTTGAGGGGTTGCCTTAGTTTGAGCGGCTGCCTTAGTTTGAGCGGTAGCCTTAGTTTGAGGGGTTGCCTTAGTTTGAGCGGCTGCCTTGGTTTGAGGGGCTGCCTTAGTTTGAGCGGCTGCTTTAGTTTGAGGGTTTGCCTTAGTTTGAGGGGCTGCCTTAGTTTGAGGGGTTGCCTTAGTTTGAGCCGCTTCCTTAGTTTGAGCGGCTGCCTTAGTTTGAGCGGTTGCCTTAAGTTGAGGGGTTGCTTTAGTTTGAGCGGCTGCGTTAGTTTGAGCGGTTGCCTCAGTTTGAGCGGCTGCCTTAGTTTGAGAGGTTGCCTTAGTTTGAGCGGCTGCCTCAGTTTGAGCGGCTGCCTTAGTTTGAGCGGATGACTTCTTTTGAGCGGATGCCTTAGTTTGAGGGGCTGCCTTAGTTTGAGCGGCTGCCTTAGCTTGAGCGGATGCCTTCTTTTGACCGGATGCCTTAGTTTGAGCGGTTGCCTTAGTTTGAGCGGCTGCCTCAGTTTGAGCGGCTGCGTAAGTTTGAGCGGATGCCTTAGTTTGAGCGGCTTCGTTAGTGTGAGCGGTTGCCTTAGTTTGAGCGGCTGCCTTAGTGTGAGCAGCTGCCTTAGTTTGAGGGGTTGCCTTAGTTTGAGCGGCTGCCTTAGTGTGAGCGGCTGCCTTAGTTTGAGGGGTTGCCTTACTTTGAGCTGTTGCCTTAGTTTGAGGGTTTGCCTTAGTTTGAGCGGATGCCTTAGTTTGAGGGGTTGCTTTAGTTTGAGCGGCTGCCTTAGTTTGAGGGGTTGCCTTAGTTTGAGCGGCTGCCTTAGTTTGAGCGGATGCCTTAGTTTGAGCGGATGCCTTCTATTGAGCGGATGCCTTAGTTTGAGGGGCTGCCTTAGTTTGAGCGGTTGCCATAGTTTGAGCGGCTGCCTTAGTTTGAGCGGCTGCTTCAGTTTGAGCGGTTGCCTTGGTTTGAGGGGCTGCCTTAGTTTGAGCGGCTGCCTTAGTTTGAGCGGCTGCTTCAGTTTGAGCGGTTGCCTTGGTTTGAGGGGCTGCCTTAGTTTGAGGGGTTGCCTTACTTTGAGCTGTTGCCTTAGTTTGAGCGGTTGCCTTAGTTTGAGGTGCTGCCTTAGTTTGAGGGGTTCCTTAAGTTTGAGAGGCTGCCTTAGTTTGAGGGGCTGCCTTAGTTTGAGGGGTTGCCTTAGTTTGAGCGGTTGCCATAGTTTGAGGGGTTGCCTTAGTTTGAGCGGTTGCCTTAGTTTGAGGGGTTGCCTTAGTTTGAGCGGTTGCCTTAGTTTGTGGGGCTGCCTTAGTTTGAGGGGCTCCCTTAGTTTGAGCGGTTGCCTTAGTTTGAGGGGCTGCCTTAGTTTGAGGGGCTGCCTTAGTTTGTGCGGTTGCCTTAGTTTGAGCGGCTGCCTTTGTTTGAGGGGCTGCCTTAGTTTGAGGGGCTGCCTTAGTTTGAGCGGTTGCCTTAGTTTGAGCGGTTGCCTTACTTTGAGGGGTTGCCTTAGTTTCTGCGGCTGCCTTAGTTTGAGCGGTTGCCTTAGTTTGAGGGGTTGCCTTAGTTTGAGCGGCTGCTTTAGTTTGAGGGGCTGCCTGAGTTTGAGCGGCTGCCTTAGTTTGAGGGGTTGCCTTAGTTTGAGGGGCTGCCTTAGTTTGAGGGGTTGCCTTAGTTTGAGCGGCATCCTTAGTTTGAGCAGCTTCCTTAGTTTGAGCGGCTGCATTAGTTTGAGGGGTTGCCTTAGTTTGAGCGGCTTCCTTAGTTTGAGCGGCTGCCTGAGTTTGAGCTGTTGCCTTAGTTTGAGCGGCTTTCTTAGTTTGAGCGGTTGCCTCAGTTTGAGAGTCTGCCTTAGTTTGAGGGGTTGCCTTAGTTTGAGCGGCTGCCTTAGTTTGAGAGGCTGCCTTAGTTTGAGGGGTTGCCTTAATTTGAGCGGCTGCCTTAGTTTGAGCGGCTGCCTGAGTTTGAGCTGTTGCCTTAGTTTGAGCGGCTTTCTTAGTTTGAGCGGTTGCCTTAGTTTGAGAGTCTGCCTTAGTTTGAGGGGTTGCCTTAGTTTGAGCGGCTGCCTTAGTTTGAGGGGTTACCTTAGTTTGAGGGGTTGCCTTAGTTTGAGCGGTTGATTTCGTTTGTGATTCTGCCTTAGTTTGAGGGGTTGCCTTAGTTTGAGCGGCTTCCTTAGTTTGAGCGGCTGCCTGAGTTTGAGCTGTTGCCTTAGTTTGAGTGGCTTTCTTAGTTTGAGCGGTTGCCTTAGTTTGAGAGTCTGCCTTAGTTTGAGGGGTTGCCTTAGTTTGAGCGGCTGCCTTAGTTTGAGGGGTTACCTTAGTTTGAGGGGTTGCCTTAGTTTGAGCGGTTGCTTTCGTTTGTGATTCTGCCTTAGTTTGAGGGGTTGCCTTAGTTTGAGCGGTTGCCTTAGTTAGAGCGTTTGCTTTAGTTTGAGAGTCCTCCTTAGTTTGAGGGGTTGCCTTATTTTGAGAGTCTGCCTTAGTTTGAGGGGTTGCCTTAGTTTGAACGTCTGCATCAGTTTGAGCGGATGCCTGAGTTGAGCGGTTGCCTTAGTTTGAGATTCTGCTTAGGTTGAGGGGCTGCCTTAGTTTGAGCGGATGCTTTAGTTTGAGGTCTTGCCTTAGTTAGAGCGGTTGCCTTATTTTGAGGGGCTGCCTTAGTTTGAGATTCTGCTTAGTTTGAGCGGCTGCCTCAGTTTTAACGGTTGCCTTAGTTTGAGCGGCTGCCTTAGTTTGAGCGGTTCCCTTAGCTGGAGGGGCTGCCTTAGTTTGTGGGGTTGCTTTAGTTTGAGCGGTTGCCTTAGTTTGAGCGGCTGCCTTAGTTTGAGGGGCTGCCTTAGTTTGAGCGTTTGCCTCAGTTTGAGTGGTTGCCTTATTTGGAGGGGTTGCCTTAGTTTGAGGGGTTGCTTTAGGTTGAGGGGCTGCCTTAGTTTGAGCGGTTGCCTTAGTTTGAGTGGTTGCCTTATTGGAGGGGTTGCCTTAGTTTGAGCGGTTGACTTAGTTTGAGTGGCTGCCTTAGTTTGAACGGTTGCCTTAGTTTGAGTGGTTGCCTGAGTTGGAGGGGTTGCCTTTGTTTAAGGGGTTGCTTTAGGTTGAGGGGCTGCCTTAGTTTGAGCGGTTGCCTTAGTTTGAGTGGTTGCCTTAGTTGGAGGCTTTGCCTTAGTTTGAGGGGTTGCTTTAGGTTGAGGGGCTGCCTTAGTTTGAGGGGCTGCCTTAGTTTGAGCGGCTGCCTTAGTTTGAGCGGTTCCCTTAGTTTGCGGGGCTGCCTTAGTTTGTGGGGTTGCTTTAGTTTGAGCGGTTGCCTTATGTGAGTGGGTGCCTTAGTTTGAGGGGTTGCCTTCGTTTGAGCGGATGCCTTAGTTTGAGCGGTTGCCTTAGTTTGAGGGGTTGCTTTAGTTTGTGCGGCTGCCTACTTTTGAGCGGATACCTTAGTTTGAGGGGCTGCCTTAGATTGAGGGGTTGCTTTAGTTTGAGGGGCTGCCTTAGTGTGAGCGGCTGCCTTAGTTTGAGCGGTTGCCTTAGTTTGAGCGGCTGCCTTTGTTTGAGGGGCTGCCTTAGTTTGAGGGGCTACCTGAGTTTGAGCGGTTGCCTTGGTTTGAGCGGTTGCCTGAGTTTGAGGGGTTGCCTTAGTTTGAGGGGTTGCTTTAGGTTGAGGGGCTGCCTTAGTTTGAGCGGTTGCCTTAGTTTGAGGGGTTGCTTTAGTTTGAGCGGCTGCCTTTGTGTGAGCGGTTGCCTTAGTTTGAGGGGTTGCCTTAGTTTGAGCGGCTGCCTTAGTGTGAGCGACTGCCTTAGTTTGAGGGGTTGCCTTACTTTGAGGGGTTGCCTTAGTTTGAGCGGTTGCCTTAGTTTGTGGGGCTGCCTTAGTTTGAGGGGCTCCCTTAGTTTGAGCGGTTGCCTTAGTTTGAGTGGCTGCCTTAGTTTGAGGGGCTGCCTTAGTTTGTGCGGTTGCCTTAGTTTGAGCGGCTGCCTTTGTTTGAGGGGCTGCCTTAATTTGAGGGGCTGCCTTAGTTTGAGCGGTTGCCTTAGTTTGAGCGGTTGCCTTACTTTGAGGGGTTGCCTTAGTTTCTGCGGCTGCCTTAGTTTGAGCGGTTGCCTTAGTTTGAGGGGTTGCCTTAGTTTGAGCGGCTGCCTTAGTTTGAGGGGCTGCCTTAGTTTGAGCGGCTGCCTTAGTTTGAGGGGTTGCCTTAGTTTGAGGGGCTGCCTTAGTTTGAGGGGTTGCCTTAGTTTGAGCGGCATCCTTAGTTTGAGCAGCTTCCTTAGTTTGAGCGGCTGCATTAGTTTGAGGGGTTGCCTTTGTTTGAGCGGCTTCCTTAGTTTGAGCGGCTGCCTGAGTTTGAGCTGTTGCCTTAGTTTGAGCGGCTTTCTTAGTTTGAGCGGTTGCCTCAGTTTGAGAGTCTGCCTTAGTTTGAGGGGTTGCCTTAGTTTGAGCGGCTGCCTTAGTTTGAGGGGCTGCCTTAGTTTGAGGGGTTGCCTTAATTTGAGCGGCTGCCTTAGTTTGAGCGGCTGCCTGAGTTTGAGCTGTTGCCTTAGTTTGAGCGGCTTTCTTAGTTTGAGCGGTTGCCTTAGTTTGAGAGTCTGCCTTAGTTTGAGGGGTTGCCTTAGTTTGAGCGGCTGCCTTAGTTTGAGAGGCTGCCTTAGTTTGAGGGGTTGCCTTAATTTGAGCGGCTGCCTTAGTTTGAGCGGCTGCCTGAGTTTGAGCTGTTGCCTTAGTTTGAGCGGCTTTCTTAGTTTGAGCGGTTGCCTTAGTTTGAGAGTCTGCCTTAGTTTGAGGGGTTGCCTTAGTTTGAGCGGCTGCCTTAGTTTGAGGGGTTACCTTAGTTTGAGGGGTTGCCTTAGTTTGAGCGGTTGATTTCGTTTGTGATTCTGCCTTAGTTTGAGGGGTTGCCTTAGTTTGAGCGGCTTCCTTAGTTTGAGCGGCTGCCTGAGTTTGAGCTGTTGCCTTAGTTTGAGTGGCTTTCTTAGTTTGAGCGGTTGCCTTAGTTTGAGAGTCTGCCTTAGTTTGAGGGGTTGCCTTAGTTTGAGCGGCTGCCTTAGTTTGAGGGGTTACCTTAGTTTGAGGGGTTGCCTTAGTTTGAGCGGTTGCTTTCGTTTGTGATTCTGCCTTAGTTTGAGGGGTTGCCTTAGTTTGAGCGGTTGCCTTAGTTAGAGCGTTTGCTTTAGTTTGAGAGTCCTCCTTAGTTTGAGGGGTTGCCTTATTTTGAGAGTCTGCCTTAGTTTGAGGGGTTGCCTTAGTTTGAACGTCTGCATCAGTTTGAGCGGATGCCTGAGTTGAGCGGTTGCCTTAGTTTGAGATTCTGCTTAGGTTGAGGGGCTGCCTTAGTTTGAGCGGATGCTTTAGTTTGAGGTCTTGCCTTAGTTAGAGCGGTTGCCTTATTTTGAGGGGCTGCCTTAGTTTGAGATTCTGCTTAGTTTGAGCGGCTGCCTCAGTTTTAACGGTTGCCTTAGTTTGAGCGGCTGCCTTAGTTTGAGCGGTTCCCTTAGCTGGAGGGGCTGCCTTAGTTTGTGGGGTTGCTTTAGTTTGAGCGGTTGCCTTAGTTTGAGCGGCTGCCTTAGTTTGAGGGGCTGCCTTAGTTTGAGCGTTTGCCTCAGTTTGAGTGGTTGCCTTATTTGGAGGGGTTGCCTTAGTTTGAGGGGTTGCTTTAGGTTGAGGGGCTGCCTTAGTTTGAGCGGTTGCCTTAGTTTGAGTGGTTGCCTTATTGGAGGGGTTGCCTTAGTTTGAGCGGTTGACTTAGTTTGAGTGGCTGCCTTAGTTTGAACGGTTGCCTTAGTTTGAGTGGTTGCCTGAGTTGGAGGGGTTGCCTTTGTTTAAGGGGTTGCTTTAGGTTGAGGGGCTGCCTTAGTTTGAGCGGTTGCCTTAGTTTGAGTGGTTGCCTTAGTTGGAGGCTTTGCCTTAGTTTGAGGGGTTGCTTTAGGTTGAGGGGCTGCCTTAGTTTGAGGGGCTGCCTTAGTTTGAGCGGCTGCCTTAGTTTGAGCGGTTCCCTTAGTTTGCGGGGCTGCCTTAGTTTGTGGGGTTGCTTTAGTTTGAGCGGTTGCCTTATGTGAGTGGGTGCCTTAGTTTGAGGGGTTGCCTTCGTTTGAGCGGATGCCTTAGTTTGAGCGGTTGCCTTAGTTTGAGGGGTTGCTTTAGTTTGTGCGGCTGCCTACTTTTGAGCGGATACCTTAGTTTGAGGGGCTGCCTTAGATTGAGGGGTTGCTTTAGTTTGAGGGGCTGCCTTAGTGTGAGCGGCTGCCTTAGTTTGAGCGGTTGCCTTAGTTTGAGCGGCTGCCTTTGTTTGAGGGGCTGCCTTAGTTTGAGGGGCTACCTGAGTTTGAGCGGTTGCCTTGGTTTGAGCGGTTGCCTGAGTTTGAGGGGTTGCCTTAGTTTGAGGGGTTGCTTTAGGTTGAGGGGCTGCCTTAGTTTGAGCGGTTGCCTTAGTTTGAGGGGTTGCTTTAGTTTGAGCGGCTGCCTTTGTGTGAGCGGTTGCCTTAGTTTGAGGGGTTGCCTTAGTTTGAGCGGCTGCCTTAGTGTGAGCGACTGCCTTAGTTTGAGGGGTTGCCTTACTTTGAGGGGTTGCCTTAGTTTGAGCGGTTGCCTTAGTTTGTGGGGCTGCCTTAGTTTGAGGGGCTCCCTTAGTTTGAGCGGTTGCCTTAGTTTGAGTGGCTGCCTTAGTTTGAGGGGCTGCCTTAGTTTGTGCGGTTGCCTTAGTTTGAGCGGCTGCCTTTGTTTGAGGGGCTGCCTTAATTTGAGGGGCTGCCTTAGTTTGAGCGGTTGCCTTAGTTTGAGCGGTTGCCTTACTTTGAGGGGTTGCCTTAGTTTCTGCGGCTGCCTTAGTTTGAGCGGTTGCCTTAGTTTGAGGGGTTGCCTTAGTTTGAGCGGCTGCCTTAGTTTGAGGGGCTGCCTTAGTTTGAGCGGCTGCCTTAGTTTGAGGGGTTGCCTTAGTTTGAGGGGCTGCCTTAGTTTGAGGGGTTGCCTTAGTTTGAGCGGCATCCTTAGTTTGAGCAGCTTCCTTAGTTTGAGCGGCTGCATTAGTTTGAGGGGTTGCCTTTGTTTGAGCGGCTTCCTTAGTTTGAGCGGCTGCCTGAGTTTGAGCTGTTGCCTTAGTTTGAGCGGCTTTCTTAGTTTGAGCGGTTGCCTCAGTTTGAGAGTCTGCCTTAGTTTGAGGGGTTGCCTTAGTTTGAGCGGCTGCCTTAGTTTGAGGGGCTGCCTTAGTTTGAGGGGTTGCCTTAATTTGAGCGGCTGCCTTAGTTTGAGCGGCTGCCTGAGTTTGAGCTGTTGCCTTAGTTTGAGCGGCTTTCTTAGTTTGAGCGGTTGCCTTAGTTTGAGAGTCTGCCTTAGTTTGAGGGGTTGCCTTAGTTTGAGCGGCTGCCTTAGTTTGAGGGGTTACCTTAGTTTGAGGGGTTGCCTTAGTTTGAGCGGTTGATTTCGTTTGTGATTCTGCCTTAGTTTGAGGGGTTGCCTTAGTTTGAGCGGCTTCCTTAGTTTGAGCGGCTGCCTGAGTTTGAGCTGTTGCCTTAGTTTGAGTGGCTTTCTTAGTTTGAGCGGTTGCCTTAGTTTGAGAGTCTGCCTTAGTTTGAGGGGTTGCCTTAGTTTGAGCGGCTGCCTTAGTTTGAGGGGTTACCTTAGTTTGAGGGGTTGCCTTAGTTTGAGCGGCTGCCTTAGTTTGAGCGGTAGCCTTAGTTTGAGGGGTTACCTTAGTTTGAGCGGCTGCCTTGGTTTGAGGGGCTGCCTTAGTTTGAGCTGCTGCTTTAGTTTGAGGGTTTGCCTTAGTTTGAGGGGCTGCCTTAGTTTGAGGGGTTGCCTTAGTTTGAGCCGCTTCCTTAGTCTGAGCGGCTGCCTTAGTTTGAGCGGTTGCCTTAAGTTGAGGGGTTGCTTTAGTTTGAGCGGCTGCGTTAGTTTGAGCGGTTGCCTCAGTTTGAGCGGCTGCCTTAGTTTGAGAGGTTGCCTTAGTTTGAGCGGCTGCCTCAGTTTGAACGGCTGCCTTAGTTTGAGCGGATGACTTCTTTTGAGCGGATGCCTTAGTTTGAGGGGCTGCCTTAGTTTGAGCGGCTGCCTTAGTTTGAGCGGATGCCTTCTTTTGACCGGATGCCTTAGTTTGAGCGGTTGCCTTAGTTTGAGCGGCTGCCTCAGTTTGAGCGGCTGCGTAAGTTTGAGCGGCTTCCTTAGTGTGAGCGGTTGCCTTAGTTTGAGCGGCTGCCTCAGTTTGAGCGGCTGCCTTAGTTTGAGCGGCTTCCTTAGTGTGAGCGGTTGCCTTAGTTTGAGGGGTTGCCTTACTTTGAGCTGTTGCCTTAGTTTGAGGGTTTGCCTTAGTTTGAGCGGATGCCTTAGTTTGAGGGGTTGCTTTAGTTTGAGCGGCTGCCTTAGTTTGAGGGGTTGCCTTAGTTTGAGCGGCTGCCTTAGTTTGAGCGGATGCCTTAGTTTGAGCGGATGCCTTCTATTGAGCGGATGCCTTAGTTTGAGGGGCTGCCTTAGTTTGAGCGGTTGCCATAGTTTGAGCGGCTGCCTTAGTTTGAGCGGCTGCTTCAGTTTGAGCGGTTGCCTTGGTTTGAGGGGCTGCCTTAGTTTGAGCGGCTGCCTTAGTTTGAGCGGCTGCTTCAGTTTGAGCGGTTGCCTTGGTTTGAGGGGCTGCCTTAGTTTGAGGGGTTGCCTTACTTTGAGCTGTTGCCTTAGTTTGAGCGGTTGCCTTAGTTTGAGGTGCTGCCTTAGTTTGAGGGGTTCCTTAAGTTTGAGAGGCTGCCTTAGTTTGAGGGGCTGCCTTAGTTTGAGGGGTTGCCTTAGTTTGAGCGGTTGCCATAGTTTGAGGGGTTGCCTTAGTTTGAGCGGTTGCCTTAGTTTGAGGGGTTGCCTTAGTTTGAGCGGTTGCCTTAGTTTGTGGGGCTGCCTTAGTTTGAGGGGCTCCCTTAGTTTGAGTGGTTGCCTTAGTTTGAGGGGCTGCCTTAGTTTGAGGGGCTGCCTTAGTTTGTGCGGTTGCCTTAGTTTGAGCGGCTGCCTTTGTTTGAGGGGCTGCCTTAGTTTGAGGGGCTGCCTTAGTTTGAGCGGTTGCCTTAGTTTGAGCGGTTGCCTTACTTTGAGGGGTTGCCTTAGTTTCTGCGGCTGCCTTAGTTTGAGCGGTTGCCTTAGTTTGAGGGGTTGCCTTAGTTTGAGCGGCTGCCTTAGTTTGAGGGGCTGCCTTAGTTTGAGCGGCTGCCTTAGTTTGAGGGGTTGCCTTAGTTTGAGGGGCTGCCTTAGTTTGAGGGGTTGCCTTAGTTTGAGCGGCATCCTTAGTTTGAGCAGCTTCCTTAGTTTGAGCGGCTGCATTAGTTTGAGGGGTTGCCTTAGTTTGAGCGGCTTCCTTAGTTTGAGCGGCTGCCTGAGTTTGAGCTGTTGCCTTAGTTTGAGCGGCTTTCTTAGTTTGAGCGGTTGCCTCAGTTTGAGAGTCTGCCTTAGTTTGAGGGGTTGCCTTAGTTTGAGCGGCTGCCTTAGTTTGAGGGGCTGCCTTAGTTTGAGGGGTTGCCTTAATTTGAGCGGCTGCCTTAGTTTGAGCGGCTGCCTGAGTTTGAGCTGTTGCCTTAGTTTGAGCGGCTTTCTTAGTTTGAGCGGTTGCCTTAGTTTGAGAGTCTGCCTTAGTTTGAGGGGTTGCCTTAGTTTGAGCGGCTGCCTTAGTTTGAGGGGTTACCTTAGTTTGAGGGGTTGCCTTAGTTTGAGCGGTTGATTTCGTTTGTGATTCTGCCTTAGTTTGAGGGGTTGCCTTAGTTTGAGCGGCTTCCTTAGTTTGAGCGGCTGCCTGAGTTTGAGCTGTTGCCTTAGTTTGAGTGGCTTTCTTAGTTTGAGCGGTTGCCTTAGTTTGAGAGTCTGCCTTAGTTTGAGGGGTTGCCTTAGTTTGAGCGGCTGCCTTAGTTTGAGGGGTTACCTTAGTTTGAGGGGTTGCCTTAGTTTGAGCGGTTGCTTTCGTTTGTGATTCTGCCTTAGTTTGAGGGGTTGCCTTAGTTTGAGCGGTTGCCTTAGTTAGAGCGTTTGCTTTAGTTTGAGAGTCCTCCTTAGTTTGAGGGGTTGCCTTATTTTGAGAGTCTGCCTTAGTTTGAGGGGTTGCCTTAGTTTGAACGTCTGCATCAGTTTGAGCGGATGCCTGAGTTGAGCGGTTGCCTTAGTTTGAGATTCTGCTTAGGTTGAGGGGCTGCCTTAGTTTGAGCGGATGCTTTAGTTTGAGGTCTTGCCTTAGTTAGAGCGGTTGCCTTATTTTGAGGGGCTGCCTTAGTTTGAGATTCTGCTTAGTTTGAGCGGCTGCCTCAGTTTTAACGGTTGCCTTAGTTTGAGCGGCTGCCTTAGTTTGAGCGGTTCCCTTAGCTGGAGGGGCTGCCTTAGTTTGTGGGGTTGCTTTAGTTTGAGCGGTTGCCTTAGTTTGAGCGGCTGCCTTAGTTTGAGGGGCTGCCTTAGTTTGAGCGTTTGCCTCAGTTTGAGTGGTTGCCTTATTTGGAGGGGTTGCCTTAGTTTGAGGGGTTGCTTTAGGTTGAGTGGCTGCCTTAGTTTGAGCGGTTGCCTTAGTTTGAGTGGTTGCCTTATTGGAGGGGTTGCCTTAGTTTGAGCGGTTGCCTTAGTTTGAGTGGCTGCCTTAGTTTGAACGGTTGCCTTAGTTTGAGTGGTTGCCTGAGTTGGAGGGGTTGCCTTTGTTTAAGGGGTTGCTTTAGGTTGAGGGGCTGCCTTAGTTTGAGCGGTTGCCTTAGTTTGAGTGGTTGCCTTAGTTGGAGGCTTTGCCTTAGTTTGAGGGGTTGCTTTAGGTTGAGGGGCTGCCTTAGTTTGAGGGGCTGCCTTAGTTTGAGCGGCTGCCTTAGTTTGAGCGGTTCCCTTAGTTTGCGGGGCTGCCTTAGTTTGTGGGGTTGCTTTAGTTTGAGCGGTTGCCTTAGTTTGAGTGGGTGCCTTAGTTTGAGGGGTTGCCTTCGTTTGAGCGGATGCCTTAGTTTGAGCGGTTGCCTTAGTTTGAGGGGTTGCTTTAGTTTGTGCGGCTGCCTACTTTTGAGCGGATGCCTTAGTTTGAGGGGCTGCCTTAGTTTGAGGGGTTGCTTTAGTTTGAGCGGCTGCCTTAGTTTGAGCTGCTCCCTTAGATTGAGGGGTTGCTTTAGTTTGAGGGGCTGCCTTAGTGTGAGCGGCTGCCTTAGTTTGAGCGGTTGCCTTAGTTTGAGCGGTTGCCTGAGTTTGAGGGGTTGCCTTAGTTTGAGGGGTTGCTTTAGGTTGAGGGGCTGCCTTAGTTTGAGCGGTTGCCTTAGTTTGAGTGGTTGCCTGAGTTGGAGGGGTTGCCTTTGTTTAAGGGGTTGCTTTAGGTTGAGGGGCTGCCTTAGTTTGAGCGGTTGCCTTAGTTTGAGGGGTTGCCTTAGTTTGAGCGGCTGCCTTAGTGTGAGCGACTGCCTTAGTTTGAGGGGTTGCCTTACTTTGAGCTGTTGCCTTAGTTTGAGGGGTTGCCGTAGTTTGAGCGGTTGCCTTAGTTTGAGGGGTTGCTTTAGTTTGAGCGGCTGCCTTAGTTTGAGGGGTTGCCTTAGTTTGAGCGGATGCCTTAGTTTGAGGAGTTGCTTTAGTTTGAGCGGCTGCCTTAGTTTGAGGGTTTGCCTAGTTTGAGCGGCTGCTTTTTTTGAGCGGCTGACTTAGTTTGAGCGGATGCCTTCTTTTGAGCGGATGCCTTAGTTTGAGGGGCTGCTTTAGTTTGAGCGGTTGCCTTAGTTTGAGCGGCTGCCTTACTTTGAGCAGCTGCCATAGTTTGAGCGGTTGCCTTGCTTCGAGGGGCTGCCTTGGTTTGAGGGGTTGCCTTAGTTTGAGGGGTTGCTTTAGTTTGAGCGGCTGCCTTAGTTTGAGGGGTTGCTTTAGTTTGAGCGGCTGCCTTAGTTTGAGCGGTTGCCTTAGTTTGACGGGTTGCTTTAGTTTGAGCGGCTGCCTTAGTTTGAGCGGTTGCCTTAGTTTGAGGGGTTGCTTTAGTTTGAGCGGTTGCCTTAGTTTGAGGGGTTGCTTTAGTTTGAGCGGCTGCCTTAGTTTGAGCGGTTGCCTTAGTTTGACGGGTTGCTTTAGATTGAGCGGCTGCCTTAGTTTGAGCGGCTGCGTTAGTTTGAGCGGTTGCCTTAGTTTGAGGGGCTGCCTTAGTTTGAGGGGTTCTTTAAGTTTGAGCGGCTGCCTTAGTTTGAGGGGCTGCCTTCGTTTGAGGGGTTGCCTTAGTTTGAGCGGTTGCCTTAGTTTGAGGGGTTCCCTTAGTTTGAGCGGTTGCCTTAGTTTGAGGGGTTGCCTTAGTTTGAGCGATTGTCTTAGTTGGAGGGGCTGCCTTAGTTTGAGCTTTTGCCTTAGTTTGAGGGGCTGCCTTGGTTGAGCGGCTGCCTTAGCTTGAGCGGTTGCCTTAGTTTGAGCGGCTGCCTTTGTTTGAGGGGCTGCCTTAGTTTGAGGGGCTGCCTTAGTTTGAGCGGTTGCCTTAGTTTGAGCGGTTGCCTTAGTTTGAGGGGTTGCCTTAGTTTGAGCTTCTGCCTTAGTTTGAGCGGTTGCCTCAGTTTGAGGGGTTGCCGTACTTTGAGCGGCTGCCTTAGTTTGAGGGGCTGCCTTAGTTTGAGCTGCTGCCTTAGTTTGAGGGGTTGCCTTAGTTTGAGGGGCTGCCTTATTTTGAGGGGTTGCCTTAGTTTGAGCGGCTTCCTTAGTTTGAGCAGCTTCCTTAGTTTGAGCGGCTGCATTAGTTTGAGCGCTTGCCTTAGTTTGAGCGGCTTCCTTAGTTTGAGCGGCTGCCTCAGTTTGAGCGGTTCCCTTAGATGGAGGGGCTGCCTTAGTTTGTGGGGTTGCTTTAGTTTGAGCGGTTGCCTTAGTTTGAGGGGCTGCCTTAGTTTGAGCGGTTGCCTTAGTTTGAGTTGTTGCCTTAGTTTGAGGGGTTGCCTTAGTTTGAGCTGTTGCCTTAGTTTGAGCGGCTTTCTTAGTTTGAGCGGTTGCCTCAGTTTGAGAGTCTGCCTTAGTTTGAGGGGTTGCCTTAGTTTGAGCGGCTGCCTTAGTTTGAGGGGCTGCCTTAGTTTGAGGGGTTGCCTTAATTTGAGCGGCTGCCTTAGTTTGAGCGGCTGCCTGAGTTTGAGCTGTTGCCTTAGTTTGAGCGGCTTTCTTAGTTTGAGCGGTTGCCTTAGTTTGAGAGTCTGCCTTAGTTTGAGGGGTTGCCTTAGTTTGAGCGGCTGCCTTAGTTTGAGGGGTTACCTTAGTTTGAGGGGTTGCCTTAGTTTGAGCGGTTGATTTCGTTTGTGATTCTGCCTTAGTTTGAGGGGTTGCCTTAGTTTGAGCGGCTTCCTTAGTTTGAGCGGCTGCCTGAGTTTGAGCTGTTGCCTTAGTTTGAGTGGCTTTCTTAGTTTGAGCGGTTGCCTTAGTTTGAGAGTCTGCCTTAGTTTGAGGGGTTGCCTTAGTTTGAGCGGCTGCCTTAGTTTGAGGGGTTACCTTAGTTTGAGGGGTTGCCTTAGTTTGAGCGGCTGCCTTAGTTTGAGCGGTAGCCTTAGTTTGAGGGGTTGCCTTAGTTTGAGCGGCTGCCTTGGTTTGAGGGGCTGCCTTAGTTTGAGCTGCTGCTTTAGTTTGAGGGTTTGCCTTAGTTTGAGGGGCTGCCTTAGTTTGAGGGGTTGCCTTAGTTTGAGCCGCTTCCTTAGTTTGAGCGGCTGCCTTAGTTTGAGCGGTTGCCTTAAGTTGAGGGGTTGCTTTAGTTTGAGCGGCTGCGTTAGTTTGAGCGGTTGCCTCAGTTTGAGCGGCTGCCTTAGTTTGAGAGGTTGCCTTAGTTTGAGCGGCTGCCTCAGTTTGAGCGGATGCCTTAGTTTGAGCGGATGACTTCTTTTGAGCGGATGCCTTAGTTTGAGGGGCTGCCTTAGTTTGAGCGGCTGCCTTAGTTTGAGCGGATGCCTTCTTTTGACCGGATGCCTTAGTTTGAGCGGTTGCCTTAGTTTGAGCGGCTGCCTCAGTTTGAGCGGCTGCGTAAGTTTGAGCGGATGCCTTAGTTTGAGCGGCTTCCTTAGTGTGAGCGGTTGCCTTAGTTTGAGCGGCTGCCTTAGTGTGAGCAGCTGCCTTAGTTTGAGGGGTTGCCTTAGTTTGAGCGGCTGCCTTAGTGTGAGCGGCTGCCTTAGTTTGAGGGGTTGCCTTAGTTTGAGCGGATGCCTTAGTTTGAGGGGTTGCTTTAGTTTGAGCGGCTGCCTTAGTTTGAGGGGTTGCCTTAGTTTGAGCGGATGCCTTAGTTTGAGGGTTTGCCTTAGTTTGAGCGGATGCCTTAGTTTGAGGGGTTGCTTTAGTTTGAGCGGCTGCCTTAGTTTGAGGGGTTGCCTTAGTTTGAGCGGCTGCCTTAGTTTGAGCGGATGCCTTAGTTTGAGCGGATGCCTTCTATTGAGCGGATGCCTTAGTTTGAGGGGCTGCCTTAGTTTGAGCGGTTGCCATAGTTTGAGCGGCTGCCTTAGTTTGAGCGGCTGCTTCAGTTTGAGCGGTTGCCTTGGTTTGAGGGGCTGCCTTAGTTTGAGCGGCTGCCTTAGTTTGAGCGGCTGCTTCAGTTTGAGCGGTTGCCTTGGTTTGAGGGGCTGCCTTAGTTTGAGGGGTTGCCTTACTTTGAGCTGTTGCCTTAGTTTGAGCGGTTGCCTTAGTTTGAGGTGCTGCCTTAGTTTGAGGGGTTCCTTAAGTTTGAGAGGCTGCCTTAGTTTGAGGGGCTGCCTTAGTTTGAGGGGTTGCCTTAGTTTGAGCGGTTGCCATAGTTTGAGGGGTTGCCTTAGTTTGAGCGGTTGCCTTAGTTTGAGGGGTTGCCTTAGTTTGAGCGGTTGCCTTAGTTTGTGGGGCTGCCTTAGTTTGAGGGGCTCCCTTAGTTTGAGCGGTTGCCTTAGTTTGAGGGGCTGCCTTAGTTTGAGGGGCTGCCTTAGTTTGTGCGGTTGCCTTAGTTTGAGCGGCTGCCTTTGTTTGAGGGGCTGCCTTAGTTTGAGGGGCTGCCTTAGTTTGAGCGGTTGCCTTAGTTTGAGCGGTTGCCTTACTTTGAGGGGTTGCCTTAGTTTCTGCGGCTGCCTTAGTTTGAGCGGTTGCCTTAGTTTGAGGGGTTGCCTTAGTTTGAGCGGCTGCCTTAGTTTGAGGGGCTGCCTTAGTTTGAGCGGCTGCCTTAGTTTGAGGGGTTGCCTTAGTTTGAGGGGCTGCCTTAGTTTGAGGGGTTGCCTTAGTTTGAGCGGCATCCTTAGTTTGAGCAGCTTCCTTAGTTTGAGCGGCTGCATTAGTTTGAGGGGTTGCCTTAGTTTGAGCGGCTTCCTTAGTTTGAGCGGCTGCCTGAGTTTGAGCTGTTGCCTTAGTTTGAGCGGCTTTCTTAGTTTGAGCGGTTGCCTCAGTTTGAGAGTCTGCCTTAGTTTGAGGGGTTGCCTTAGTTTGAGCGGCTGCCTTAGTTTGAGGGGCTGCCTTAGTTTGAGGGGTTGCCTTAATTTGAGCGGCTGCCTTAGTTTGAGCGGCTGCCTGAGTTTGAGCTGTTGCCTTAGTTTGAGCGGCTTTCTTAGTTTGAGCGGTTGCCTTAGTTTGAGAGTCTGCCTTAGTTTGAGGGGTTGCCTTAGTTTGAGCGGCTGCCTTAGTTTGAGGGGTTACCTTAGTTTGAGGGGTTGCCTTAGTTTGAGCGGTTGATTTCGTTTGTGATTCTGCCTTAGTTTGAGGGGTTGCCTTAGTTTGAGCGGCTTCCTTAGTTTGAGCGGCTGCCTGAGTTTGAGCTGTTGCCTTAGTTTGAGTGGCTTTCTTAGTTTGAGCGGTTGCCTTAGTTTGAGAGTCTGCCTTAGTTTGAGGGGTTGCCTTAGTTTGAGCGGCTGCCTTAGTTTGAGGGGTTACCTTAGTTTGAGGGGTTGCCTTAGTTTGAGCGGTTGCTTTCGTTTGTGATTCTGCCTTAGTTTGAGGGGTTGCCTTAGTTTGAGCGGTTGCCTTAGTTAGAGCGTTTGCTTTAGTTTGAGAGTCCTCCTTAGTTTGAGGGGTTGCCTTATTTTGAGAGTCTGCCTTAGTTTGAGGGGTTGCCTTAGTTTGAACGTCTGCATCAGTTTGAGCGGATGCCTGAGTTGAGCGGTTGCCTTAGTTTGAGATTCTGCTTAGGTTGAGGGGCTGCCTTAGTTTGAGCGGATGCTTTAGTTTGAGGTCTTGCCTTAGTTAGAGCGGTTGCCTTATTTTGAGGGGCTGCCTTAGTTTGAGATTCTGCTTAGTTTGAGCGGCTGCCTCAGTTTTAACGGTTGCCTTAGTTTGAGCGGCTGCCTTAGTTTGAGCGGTTCCCTTAGCTGGAGGGGCTGCCTTAGTTTGTGGGGTTGCTTTAGTTTGAGCGGTTGCCTTAGTTTGAGCGGCTGCCTTAGTTTGAGGGGCTGCCTTAGTTTGAGCGTTTGCCTCAGTTTGAGTGGTTGCCTTATTTGGAGGGGTTGCCTTAGTTTGAGGGGTTGCTTTAGGTTGAGGGGCTGCCTTAGTTTGAGCGGTTGCCTTAGTTTGAGTGGTTGCCTTATTGGAGGGGTTGCCTTAGTTTGAGCGGTTGCCTTAGTTTGAGGGGCTGCCTTAGTTTGAACGGTTGCCTTAGTTTGAGTGGTTGCCTGAGTTGGAGGGGTGCCTTTGTTTAAGGGGTTGCTTTAGGTTGAGGGGCTGCCTTAGTTTGAGCGGTTGCCTTAGTTTGAGTGGTTGCCTTAGTTGGAGGCTTTGCCTTAGTTTGAGGGGTTGCTTTAGGTTGAGGGGCTGCCTTAGTTTGAGGGGTTGCCTTACTTTGAGCTGTTGCCTTAGTTTGAGCGGTTGCCTTAGTTTGAGGTGCTGCCTTAGTTTGAGGGGTTCCTTAAGTTTGAGAGGCTGCCTTAGTTTGAGGGGCTGCCTTAGTTTGAGGGGTTGCCTTAGTTTGAGCGGTTGCCTTAGTTTGAGGGGTTGCCTTAGTTTAAGCGGTTGCCTTAGTTTGAGGGGTTGCCTTAGTTTGAGCGGCTGCCTTAGTTTGAGGGGCTGCCTTAGTTTGTGCGGTTGCCTTAGTTTGAGCGGCTGCCTTAGTTTGAGGGGCTGCCTTAGTTTGAGGGGCTGCCTTAGTTTGAGCGGTTGCCTTAGTTTGAGCGGTTGCCTTACTTTGAGGGGTTGCCTTAGTTTCTGCGGCTGCCTTAGTTTGAGCGGTTGCCTTAGTTTGAGGGGTTGCCTTAGTTTGAGCGGCTGCCTTAGTTTGAGGGGCTGCCTGAGTTTGAGCGGCTGCCTTAGTTTGAGGGGTTGCCTTAGTTTGAGGGGCTGCCTTAGTTTGAGGGGTTGCCTTAGTTTGAGCGGCATCCTTAGTTTGAGCAGCTTCCTTAGTTTGAGCGGCTGCATTAGTTTGAGGGGTTGCCTTAGTTTGAGCGGCTTCCTTAGTTTGAGCGGCTGCCTGAGTTTGAGCTGTTGCCTTAGTTTGAGCGGCTTTCTTAGTTTGAGCGGTTGCCTCAGTTTGAGAGTCTGCCTTAGTTTGAGGGGTTGCCTTAGTTTGAGCGGCTGCCTTAGTTTGAGGGGCTGCCTTAATTTGAGGGGTTGCCTTAATTTGAGCGGCTGCCTTAGTTTGAGCGGCTGCCTGAGTTTGAGCTGTTGCCTTAGTTTGAGCGGCTTTCTTAGTTTGAGCGGTTGCCTTAGTTTGAGAGTCTGCCTTAGTTTGAGGGGTTGCCTTAGTTTGAGCGGCTGCCTTAGTTTGAGGGGTTACCTTAGTTTGAGGGGTTGCCTTAGTTTGAGCGGTTGCTTTCGTTTGTGATTCTGCCTTAGTTTGAGGGGTTGCCTTAGTTTGAGCGGCTTCCTTAGTTTGAGCGGCTGCCTGAGTTTGAGCTGTTACCTTAGTTTGAGGGGTTGCCTTAGTTTGAGCGGTTGCTTTCGTTTGTGATTCTGCCTTAGTTTGAGGGGTTGCCTTAGTTTGAGCGGTTGCCTTAGTTAGAGCGTTTGCTTTAGTTTGAGAGTCCTCCTTAGTTTGAGGGGTTGCCTTATTTTGAGAGTCTGCCTTAGTTTGAGGGGTTGCCTTAGTTTGAACGTCTGCATCAGTTTGAGCGGATGCCTGAGTTGAGCGGTTGCCTTAGTTTGAGATTCTGCTTAGGTTGAGGGGCTGCCTTAGTTTGAGCGGTTGCCTTAGTTTGAGCGGCTGCCTAAGTTTGAGCGGATGCTTTAGTTTGAGGTCTTGCCTTAGTTAGAGCGGTTGCCTTATTTTGAGGGGCTGCCTTAGTTTGAGATTCTGCTTAGTTTGAGCGGCTGCCTCAGTTTTAACGGTTGCCTTAGTTTGAGCGGCTGCCTTAGTTTGAGCGGTTCCCTTAGATGGAGGGGCTGCCTTAGTTTGTGGGGTTGCTTTAGTTTGAGCGGTTGCCTTAGTTTGAGCGGCTGCCTTAGTTTGAGGGGCTGCCTTAGTTTGAGCTTTTGCCTCAGTTTGAGTGGTTGCCTTATTTGGAGGGGTTGCCTTAGTTTGAGGGGTTGCTTTAGGTTGAGGGGCTGCCTTAGTTTGAGGGGCTGCCTTAGTTTGAGCGGTTGCCTTAGTTTGAGTGGTTGCCTTATTGGAGGGGTTGCCTTAGTTTGAGCGGTTGCCTTAGTTTGAGGGGCTGCCTTAGTTTGAACGGTTGCCTTAGTTTGAGTGGTTGCCTGAGTTGGAGGGGTTGCCTTTGTTTGAGGGGTTGCTTTAGGTTGAGGGGCTGCCTTAGTTTGAGCGGTTGCCTTAGTTTGAGTGGTTGCCTTAGTTGGAGGCTTTGCCTTAGTTTGAGGGGTTGCTTTAGGTTGAGGGGCTGCCTTAGTTTGAGGGGCTGCCTTAGTTTGAGCGGCTGCCTTAGTTTGAGCGGTTCCCTTAGTTTGCGGGGCTGCCTTAGTTTGTGGGGTTGCTTTAGTTTGAGCCGTTGCCTTAGTTTGAGTGGGTGCCTTAGTTTGAGGGGTTGCCTTCGTTTGAGCGGATGCCTTAGTTTGAGCGGTTGCCTTAGTTTGAGGGGTTGCTTTATTTTGTGCGGCTGCCTACTTTTGAGCGGATGCCTTAGTTTGAGGGGCTCCCTTAGTTTGAGGGGTTGCTTTAGTTTGAGCGGCTGCCTTAGTTTGAGCGGCTCCCTTAGATTGAGGGGTTGCTTTAGTTTGAGGGGCTGCCTTAGTGTGAGCGGCTGCCTTAGTTTGAGCGGTAGCCTTAGTTTGAGGGGTTGCCTTAGTTTGAGCGGCTGCCTTGGTTTGAGGGGCTGCCTTAGTTTGAGGGGCTACCTGAGTTTGAGCGGTTGCCTTAGTTTGAGCGGTTGCCTGAGTTTGAGGGGTTGCCTTAGTTTGAGCGGCTGCCTTAGTTTGAGCGGTAGCCTTAGTTTGAGGGGTTGCCTTAGTTTGAGCGGCTGCCTTGGTTTGAGGGGCTGCCTTAGTTTGAGCTGCTGCTTTAGTTTGAGGGTTTGCCTTAGTTTGAGGGGCTGCCTTAGTTTGAGGGGTTGCCTTAGTTTGAGCCGCTTCCTTAGTTTGAGCGGCTGCCTTAGTTTGAGCGGTTGCCTTAAGTTGAGGGGTTGCTTTAGTTTGAGCGGCTGCGTTAGTTTGAGCGGTTGCCTCAGTTTGAGCGGCTGCCTTAGTTTGAGAGGTTGCCTTAGTTTGAGCGGCTGCCTCAGTTTGAGCGGCTGCCTTAGTTTGAGCGGATGACTTCTTTTGAGCGGATGCCTTAGTTTGAGGGGCTGCCTTAGTTTGAGCGGCTGCCTTAGTTTGAGCGGATGCCTTCTTTTGACCGGATGCCTTAGTTTGAGCGGTTGCCTTAGTTTGAGCGGCTGCCTCAGTTTGAGCGGCTGCGTAAGTTTGAGCGGATGCCTTAGTTTGAGCGGCTTCCTTAGTGTGAGCGGTTGCCTTAGTTTGAGCGGCTGCCTTAGTGTGAGCAGCTGCCTTAGTTTGAGGGGTTGCCTTAGTTTGAGCGGCTGCCTTAGTGTGAGCGGCTGCCTTAGTTTGAGGGGTTGCCTTACTTTGAGCTGTTGCCTTAGTTTGAGGGTTTGCCTTAGTTTGAGCGGATGCCTTAGTTTGAGGGGTTGCTTTAGTTTGAGCGGCTGCCTTAGTTTGAGGGGTTGCCTTAGTTTGAGCGGCTGCCTTAGTTTGAGCGGATGCCTTAGTTTGAGCGGATGCCTTCTATTGAGCGGATGCCTTAGTTTGAGGGGCTGCCTTATTTTGAGCGGTTGCCATAGTTTGAGCGGCTGCCTTAGTTTGAGCGGCTGCTTCAGTTTGAGCGGTTGCCTTGGTTTGAGGGGCTGCCTTAGTTTGAGCGGCTGCCTTAGTTTGAGCGGCTGCTTCAGTTTGAGCGGTTGCCTTGGTTTGAGGGGCTGCCTTAGTTTGAGGGGTTGCCTTACTTTGAGCTGTTGCCTTAGTTTGAGCGGTTGCCTTAGTTTGAGGTGCTGCCTTAGTTTGAGGGGTTCCTTAAGTTTGAGAGGCTGCCTTAGTTTGAGGGGCTGCCTTAGTTTGAGGGGTTGCCTTAGTTTGAGCGGTTGCCATAGTTTGAGGGGTTGCCTTAGTTTGAGCGGTTGCCTTAGTTTGAGGGGTTGCCTTAGTTTGAGCGGTTGCCTTAGTTTGTGGGGCTGCCTTAGTTTGAGGGGCTCCCTTAGTTTGAGCGGTTGCCTTAGTTTGAGGGGCTGCCTTAGTTTGGGGGGCTGCCTTAGTTTGTGCGGTTGCCTTAGTTTGAGCGGCTGCCTTTGTTTGAGGGGCTGCCTTAATTTGAGGGGCTGCCTTAGTTTGAGCGGTTGCCTTAGTTTGAGCGGTTGCCTTACTTTGAGGGGTTGCCTTAGTTTCTGCGGCTGCCTTAGTTTGAGCGGTTGCCTTAGTTTGAGGGGTTGCCTTAGTTTGAGCGGCTGCCTTAGTTTGAGGGGCTGCCTTAGTTTGAGCGGCTGCCTTAGTTTGAGGGGTTGCCTTAGTTTGAGGGGCTGCCTTAGTTTGAGGGGTTGCCTTAGTTTGAGCGGCATCCTTAGTTTGAGCAGCTTCCTTAGTTTGAGCGGCTGCATTAGTTTGAGGGGTTGCCTTAGTTTGAGCGGCTTCCTTAGTTTGAGCGGCTGCCTGAGTTTGAGCTGTTGCCTTAGTTTGAGCGGCTTTCTTAGTTTGAGCGGTTGCCTCAGTTTGAGAGTCTGCCTTAGTTTGAGGGGTTGCCTTAGTTTGAGCGGCTGCCTTAGTTTGAGTGGCTGCCTTAGTTTGAGGGGTTGCCTTAATTTGAGCGGCTGCCTTAGTTTGAGCGGCTGCCTGAGTTTGAGCTGTTGCCTTAGTTATAGCGGCTTTCTTAGTTTGAGCGGTTGCCTTAGTTTGAGAGTCTGCCTTAGTTTGAGGGGTTGCCTTAGTTTGAGCGGCTGCCTTAGTTTGAGGGGTTACCTTAGTTTGAGGGGTTGCCTTAGTTTGAGCGGTTGATTTCGTTTGTGATTCTGCCTTAGTTTGAGGGGTTGCCTTAGTTTGAGCGGCTTCCTTAGTTTGAGCGGCTGCCTGAGTTTGAGCTGTTGCCTTAGTTTGAGTGGCTTTCTTAGTTTGAGCGGTTGCCTTAGTTTGAGAGTCTGCCTTAGTTTGAGGGGTTGCCTTAGTTTGAGCGGCTGCCTTAGTTTGAGGGGTTACCTGAGTTTGAGGGGTTGCCTTAGTTTGAGCGGCTGCCTTAGTTTGAGCGGTAGCCTTAGTTTGAGGGGTTGCCTTAGTTTGAGCGGCTGCCTTGGTTTGAGGGGCTGCCTTAGTTTGAGCTGCTGCTTTAGTTTGAGGGTTTGCCTTAGTTTGAGGGGCTGCCTTAGTTTGAGGGGTTGCCTTAGTTTGAGCCGCTTCCTTAGTTTGAGCGGCTGCCTTAGTTTGAGCGGTTGCCTTAAGTTGAGGGGTTGCTTTAGTTTGAGCGGCTGCGTTAGTTTGAGCGGTTGCCTCAGTTTGAGCGGCTGCCTTAGTTTGAGAGGTTGCCTTAGTTTGAGCGGCTGCCTCAGTTTGAGCGGCTGCCTTAGTTTGAGCGGATGACTTCTTTTGAGCGGATGCCTTAGTTTGAGGGGCTGCCTTAGTTGGAGCGGCTGCCTTAGTTTGAGCAGATGCCTTCTTTTGACCGGATGCCTTAGTTTGAGCGGTTGCCTTAGTTTGAGCGGCTGCCTCAGTTTGAGCGGCTGCGTAAGTTTGAGCGGATGCCTTAGTTTGAGCGGCTTCCTTAGTGTGAGCAGCTGCCTTAGTTTGAGGGGTTGCCTTAGTTTGAGCGGCTGCCTTAGTGTGAGCGGCTGCCTTAGTTTGAGGGGTTGCCTTACTTTGAGCTGTTGCCTTAGTTTGAGGGTTTGCCTTAGTTTGAGCGGATGCCTTAGTTTGAGGGGTTGCTTTAGTTTGAGCGGCTGCCTTAGTTTGAGGGGTTGCCTTAGTTTGAGCGGCTGCCTTAGTTTGAGCGGATGCCTTTGTTTGAGCGGATGCCTTCTATTGAGCGGATGCCTTAGTTTGAGGGGCTGCCTTAGTTTGAGCGGTTGCCATAGTTTGAGCGGCTGCCTTAGTTTGAGCGGCTGCTTCAGTTTGAGCGGTTGCCTTGGTTTGAGGGGCTGCCTTAGTTTGAGCGGCTGCCTTAGTTTGAGCGGCTGCTTCAGTTTGAGCGGTTGCCTTGGTTTGAGGGGCTGCCTTAGTTTGAGGGGTTGCCTTACTTTGAGCTGTTGCCTTAGTTTGAGCGGTTGCCTTAGTTTGAGGTGCTGCCTTAGTTTGAGGGGTTCCTTAAGTTTGAGAGGCTGCCTTAGTTTGAGGGGCTGCCTTAGTTTGAGGGGTTGCCTTAGTTTGAGCGGTTGCCATAGTTTGAGGGGTTGCCTTAGTTTGAGCGGTTGCCTTAGTTTGAGGGGTTGCCTTAGTTTGAGCGGTTGCCTTAGTTTGTGGGGCTGCCTTAGTTTGAGGGGCTCCCTTAGTTTGAGCGGTTGCCTTAGTTTGAGGGGCTGCCTTAGTTTGAGGGGCTGCCTTAGTTTGTGCGGTTGCCTTAGTTTGAGCGGCTGCCTTTGTTTGAGGGGCTGCCTTAGTTTGAGGGGCTGCCTTAGTTTGAGCGGTTGCCTTAGTTTGAGCGGTTGCCTTACTTTGAGGGGTTGCCTTAGTTTCTGCGGCTGCCTTAGTTTGAGCGGTTGCCTTAGTTTGAGGGGTTGCCTTAGTTTGAGCGGCTGCTTTAGTTTGAGGGGCTGCCTGAGTTTGAGCGGCTGCCTTAGTTTGAGGGGTTGCCTTAGTTTGAGGGGCTGCCTTAGTTTGAGGGGTTGCCTTAGTTTGAGCGGCATCCTTAGTTTGAGCAGCTTCCTTAGTTTGAGCGGCTGCATTAGTTTGAGGGGTTGCCTTAGTTTGAGCGGCTTCCTTAGTTTGAGCGGCTGCCTGAGTTTGAGCTGTTGCCTTAGTTTGAGCGGCTTTCTTAGTTTGAGCGGTTGCCTCAGTTTGAGAGTCTGCCTTAGTTTGAGGGGTTGCCTTAGTTTGAGCGGCTGCCTTAGTTTGAGGGGCTGCCTTAGTTTGAGGGGTTGCCTTAATTTGAGCGGCTGCCTTAGTTTGAGCGGCTGCCTGAGTTTGAGCTGTTGCCTTAGTTTGAGCGGCTTTCTTAGTTTGAGCGGTTGCCTTAGTTTGAGAGTCTGCCTTAGTTTGAGCGGCTGCCTCAGTTTGAGCGGCTGCCTTAGTTTGAGCGGATGACTTCTTTTGATCGGATGCCTTAGTTTGAGGGGCTGCCTTAGTTTGAGCGGCTGCCTTAGTTTGAGCAGATGCCTTCTTTTGACCGGATGCCTTAGTTTGAGCGGTTGCCTTAGTTTGAGCGGCTGCCTCAGTTTGAGCGGCTGCGTAAGTTTGAGCGGATGCCTTAGTTTGAGCGGCTTCCTTAGTGTGAGCGGTTGCCTTAGTTTGAGCGGCTGCCTTAGTGTGAGCAGCTGCCTTAGTTTGAGGGGTTGCCTTAGTTTGAGCGGCTGCCTTAGTGTGAGCGGCTGCCTTAGTTTGAGGGGTTGCCTTACTTTGAGCTGTTGCCTTAGTTTGAGGGTTTGCCTTAGTTTGAGCGGATGCCTTAGTTTGAGGGGTTGCTTTAGTTTGAGCGGCTGCCTTAGTTTGAGGGGTTGCCTTAGTTTGAGCGGCTGCCTTAGTTTGAGCGGATGCCTTTGTTTGAGCGGATGCCTTCTATTGAGCGGATGCCTTAGTTTGAGGGGCTGCCTTAGTTTGAGCGGTTGCCATAGTTTGAGCGGCTGCCTTAGTTTGAGCGGCTGCTTCAGTTTGAGCGGTTGCCTTGGTTTGAGGGGCTGCCTTAGTTTGAGCGGCTGCCTTAGTTTGAGCGGCTGCTTCAGTTTGAGCGGTTGCCTTGGTTTGAGGGGCTGCCTTAGTTTGAGGGGTTGCCTTACTTTGAGCTGTTGCCTTAGTTTGAGCGGTTGCCTTAGTTTGAGGTGCTGCCTTAGTTTGAGGGGTTCCTTAAGTTTGAGAGGCTGCCTTAGTTTGAGGGGCTGCCTTAGTTTGAGGGGTTGCCTTAGTTTGAGCGGTTGCCATAGTTTGAGGGGTTGCCTTAGTTTGAGCGGTTGCCTTAGTTTGAGGGGTTGCCTTAGTTTGAGCGGTTGCCTTAGTTTGTGGGGCTGCCTTAGTTTGAGGGGCTCCCTTAGTTTGAGCGGTTGCCTTAGTTTGAGGGGCTGCCTTAGTTTGAGGGGCTGCCTTAGTTTGTGCGGTTGCCTTAGTTTGAGCGGCTGCCTTTGTTTGAGGGGCTGCCTTAGTTTGAGGGGCTGCCTTAGTTTGAGCGGTTGCCTTAGTTTGAGCGGTTGCCTTACTTTGAGGGGTTGCCTTAGTTTCTGCGGCTGCCTTAGTTTGAGCGGTTGCCTTAGTTTGAGGGGTTGCCTTAGTTTGAGCGGCTGCCTTAGTTTGAGGGGCTGCCTTAGTTTGAGCGGCTGCCTTAGTTTGAGGGGTTGCCTTAGTTTGAGGGGCTGCCTTAGTTTGAGGGGTTGCCTTAGTTTGAGCGGCATCCTTAGTTTGAGCAGCTTCCTTAGTTTGAGCGGCTGCATTAGTTTGAGGGGTTGCCTTAGTTTGAGCGGCTTCCTTAGTTTGAGCGGCTGCCTGAGTTTGAGCTGTTGCCTTAGTTTGAGCGGCTTTCTTAGTTTGAGCGGTTGCCTCAGTTTGAGAGTCTACCTTAGTTTGAGGGGTTGCCTTAGTTTGAGCGGCTGCCTTAGTTTGAGGGGCTGCCTTAGTTTGAGGGGTTGCCTTAATTTGAGCGGCTGCCTTAGTTTGAGCGGCTGCCTGAGTTTGAGCTGTTGCCTTAGTTTGAGCGGCTTTCTTAGTTTGAGCGGTTGCCTTAGTTTGAGAGTCTGCCTTAGTTTGAGGGGTTGCCTTAGTTTGAGCGGCTGCCTTAGTTTGAGGGGTTACCTTAGTTTGAGGGGTTGCCTTAGTTTGAGCGGTTGATTTCGTTTGTGATTCTGCCTTAGTTTGAGGGGTTGCCTTAGTTTGAGCGGCTTCCTTAGTTTGAGCGGCTGCCTGAGTTTGAGCTGTTGCCTTAGTTTGAGTGGCTTTCTTAGTTTGAGCGGTTGCCTTAGTTTGAGAGTCTGCCTTAGTTTGAGGGGTTGCCTTAGTTTGAGCGGCTGCCTTAGTTTGAGGGGTTACCTTAGTTTGAGGGGTTGCCTTAGTTTGAGCGGTTGCTTTCGTTTGTGATTCTGCCTTAGTTTGAGGGGTTGCCTTAGTTTGAGCGGTTGCCTTAGTTAGAGCGTTTGCTTTAGTTTGAGAGTCCTCCTTAGTTTGAGGGGTTGCCTTATTTTGAGAGTCTGCCTTAGTTTGAGGGGTTGCCTTAGTTTGAACGTCTGCATCAGTTTGAGCGGATGCCTGAGTTGAGCGGTTGCCTTAGTTTGAGATTCTGCTTAGGTTGAGGGGCTGCCTTAGTTTGAGCGGATGCTTTAGTTTGAGGTCTTGCCTTAGTTAGAGCGGTTGCCTTATTTTGAGGGGCTGCCTTAGTTTGAGATTCTGCTTAGTTTGAGCGGCTGCCTCAGTTTTAACGGTTGCCTTAGTTTGAGCGGCTGCCTTAGTTTGAGCGGTTCCCTTAGCTGGAGGGGCTGCCTTAGTTTGTGGGGTTGCTTTAGTTTGAGCGGTTGCCTTAGTTTGAGCGGCTGCCTTAGTTTGAGGGGCTGCCTTAGTTTGAGCGTTTGCCTCAGTTTGAGTGGTTGCCTTATTTGGAGGGGTTGCCTTAGTTTGAGGGGTTGCTTTAGGTTGAGGGGCTGCCTTAGTTTGAGCGGTTGCCTTAGTTTGAGTGGTTGCCTTATTGGAGGGGTTGCCTTAGTTTGAGCGGTTGCCTTAGTTTGAGGGGCTGCCTTAGTTTGAACGGTTGCCTTAGTTTGAGTGGTTGCCTGAGTTGGAGGGGTTGCCTTTGTTTAAGGGGTTGCTTTAGGTTGAGGGGCTGCCTTAGTTTGAGCGGTTGCCTTAGTTTGAGTGGTTGCCTTAGTTGGAGGCTTTGCCTTAGTTTGAGGGGTTGCTTTAGGTTGAGGGGCTGCCTTAGTTTGAGGGGCTGCCTTAGTTTGAGCGGCTGCCTTAGTTTGAGCGGTTCCCTTAGTTTGCGGGGCTGCCTTAGTTTGTGGGGTTGCTTTAGTTTGAGCGGTTGCCTTAGTTTGAGTGGGTGCCTTAGTTTGAGGGGTTGCCTTCGTTTGAGCGGATGCCTTAGTTTGAGCGGTTGCCTTAGTTTGAGGGGTTGCTTTAGTTTGTGCGGCTGCCTACTTTTGAGCGGATGCCTTAGTTTGAGGGGCTGCCTTAGTTTGAGGGGTTGCTTTAGTTTGAGCGGCTGCCTTAGTTTGAGCTGCTCCCTTAGATTGAGGGGTTGCTTTAGTTTGAGGGGCTGCCTTAGTGTGAGCGGCTGCCTTAGTTTGAGCGGTTGCCTTAGTTTGAGCGGCTGCCTTTGTTTGAGGGGCTGCCTTAGTTTGAGGGGCTACCTGAGTTTGAGCGGTTGCCTTAGTTTGAGCGGTTGCCTGAGTTTGAGGGGTTGCCTTAGTTTGAGCGGCTGCCTTAGTTTGAGCGGTTGCCTTAGTTTGAGGGGTTGCCTTAGTTTGAGCGGCTGCCTTGGTTTGAGGGGCTGCCTTTGTTTGAGCTGCTGCTTTAGTTTGAGGGTTTGCCTTAGTTTGAGGGGCTGCCTTAGTTTGAGGGGTTGTCTTAGTTTGAGCCGCTTCCTTAGTTTGAGCAGCTTCCTTAGTTTGAGCGGCTGCAAAAGTTTGAGCGGTTCCCTCAGTTGGAGCGGCTGGCTTAGTTTGTGGGGTTGTTTTAGTTTGAGCGGTTGCCTTAGTTTGAGGGGCTGCCTTAGTTTGAGCGGTTGCCTTAGTTTGAGTGGTTGCCTTAGTTTGAGGGGTTGCCTTAGTTTGAGGGGCTGCCTTAGTTTGAGCGGTTGCCTTAGTTTGAGTGGTTGACTTAGTTGGAGGGGTTCCCTTCCTTTGAGTGGTTGCTTTAGGTTGAGGGGATGCCTTAGTTTGAGGGGCTACCTTAGTTTGAGCGGTTGCCTTAGTTTGAGTGGTTGCCTTAGTAGGAGGGGTTGCCTTAGTTTGAGCGGTTGCCTTAGTTTGAGGGGCTGCCTTAGTTTGAGCGGTTGCCTTAGTTTGAGTGGTTGCCTTAGTTTGAGGGGTTGCTTTAGTTTGAGCGGCTGCCTTAGTTTGAGCGGTTGCCTTAGTTTGAGTGGTTGCCTTAGTTGGAGGGGTTGCCTTAGTTTGAGGGGTTTCTTTAGTTTGAGCGGCTGCCTTAGTTTGAGCGGTTGCCTTAGTTTGAGTGGTTGCCTTAGTTGGAGGGGTTGCCTTAGTTTGAGCGGCTGCGATAGTTTGAGCGGTTCCCTTATTTTGAGGGGCTGCCTTAGTTTGAGGGGTTCCTTAAGTTTGAGCGGCTGCCTTAGTTTGAGGGGCTGCCTTAGTTTGAGGGGTTGCCTTAGTTTGAGCGGTTGCCTGAGTTTGAGGGGTTGCCTTAGTTTGAGCGGTTGCCTTAGTTTGAGTGGTTGCCTTAGTTGGAGGGGTTGCCTTAGTTTGAGCGGCTGCGATAGTTTGAGCGGCTCCCTTATTTTGAGGGGCTGCCTTAGTTTGAGGGGTTCCTTAAGTTTGAGCGGCTGCCTTAGTTTGAGGGGCTGCCTTAGTTTGAGGGGTTGCCTTAGTTTGAGCGGTTGCCTGAGTTTGAGGGGTTGCCTTAGTTTGAGCGGTTGCCTTAGTTTGAGCGGTTGACTTAGTTTGAGGGGCTGCCTTAGTTTGAGGGGCTGCCTTAGTTTGAGGGGTTGCCTTAGTTTGAGGGGCTGCCTTAGTTTGAGGGGCTGCCTTAGATTGAGCTGTTGCCTTAGTTTGAGCGGCTGCCTTAGTTTGAGGGGCTGCCTTAGTTTGAGCGGTTGCCTTAGTATGAGGGGCTGCCTTAGTTTGAGGGGCTGCCTTAGTTTGAGCGGCTGCCTTAGTTTGAGCGGTTGCCTTAGTTTGAGGGGTTGCCTTAGTTTTAGCGGCTTTCTTAGTTTGAGCGGTTGCCTTAGTTTGAGAGTCTGTCTTAGTTTGAGGGGTTGCCTTAGTTTGAACGGCTGCCTGAGTTTGAGGGGCTGCCTTAGTTTGAGGGGTTGCCTTAGTTTGAGCGGTTGCTTTAGTTTGAGAGTCTGCCTTAGTTTGAGCGGCTGCCTTAGTTTGAGGGGTTGCCTTAGTTTGATCGGCTGCCTTAGTGTGAGGGGTTGCCTCAGTTTGAGGGGTTGCCTTAGTTTGAGCGGTTGCTTTAGTTTGTGAGTCTGCCTTAGTTTGAGGGGTTGCCTTAGTTTGAGGGGTTGCCTTTCTTTGAGCGGTTGCCTTAGTTAGAGTGGTTGCTTTAGTTTGAGAGTCTGCCTCAGTTTGAGGGGTTGCCTTATTTTGAGAGTCTGCCTTAGTTTGAGGGGTTGCCTTAGTTTGAACGTCTGCCTTAGTTTGAGAGGATGCCTGAGTTTGAGCGGTTGCCTTAGTTTGAGATTCTGCTTAGTTTGAGAGGCTGCCTTTGTTTGAGCGGTTGCCTTAGTTTGAGCGGCTGCCTAAGTTTGAGCGGATGCCTTAGTTTGAGTTGTTGCCTTAGTGAGAGCGGTTGCCTTATTTTGAGGAGCAGCCTTAGTTTGAGATTCTGCTTAGTTTGAGCGGCTGCCTCAGTTTTAGCGGTTGCCTTAGTTTGAGCGGCTGCCTTAGTTTGAGGGGCTGCCTTCGTTTGAGGGGTTGCCTTAGTTTGAGCGGCTGCCTTAGTTTCAGCGGTTCCCTTAGTTTGAGGGGCTGCCTTTGTTTGTGGGGTTGCTTTAGTTTGAGCGGCTGCCTTAGTTTGAGGGGCTGCCTTAGTTTGAGCGGCTGCCTTAGTTTGAGGGGCTGCCTTAGTTTGAGGGGCTGCCTTAGTTTGAGCGGTTGCCTTAGTATGAGGGGCTGCCTTAGTTTGAGGGGCTGCCTTAGTTTGAGCGGCTGCCTTAGTTTGAGCGGTTGCCTTAGTTTGAGGGGTTGCCTTAGTTTTAGCGGCTTTCTTAGTTTGAGCGGTTGCCTTAGTTTGAGAGTCTGCCTTAGTTTGAGTGGTTGCCTTAGTTTGAACGGCTGCCTGAGTTTGAGGGGCTGCCTTAGTTTGAGGGGTTGCCTTAGTTTGAGCGGTTGCTTTAGTTTGAGAGTCTGCCTTAGTTTGAGCGGCTGCCTTAGTTTGAGGGGTTGCCTTAGTTTGATCGGCTGCCTTAGTGTGAGGGGTTGCCTCAGTTGGAGGGGTTGCCTTAGTTTGAGCGGTTGCTTTAGTTTGTGAGTCTGCCTTAGTTTGAGGGGTTGCCTTAGTTTGAGGGGTTGCCTTTCTTTGAGCGGTTGCCTTAGTTAGAGTGGTTGCTTTAGTTTGAGAGTCTGCCTTAGTTTGAGGGGTTGCCTTATTTTGAGAGTCTGCCTTAGTTTGAGGGGTTGCCTTAGTTTGAACGTCTGCCTTAGTTTGAGAGGATGCCTGAGTTTGAGCGGTTGCCTTAGTTTGAGATTCTGCTTAGTTTGAGAGGCTGCCTTAGTTTGAGCGGTTGCCTTAGTTTGAGCGGCTGCCTAAGTTTGAGCAGATGCCTTAGTTTGAGGTGTTGCCTTAGTGAGAGCGGTTGCCTTATTTTGAGGAGCTGCCTTAGTTTGAGATTCTGCTTAGTTTGAGCGGCTGCCTCAGTTTTAGCGATTGCCTTAGTTTCAGCGGCTGCCTTAGTTTGAGGGGCTGCCTTAGTTTGAGGGGTTGCCTTAGTTTGAGCGGCAGCCTTAGTTTCAGCGGTTCCCTTAGTTTGAGGGGCTGTCTTTGTTTGTGGGGTTGCTTTAGTTTGAGCGGCTGCCTCAGTTTGAGCGGCTGCCTTAGTTTGAGCAGTTGCCTTAGTTTGAGCGGCTGCCTCAGTTTGAACGGCTGCCTTAGTTTGAGCGGATGCCTTAGTTTGAGGGGCTGCCTTTGTTTGAGCTGCTGCCTTAGTTTGAGGGGCTGCCTTAGTTTGAACGGCTGCATCAGTTTGAGCGGCTGCCTCAGTTTGAGCGGTTGCCTTAGTTTGAGGGTTTGCCTTAGTTTGAGGGGTTGCCTTAGTTTGAACGGTTGCCTTAGTTTGAGGGGCTGCCTTATTTTGAGGGGTTCCTTAAGTTTGAGCGGCTGCCTTAGTTTGAGGGGCTGCCTTAGTTTGAGGGGTTGCCTTAGTTTGAGCGAAAGCCTGAGTTTGAGGGGTTGCCTTAGTTTGAGCGGTTACCTTAGTTTGAGGGGCTGCCTTAGTTTGAGGGGCTGCCTTAGTTTGAGCATTGCCTTAGTTTGAGGGGCTGCCTTAGTTTGAGGGGCGGTTTTAGATTGAGCTGTTGCCTTAGTTTGAGCGGCTGCCTTTGTTTGAGGCGCTGCCTTAGTTTGAGGGGCTGCCTTAGTATGAGGGGCTGCCTTAGTTTGAAGGTTTGCCTTCGTTTGAGGGGTTGCCTTAGTTTGAGGGGTTGCCTTATTTTGAGGGGTTGCCTTCCTTTGAGCGGCTGCCTTAGTTTGAGGGGATGCCTTAGTTTGAGGGGTTGCCTTAGTTTGAGTGGTTGCCTTAGTTTGAGCGGCTGCCTTAGTTTGAGGGGTTGCCTTAGTTTGAGGGGTTGCCTTAGTTTGAACGGTTGCTCTAGTTTGAGAGTCTGCCTTAGTTTGAGCGGTTGCCTTAATTTGAGGGGTTGCCTTAGTTTGAGCGGTTGCCTCAGTTAGAGCTGTTGCCTTATTTTGAGAGTCTGCCTTAGTTTGAGGGGTTGCCTTAGTTTGAGCGTCTGCCTCAGTTTGAGCGTATGCCTTAGTGTGAGTGGTTGCCTTAGTTTGAGATTCTGCTTAGTTTGAGGGGCTGCCTTAGTTTGAGGGGTTGCCTTAGTTTGAGCGGCTGCCTTAGTTTGAGCGGTTCCCTTAGTTTGAGGGGCTGCCTTTGTTTGTGGGGTGGCTTTAATTTGAGCGGCTGCCTCAGTTTGAGCGGCTGCCTTAGTTTGAGCAGTTGCCTTAGTTTGTGCGGCTGCCTCAGTTTGAACGGCTGCCTTAGTTTGAGCGGATGCCTTAGTTTGAGGGGCTGCCTTTGTTTGAGCTGCTGCCTTAGTTTGTGGGGCTGCCTTAGTTTGAGCGGCTGCCTCAGTTGGAGCGGCTGCCTCAGTTTGAGCGGTTGCCTTAGTTTGAACGGTTGCCTTAGTTTGAGGGTTTGCCTTAGTTTGAACGGATGCCTTAGTTTGAGGGTTTGCCTTAGTTTGAGGGGTTGCCTTAGTTTGAACGGTTGCCTTAGTTTGGGGGTTTGCCTTAGTTTGAGGGGTTGCCTTAGTTTGAGGGTTTGCCTTAGTTTGAGGAGTTGCCTTAGTTTGAACGGTTGCCTTAGTTTGAGGGTTTGCCTTAGTTTGAACGGTTGCCTTAGTTTCAGGGTTTGCCTTAGTTTGAGGGGTTGCCTTAGTTTGAACGGTTGCCTTAGTTTGAGGGTTTGCCTTAGTTTGAGGGGTTGCCTTAGTTTGAGGGGTTGCCTTAGTTTGAGGGGCTGCCTTAGTTTGAACGGTTGCCTTAGTTTGAGGGTTTGCCTTAGTTTGAGGGGTTGCCTTAGTTTGAGGGGTTGCCTTATTTTGAGGGGTTGCCTTCGTTTGAGCGGCTGCCTTAGTTTGAGGGGATGCCTTAGTTTGAGCGGTTGCCTTAGTTTGAGGGGTTGCCTTAGTTTGAGCGGCTGCCTTAGTTTGAGGGGTTGCCTTAGTTTGAGGGGTTGCCTTAGTTTGAACGGTTTCTCTAGTTTGAGAGTCTGCCTTATTTTCAGCGCTTGCCTTAATTTGAGGGGTTGCCTTAGTTTGAGCGGTTGCCTCAGTTAGAGCGGTTGCCTTATTTTGAGAGTCTGCCTTAGTTTGAGGGGTTGCCATAGTTTGAGCGTCTGCCTCAGTTTGAGCGTATGCCTTAGTTTGAGTGGTTGCCTTAGTTTGAGATTCTGCTTAGTTTGAGGGGCTGCCTTAGTTTTAGCGGTTGCCTTAGTTTGTTCGGCTGCCAAAGTTTGAGCGGCTGCCTTAGTTTGAGGGGTTGCCTTAGTTAGAGCGGTTGCCTTATTTTGAGGGGCTGCCTTAGTTTGAGATTCTGCTTAGTTTGTGCGGCTGCCTTAGTTTTAGCGGTTGCCTTAGTTTGAGCGGCTGCCTTAGTTTGAGGGGCTGCCTTAGTTTGAGGGGTTGCCTTAGTTTGAGCGGCTGCCTTAGTTTGAGCGCTTCCCTTAGTTTGAGGGGCTGCCTTAGTTTGTGGGATGGCTTTAGTTTGAGCGGTTGCCTTAGTTTGAGGGGTTGCCTTAGTTTGAGCAGTTGCCTTAGTTTGAGCGGCTGCCTCAGTTTGAACGGCTGCCTTAGTTTGAGCGGATGCCTTAGTTTGAGGGGCTGCCTTTGTTTGAGCTGCTGCCTTAGTTTGAGGGGCTGCCTTAGTTTGAGCGGCTGCCTCAGTTGGAGCGGCTGCCTCAGTTTGAGCGGTTGCCTTAGTTTGAACGGTTGCCTTAGTTTGAGGGTTTGCCTTAGTTTGAACGGATGCCTTAGTTTGAGGGTTTGCCTTAGTTTGAGGGGTTGCCTTAGTTTGAACGGTTGCCTTAGTTTGGGGGTTTGCCTTAGTTTGAGGGGTTGCCTTAGTTTGAGGGTTTGCCTTAGTTTGAGGACTTGCCTTAGTTTGAACGGTTGCCTTAATTTGAGGGTTTGCCTTAGTTTGAACGGTTGCCTTAGTTTCAGGGTTTGCCTTAGTTTGAGGGGCTGCCTTAGTTTGAATGGTTGCCTTAGTTTGAGGGTTTGCCTTAGTTTGAGGGGTTGCCTTAGTTTGAGGGGTTGCCTTAGTTTGAGGGGCTGCCTTAGTTTGAACGGTTGCCTTAGTTTGAGGGTTTGCCTTAGTTTGAGGGGTTGCCTTAGTTTGAGGGGTTGCCTTATTTTGTGGGGTTGCCTTCGTTTGAGCGGCTGCCTTAGTTTGAGGGGATGCCTTAGTTTGAGCGGTTGCCTTAGTTTGAGGGCTTGCATTAGTTTGAGCGGCTGCCTTTGTTTGAGGGGTTGCCTTAGTTTGAGGGGTTGCCGTAGTTTGAACGGTTTCTCTAGTTTGAGAGTCTGCCTTATTTTCAGCGCTTGCCTTAATTTGAGGGGTTGCCTTAGTTTGAGCGGTTGCCTCAGTTAGAGCGGTTGCCTTATTTTGAGAGTCTGCCTTAGTTTGAGGGGTTGCTTTAGTTTGAGCGTCTGCCTCAGTTTGAGCGTATGCCTTAGTTTGAGTGGTTGCCTGAGTTTGAGATTCTGCTTAGTTTGAGGGGCTGCCTTAGTTTTAGCGGTTGCCTTAGTTTGTGCGGCTGCCAAAGTTTGAGCGGCTGCCTTAGTTTGAGGGGTTGCCTTAGTTAGAGCGGTTGCCTTATTTTGAGGGGCTGCCTTAGTTTGAGGTGTTGCCTTAGTTTGAGCGGCTGTCTTAGTTTGAGCGCTTCCCTTAGTTTGAGGGGCTGCCTTAGTTTGTGGGATGGCTTTAGTTTGAGCGGTTGCCTTAGTTTGAGGGGCTGCCTTAGTTTGTGCGGTTGCCTTAGTTTGAGTGGTTGCCTTAGTTTGAGGGGATGCCTTAGTTTGAGGGGTTGCCTTCGGTTGAGGGGCTGCCTTAGTTTGAGGGTCTGCCTTAGTTTGAGCGGCTGCCTTAGTTTGAGCGGCTGCATTAGTTTGAGCGGTTCCCTTAGTTTGAGGGTCTGCCTTAGTTTGTGGGGTTGCTTTAGTTTGAGCGGTTGCCTTAGTTTGAGGGGCTGCCTTAGTTTGAGCGGTTGACTTCGTATGAGTGGTTGCCTTAGTTTGAGGGGTTGCCTTAGTTTGAGGGGTTGCCTTAGGTTGAAGGGCTGCCTTATTTTGAGCGGTTGCCTTAGCTTGAGGGGTTGCCTTAATTTGAGGGGTTGGCTTAGTTTGAGCGGCTGCCAGAGTTTGAGGGGTTGCCTTAGTTTGAAGGGTTGCCTTATTTGAGGGGTTGCTTTAGTGTGAGGCGTTGCTTTAGTTTGAGGGGTTGCCTTAGTTTGAGCGGCTGCCTTCGTTTGAGCGGATGCCTTAGTTTGAGCGGCTGCCTCAGTTTGAGGGGCTGCTTTAGTTTGAGGGGCAGCCTTAGTTTGAGGGGCTGCCTTAGTTTGAGGGGTTGCTTTAGTTTGAGGCGTTGCTTTAGTTTGAGGGGTTGCCTTAGTTTGAGCGGCTGCCTTCGTTTGAGCGGATGCCTTAGTTTGAGCGGCTGCCTCAGTTTGAGGGGCTGCTTTAGTTTGAGGGGCAGCCTTAGTTTGAGGGGCTGCCTTAGTTTGAGCGGTTGCCTTAGTTTGAGGGATTGCCTTAGTTTGAGCGGCTGCCTTAGTTTGAGGGGCTGCCTTAGTTTGAGCGGTTGCCTTAGTTTGAGTGGTTGCCTTAGTTTGAGGGGTTGCCTTAGTTTGAGGGGCTGCCTTAGTTTGAGCGGTTGCCTTAGTTTGAGTGGTTGCCTTAGTTGGAGGGGTTGCCTTACTTTGAGTGGTTGCTTTAGGTTGAGGGGCTGCCTTCGTTTGAGCGGTTGCCTTAGTTTGAGGGGCTTCCTTACTTTGAGCGGTTGACTTCGTTTGAGTGGTTGCCTTAGTTTGAGGGGTTGCCTTAGTTTGAGGGGTTGCCTTAGGTTGAAGGGCTGCCTTATTTTGAGCGGTTGCCTTTGCTTGAGGGGTTGCCTTAGTTTGAGGGGTTGGCTTCGTTTGAGCGGCTGCCTGAGTTTGAGGGGTTGCCTTAGTTTGAGGGGTTGCCTTAGTTTGAGGGGTTGCTTTAGTTTGAGGCGTTGCTTTAGTTTGAGGGGTTGCCTTAGTTTGAGCGGCTGCCTTCGTTTGAGCGGATGCCTTAGTTTGAGCGGCTGCCTCAGTTTGAGGGGCTGCTTTAGTTTGAGGGTTTGCCTTAGTTTGAGGGGCTGCCTTAGTTTGAGCGGTTGCCTTAGTTTGAGGGGTTGCCTTAGTTTGTGCGGCTGCCTTAGTTTGAGGGGCTGCCTTAGTTTAAACTGTTGCCTTAGTTTGAGTGGTTGCCTTAGTTTGAGGGGTTGCCTTAGTTTGAGGAGCTGCCTTAGTTTGAGCGGTTGCCTTAGTTTGAGTGGTTGCCTTAGTTGGAGGGGTTGCCTTAGTTTGAGCGGTTGCCTTAGTTTGAACGGCTGCCTCAGTTTGAGGGGCTGCCTTAGTTTGAGGGGTTGCCTTAGTTTGAGCGGTTGCTTTAGTTTGAGAGTCTGCCTTAGTTTGAGCGGCTGCCTTAGTTTGAGGGGTTGCCTCAGTTTGATCGGCTGCCTTAGTGTGAGGGGTTGCCTCAGTTTGAGGGGCTGCCTTAGTTTGAGCGGTTGCCTTAGTTTGAGATTCTGCTTAGTTTGTGCGGCTGCCTTAGTTTTAGCGGTTGCCTTAGTTTGAGCGGCTGCCTTAGTTTGAGGGGCTGCCTTAGTTTGAGGGGTTGCCTTAGTTTGAGCGGCTGCCTTAGTTTGAGCGGTTCCCTGAGTTTGAGGGGCTGCCTTAGTTTGTGGGGTTGCTTTAGTTTGAGCGGTTGCCTTAGTTTGAGGGGCTGCCTTAGTTTGTGCGGTTGCCTTAGTTTGAGTGGTTGCCTTAGTTTGAGTGGTTGCCTTAGTTTGAGGGGTTGCCTTAGGTTGAGGGGCTGCCTTAGTTTGAGGGTCTGCCTTAGTTTGAGCGGCTGCCTTAGTTTGAGCGGCTGCATTAGTTTGAGCGGTTCCCCTGGTTTGAGGGTCTGCCTTAGTTTGTGGGGTTGCTTTAGTTTGAGCGGTTGCCTTAGTTTGAGGGGCTGCCTTCGTTTGAGCAGTTGACTTCGTATGAGTGGTTGCCTTAGTTTGAGGGGTTGCCTTAGTTTGAGGGGTTGCCTTAGGTTGAAGGGCTGCCTTATTTTGAGCGGTTGCCTTAGCTTGAGGGGTTGCCTTAGTTTGAGGGGTTGGCTTAGTTTGAGCGGCTGCCTGAGTTTGAGGGGTTGCCTTAGTTTGAGGGGTTGCCTTAGTTTGAGGGGTTGCTTTAGTTTGAGGCGTTGCTTTAGTTTGAGGGGTTGCCTTAGTTTGAGCGGCTGCCTTCGTTTGAGCGGATGCCTTAGTTTGAGCGGCTGCCTCAGTTTGAGGGGCTGCTTTAGTTTGAGGGGCAGCCTTAGTTTGAGGGGCTGCCTTAGTTTGAGCGGTTGCCTTAGTTTGAGGGGTTGCCTTAGTTTGAGCGGCTGCCTTAGTTTGAGGGGCTGCCTTAGTTTGAGCGGTTGCCTTAGTTTGAGTGGTTGCCTTAGTTTGAGGGGTTGCCTTAGTTTGAGGGGCTGCCTTAGTTTGAGCGGTTGCCTTAGTTTGAGTGGTTGCCTTAGTTGGAGGGGTTGCCTTACTTTGAGTGGTTGCTTTAGGGTGAGGGGCTGCCTTAGTTTGAGCGGTTGCCTTAGTTTGAGGGGCTTCCTTAGTTTGAGCGGTTGACTTCGTTTGAGTGGTTGCCTTAGTTTGAGGGGTTGCCTTAGTTTGAGGGGTTGCCTTAGGTTGAAGGGCTGCCTTATTTTGAGCGGTTGCCTTAGCTTGAGGGGTTGTCTTAGTTTGAGGGGTTGGCTTAGTTTGAGCGGCTGCCTGAGTTTGAGGGGTTGCCTTAGTTTGAGGGGTTGCCTTAGTTTGAGGGGATGCTTTAGTTTGAGGCGTTGCTTTAGTTTGAGGGGTTGCCTTAGTTTGAGCGGCTTCCTTCGTTTGAGCGGATGCCTTAGTTTGAGCGGCTGCCTCAGTTTGAGGGGCTGCTTTAGTTTGAGGGGCAGCCTTTGTTTGAGGGGCTGCCTTAGTTTGAGCGGTTGCCTTAGTTTGAGGGGTTGCCTTAGTTTGAGCGGCTGCCTTAGTTTGAGGGGCTGCCTTAGTTTAAGCGGTTGCCTTAGTTTGAGTGGTTGCCTTAGTTTGATGGGTTGCCTTAGTTTGAGGGGCTGCCTTAGTTTGAGCGGTTGCCTTAGTTTGAGTGGTTGCCTTAGTTGGAGGGGATGCCTTAGTTTGAGCGGTCGCCTTAGTTTGAACGGCTGCCTGAGTTTGAGGGGCTGCCTTAGTTTGAGGGGTTACCTTAGTTTGAGCGGTTGCTTTAGTTTGAGAGTCTGCGTTAGTTGGAGCGGCTGCCTTAGATGGAGGGGTTGCCTTAGTTTGATCCGCTGCCTTAGTGTGAGGGGTTGCCTCAGTTTGAGGGGCTGCCTTATTTTGAGCGGTTGCCTTAGCTTGAGGGGTTGCCTTAGTTTGAGGGGTTGGCTTAGTTTGAGCGGCTGCCTGAGTTTGAGGGGTTGCCTTAGTTTGAGGGGTTGCCTTAGTTTGAAGGGATGCTTTAGTTTGAGGCGTTGCTTTAGTTTGAGGGGTTGCCTTAGTTTGAGCGGCTTCCTTCGTTTGAGCGGATGCCTTAGTTTGAGCGGCTGCCTCAGTTTGAGGGGCTGCTTTAGTTTGAGGGGCAGCCTTTGTTTGAGGGGCTGCCTTAGTTTGAGCGGTTGCCTTAGTTTGAGGGGTTGCCTTAGTTTGAGCGGCTGCCTTAGTTTGAGGGGCTGCCTTAGATTAAGCGGTTGCCTTAGTTTGAGTGGTTGCTTAGTTTGAGGGGTTGCCTTAGTTTGAGGGGCTGCCTTAGTTTGAGCGGTTGCCTTAGTTTGAGTGGTTGCCTTAGTTGGAGGGGTTGCCTTAGTTTGAGCGGTCGCCTTAGTTTGAACGGCTGCCTGAGTTTGAGGGGCTGCCTTAGTTTGAGGGGTTGCCTTAGTTTGAGCGGCTGCCTTAGTTTGAGCGGCTGCATTAGTTTGAGCGGTTCCCTTAGTTTGAGGGTCTGCCTTAGTTTGTGGGGTTGCTTTAGTTTGAGCGGTTGCCTTAGTTTGAGGGGCTGCCTTAGTTTGAGCGGTTGACTTCGTATGAGTGGTTGCCTTAGTTTGAGGGGTTGCCTTAGTTTGAGGGGTTGCCTTAGGTTGAAGGGCTGCCTTATTTTGAGCGGTTGCCTTAGCTTGAGGGGTTGCCTTAATTTGAGGGGTTGGCTTAGTTTGAGCGGCTGCCAGAGTTTGAGGGGTTGCCTTAGTTTGAGGGGTTGCCTTAGTTTGAGGGGTTGCTTTAGTTTGAGGCGTTGCTTTAGTTTGAGGGGTTGCCTTAGTTTGAGCGGCTGCCTTCGTTTGAGCGGATGCCTTAGTTTGAGCGGCTGCCTCAGTTTGAGGGGCTGCTTTAGTTTGAGGGGCAGCCTTAGTTTGAGGGGCTGCCTTAGTTTGAGCGGTTGCCTTAGTTTGAGGGATTGCCTTAGTTTGAGCGGCTGCTTTAGTTTGAGGGGCTGCCTTAGTTTGAGCCGTTGCCTTAGTTTGAGTGGTTGCCTTAGTTTGAGGGGTTGCCTTAGTTTGAGGGGCTGCCTTAGTTTGAGCGGTTGCCTTAGTTTGAGTGGTTGCCTCAGTTGGAGGGGTTGCCTTACTTTGAGTGGTTGCTTTAGGTTGAGGGGCTGCCTTCGTTTGAGCGGTTGCCTTAGTTTGAGGGGCTTCCTTACTTTGAGCGGTTGACTTCGTTTGAGTGGTTGCCTTAGTTTGAGGGGTTGCCTTAGTTTGAGGGGTTGCCTTAGGTTGAAGGGCTGCCTTATTTTGAGCGGTTGCCTTTGCTTGAGGGGTTGCCTTAGTTTGAGGGGTTGGCTTCGTTTGAGCGGCTGCCTGAGTTTGAGGGGTTGCCTTAGTTTGAGGGGTTGCCTTAGTTTGAGGGGTTGCTTTAGTTTGAGGCGTTGCTTTAGTTTGAGGGGTTGCCTTAGTTTGAGCGGCTGCCTTCGTTTGAGCGGATGCCTTAGTTTGAGCGGCTGCCTCAGTTTGAGGGGCTGCTTTAGTTTGAGGGTTTGCCTTAGTTTGAGGGGCTGCCTTAGTTTGAGCGGTTGCCTTAGTTTGAGGGGTTGCCTTAGTTTGAGCGGCTGCCTTAGTTTGAGGGGCTGCCTTAGTTTAAGCGGTTGCCTTAGTTTGAGTGGTTGCCTTAGTTTGAGGGGTTGCCTTAGTTTGAGGAGCTGCCTTAGTTTGAGCGGTTGCCTTAGTTTGAGTGGTTGCCTTAGTTGGAGGGGTTGCCTTAGTTTGAGCGGTTGCCTTAGTTTGAACGGCTGCCTCAGTTTGAGGGGCTGCCTTAGTTTGAGGGGTTGCCTTAGTTTGAGCGGTTGCTTTAGTTTGAGAGTCTGCCTTAGTTTGAGCGGCTGCCTTAGTTTGAGGGGTTGCCTCAGTTTGATCGGCTGTCTTAGTGTGAGGGGTTGCCTCAGTTTGAGGGGCTGCCTTAGTTTGAGCGGTTGCCTTAGTTTGAGGGGCTGCCTTAGTTTGAGATTCTGCTTAGTTTGTGCGGCTGCCTTAGTTTTAGCGGTTGCCTTAGTTTGAGCGGCTGCCTTCGTTTGAGGGGCTGCCTTAGTTTGAGGGGTTGCCTTAGTTTGAGCGGCTGCCTTAGTTTGAGCGGTTCCCTGAGTTTGAGGGGCTGCCTTAGTTTGTGGGGTTGCTTTAGTTTGAGCGGTTGCCTTAGTTTGAGGGGCTGCCTTAGTTTGTGCGGTTGCCTTAGTTTGAGTGGGTGCCTTAGTTTGAGTGGTTGCCTTAGTTTGAGGGGTTGCCTTAGGTTGAGGGGCTGCCTTAGTTTGAGGGTCTGCCTTAGTTTGAGCGGCTGCCTTAGTTTGAGCGGCTGCATTAGTTTGAGCGGTTCCCCTGGTTTGAGGGTCTGCCTTAGTTTGTGGGGTTGCTTTAGTTTGAGCGGTTGCCTTAGTTTGATGGGCTGCCTTCGTTTGAGCAGTTGACTTCGTATGAGTGGTTGCCTTAGTTTGAGGGGTTGCCTTAGTTTGAGGGGTTGCCTTAGGTTGAAGGGCTGCCTTATTTTGAGCGGTTGCCTTAGCTTGAGGGGTTGCCTTAGTTTGAGGGGTTGGCTTAGTTTGAGCGGCTGCCTGAGTTTGAGGGGTTGCCTTAGTTTGAGGGGTTGCCTTAGTTTGAGGGGTTGCTTTAGTTTGAGGCGTTGCTTTAGTTTGAGGGGTTGCCTTAGTTTGAGCGGCTGCCTTCGTTTGAGCGGATGCCTTAGTTTGAGCGGCTGCCTCAGTTTGAGGGGCTGCTTTAGTTTGAGGGGCAGCCTTAGTTTGAGGGGCTGCCTTAGTTTGAGCGGTTGCCTTAGTTTGAGGGGTTGCCTTAGTTTGAGCGGCTGCCTTAGTTTGAGGGGCTGCCTTAGTTTGAGCGGTTGCCTTAGTTTGAGTGGTTGCCTTAGTTTGAGGGGTTGCCTTAGTTTGAGGGGCTGCCTTAGTTTGAGCGGTTGCCTTAGTTTGAGTGGTTGCCTTAGTTGGAGGGGTTGCCTTACTTTGAGTGGTTGCTTTAGGGTGAGGGGCTGCCTTAGTTTGAGCGGTTGCCTTAGTTTGAGGGGCTTCCTTAGTTTGAGCGGTTGACTTCGTTTGAGTGGTTGCCTTAGTTTGAGGGGTTGCCTTAGTTTGAGGGGTTGCCTTAGGTTGAAGGGCTGCCTTATTTTGAGCGGTTGCCTTAGTTTGAGGGGATGCTTTAGTTTGAGGCGTTGCTTTAGTTTGAGGGGTTGCCTTAGTTTGAGCGGCTTCCTTCGTTTGAGCGGATGCCTTAGTTTGAGGGGTTGCCTTAGTTTCTGCGGCTGCCTTAGTTTGAGCGGTTGCCTTAGTTTGAGGGGTTGCCTTAGCTTGAGCGGCTGCCTTAGTTTGAGGGGTTGCCTTAGCTTGAGCGGCTGCCTTAGTTTGAGGGGATGCCTTAGTTTGAGCGGCTGCCTTAGTTTGAGGGGTTGCCTTAGTTTGAGGGGCTGCGTTAGTTTGAGGGGTTGCCTTAGTTTAAGCGGCTTCCTTAGTTTGAGCAGCTTCCTTAGTTTGAGCGGCTGCATTAGTTTGAGGGGTTGCCTTAGTTTGAGCGGCTTCCTTAGTTTCAGCGGCTGCCTTAGTTTGAGCTGTTGCCTTAGTTTGAGCGGCTTTCTTAGTTTGAGCGGTTGCCTTAGTATGAGAGTCTGCCTTAGTTTGAGGGGTTTCCTTAGTTTGAGCGGCTGCCTTAGTTTGAGGGGCTGCCTTAGTTTGAGGGTTTGCCTTAGTTTGAGCGGCTGACTTAGTGCGAGGGGTTGCCTTAGTTTGAGGGGTTGCCTTAGTTTGAGCGGTTGCCTGAGTTAGAGCGTTTGCTTTAGTTTGAGAGTCCTCCTTAGTTTGAGGGGTTGCCTTATTTTGAGAGTCTGCCTTAGTTTGAGGGGTTGCCTTAGTTTGAACGTCTGCATCAGTTTGAGCGGATGCCTGAGTTGAGCGGTTGCCTTAGTTTGAGATTCTGCTTAGGTTGAGGGGCTGCCTTAGTTTGAGCGGTTGCCTTAGTTTGAGCGGCTGCCTAAGTTTGAGCGGATGCCTTAGTTTGAGGTGTTGCCTTAGTTAGAGCGGTTGCCTTATTTTTGAGGGGCTGCCTTAGTTTGAGATTCTGCTTAGTTTGGGCCGGTGCCTCAGTTTTAGCGGTTGCCTTAGTCTGAGGGGCTGCCTTAGTTTGAGCGGTTCCCTTAGATGGAGGGGCTGCCTTAGATTGTGGGGTTGCTTTAGTTTGAGCGGTTGCCTTAGTTTGAGGGCCTGCCTTAGTTTGAGCGGTTGCCTTAGTTTGAGTGGTTGCCTTAGTTTGAGGGGTTAGCTTAGTTTGAGGGGCTGCCTTAGTTTGAGCGTTTGCCTCATTTTGAGTGGTTGCCTTATTTGGAGGGGTTGCCTTAGTTTGAGGGGTTGCTTTGGGTTGAGGGGCTGCCTTAGTTTGAGGGGCTGCCTTAGTTTGAGCGGTTGCCTTAGTTTGAGTGGTTGCCTTAGTTTGAGCGGTTGCCTTCGTTTGAGGGTCTGCCTTAGTTTGAACGGTTGCCTTAGTTTGAGTGGTTGCCTTAGTTGGAGGGGTTGCCTTAGTTTGAGGGGTTGCTTTAGGTTGAGGGGCTGCCTTAGTTTGAGCGGTTGCCTTAGTTTGAGTGGTTGGATAAGTTGGAGGCTTTGCCTTAGTTTGAGGGGTTGCTTTAGGTTGAGGGGCTGCCTTAGTTTGAGCGGCTGCCTTAGTTTGAGCGGTTCCCTTAGTTTGCGGGGCTGCCTTAGTTTGTGGGGTTGCTTTAGTTTGAGCGGTTGCCTTAGTTTGTGTGGGTGCCTCAGTTTGAGGGGTTGCCTTCGTTTGAGCGGATGCCTTAGTTTGAGCGGTTTCCTTAGTTTGAGGGGTTGCTTTAGTTTGTGCGGCTGCCTTCTTTTGAGCGGATGCCTTAGTTTGAGCGGCTGCCTTAGTTTGAGGGGTTGCTTTAGTTTGAGCGGCTGCCTTAGTTTGAGCGGCTGCCTTAGATTGAGGGGTTGCTTTAGTTTGAGCGGCTGCCTTAGTTTGAGGGGCTGCCTTAGTTTGAGCTGTTGCCTTAGTTTGAGCGGATGCCTTAGGTTGAGGGGCTGCCTTAGATTGAGGGGTTGCCTTCGTTTGAGCGGCTGCCTTTTTTTGAGAGGTTGCCTTAGTTTGAGCGGCTGCCTCAGTGCGAGCGGCTGCCTTAGTTTGAGGGGTTGCTTTAGTTTGAGCGGCTGCGTTAGTTTGAGCGGTTGCCTTAGTTTGTGGGGCTGCCTTAGTTTGAGGGGTTCCTTAAGTTAGAGCGGCTGCCTTAGTTTGAGGGGCTACCTTAGTTTGAGGGGTTGCCTTAGTTTGAGCGGTTGCCTTAGTTTGAGGGGTTGCCTTAGTTTGAGCGGATGACTTCTTTTCAGCGGATGCCTTAGTTTGAGGGGCTGCCTTAGTTTGAGCGGCTGCCTTTGTTTGAGCGGATGCCTTCTTTTGACCGGATGCCTTAGTTTGAGCGGTTGCCTTAGTTTGAGCGGCTGCCTCAGTTTGAGCGGCTGCCTTAGTTTGAGCGGATGCCTTAGTTTGAGCGGCTTCCTTAGTGTGAGCGGTTGCCTTAGTTTGAGCGGCTGCCTTAGTGTGAGTGGCTGCCTTAGTTTGAGGGGTTGCCTTACTTTGAGCTGTTGCCTTAGTTTGAGGGGTTGCCTTAGTTTGAGCGGATGCCTTAGTTTGAGGGGTTCCTTTAGTTTGAACGGCTGCCTTAGCTTGAGGGGTTGCCTTAGTTTGAGCGGCTGCCTTAGTTTGAGCGGATGCCTTCTTTTGAGCGGATGCCTTAGTTTGAGGGGCTGCCTTAGTTTGAGCGGTTGCCTTAGTTTGAGCGGCTGCCTTAGTTTGAGCGGCTGCTTCAGTTTGAGCGGTTGCCTTGGTTTGAGGGGCTGCCTTAGTTTGATGGGTTGCCTTACTTTGAGCTGTTGCCATAGTTTGAGGGGTTGCCTTAGTTTGAGCGGATGCCTTAGTTTGAGAGGCTGCTTTAGTTTGAGCGGCTGCGTTAGTTTGAGCGGTTGCCTTAGTTTGAGCGGTTGCCTAATTTTGAGGGGTTGCTTTAGTTTGAGCGGCTGCCTTAGTTTGAGCGGTTGCCTTAGTTTGAGGGGTTGCTTTAGTTTGAGGGGTTCCTTAAGTTTGAGCGGCTGCCTTAGTTTGAGGGCCTGCCTTAGTTTGAGGGGTTGCCTTAGTTTGAGCGGTTGCCTTAGTTTGAGGGGTTGCCTTAGTTTGAGCGGTTGCCTTAGTTTGAGGGGTTGCCTTAGTTTGAGTGGTTGCCTTAGTTTGAGCGGCTGCATTAGTTTGAGCGGTTGCCTTAGTTTGAGCGGTTCCCTTAGATGGAGGGGCTGCCTTAGTTTGTGGGGTTGCTTTAGTTTGAGCGGTTGCCTTAGTTTGAGCGGCTTCCTTAGTTTGAGCGGCTGCCTTAGTTTGAGCGGTTCCCTTAGATGGAGGGGCTGCCTTAGTTTGTGGGGTTGCTTTAGTTTGAGCGGTTGCCTTAGTTTGAGGGGTTGCCTTAGTTTGAGCGGTTGCCTTAGTTTGAGTGGTTGCCTTAGTTTGAGGGGGTGCCTTAGTTTGAGGGGCTGCCTTAGTTTGAGAGGTTGCCTTAGTTTGAGCGCTTGCCTTAGTTTGTGGGGCTGCCTTAGTTTGAGGGGCTCCCTTAGTTTGAGGGGCTGCCTTATTTTGAGCGGTTGCCTTAGTTTGAGCGGTTGCCTTAGTTTGAGGGGTTGCCTTAGTTTCTGCGGCTGCCTTAGTTTGAGCGGTTGCCTTAGTTTGAGGGGTTGCCTTAGCTTGAGCGGCTGCCTTAGTTTGAGGGGATGCCTTAGTTTGAGCGGCTGCCTTAGTTTGAGGGGTTGCCTTAGTTTGAGGGGCTGCGTTAGTTTGAGGGGTTGCCTTAGTTTGAGCGGCTTCCTTAGTTTGAGCAGCTTCCTTAGTTTGAGCGGCTGCATTAGTTTGAGGGGTTGCCTTAGTTTGAGCGGCTTCCTTAGTTTCAGCGGCTGCCTTAGTTTGAGCTGTTGCCTTAGTTTGAGCGGCTTTCTTAGTTTGAGCGGTTGCCTTAGTTTGAGAGTCTGCCTTAGTTTGAGGGGTTTCCTTATTTTGAGCGGCTGCCTTAGTTTGAGGGGCTGCCTTAGTTTGAGGGTTTGCCTTAGTTTGAGCGGCTGACTTAGTGCGAGGGGTTGCCTTAGTTTGAGGGGTTGCCTTAGTTTGAGCGGTTGCCTGAGTTAGAGCGTTTGCTTTAGTTTGAGAGTCCTCCTTAGTTTGAGGGGTTGCCTTATTTTGAGAGTCTGCCTTAGTGTGAGGGGTTGCCTTAGTTTGAGGGGTTGCCTTAGTTTGAGCGGTTGCCTGAGTTAGAGCGTTTGCTTTAGTTTGAGAGTCCTCCTTAGTTTGAGGGGTTGCCTTATTTTGAGAGTCTGCCTTAGTTTGAGGGGTTGCCTTAGTTTGAACGTCTGCATCAGTTTGAGCGGATGCCTGAGTTGAGCGGTTGCCTTAGTTTGAGATTCTGCTTAGGTTGAGGGGCTGCCTTAGTTTGAGCGGTTGCCTTAGTTTGAGCGGCTGCCTAAGTTTGAGCGGATGCCTTAGTTTGAGGTGTTGCCTTAGTTAGAGCGGTTGCCTTATTTTGAGGGGCTGCCTTAGTTTGAGATTCTGCTTAGTTTGGGCCGGTGCCTCAGTTTTAGTGGTGCCTTAGTCTGAGCGGCTGCCTTAGTTTGAGCGGTTCCCTTCGATGGAGGGGCTGCCTTAGATTGTGGGGTTGCTTTAGTTTGAGCGGTTGCCTTAGTTTGAGGGCCTGCCTTAGTTTGAGCGGTTGCCTTAGTTTGAGTGGTTGCCTTAGTTTGAGTGGTTAGCTTAGTTTGAGGGGCTGCCTTAGTTTGAGCGTTTGCCTCATTTTGAGTGGTTGCCTTATTTGGAGGGGTTGCCTTAGTTTGAGGGGTTGCTTTGGGTTGAGGGGCTGCCTTAGTTTGAGGGGCTGCCTTAGGTTGAGCGGTTGCCTTAGTTTGAGTGGTTGCCTTAGTTTGAGCGGTTGCCTTCGTTTGAGGGTCTGCCTTAGTTTGAACGGTTGCATTAGTTTGAGTGGTTGCCTTAGTTGGAGGGGTTGCCTTAGTTTGAGGGGTTGCTTTAGGTTGAGGGGCTGCCTTAGTTTGAGTGGTTGCCTTAGTTTGAGTGGTTGGATAAGTTGGAGGCTTTGCCTTAGTTTGAGGGGTTGCTTTAGGTTGAGGGGCTGCCTTAGTTTGAGCGGCTGCCTTAGTTTGAGCGGTTCCCTTAGTTTGCGGGGCTGCCTTAGTTTGTGGGGTTGCTTTAGTTTGAGCGGTTGCCTTAGTTTGAGTGGGTGCCTCAGTTTGAGGGGTTGCCTTCGTTTGAGCGGATGCCTTAGTTTGAGCGGTTTCCTTAGTTTGAGGGGTTGCTTTAGTTTGTGCGGCTGCCTTCTTTTGAGCGGATGCCTTAGTTTGAGCGGCTGCCTTAGATTGAGGGGTTGCTTTAGTCGAGCGGCTGCCTTAGTTTGAGGGGTTGCTTTAGTTTGAGCGGCTGCCTTAGTTTGAGGGGCTGCCTTAGTTTGAGCGGTTGCCTGAGTTTGAGCGGATGCCTTAGGTTGAGGGGCTGCCTTAGATTGAGGGGTTGCCTTCGTTTGAGCGGCTGCCTTTTTTTGAGAGGTTGCCTTAGTTTGAGCGGCTGCCTCAGTGCGAGCGGCTGCCTTAGATTGAGGGGTTGCTTTAGTTTGAGCGGTTGCCTTAGTTTGAGGGGTTGCCTTAGTTTGAGGGGTTGCTTTAGTTTGAGCGGCTGCGTTAGTTTGAGCGGTTGCCTTAGTTTGTGGGGCTGCCTTAGTTTGAGGGGTTCCTTAAGTTAGAGCGGCTGCCTTAGTTTGAGGGGCTACCTTAGTTTGAGGGGTTGCCTTAGTTTGAGCGGTTGCCTTAGTTTGAGGGGTTGCCTTAGTTTGAGCGGATGACTTCTTTTCAGCGGATGCCTTAGTTTGAGGGGCTGCCTTAGTTTGAGCGGCTGCCTTTGTTTGAGCGGATGCCTTATTTTGACCGGATGCCTTAGTTTGAGCGGTTGCCTTAGTTTGAGCGGCTGCCTCAGTTTGAGCGGCTGCCTTAGTTTGAGCGGATGCCTTAGTTTGAGCGGCTTCCTTAGTGTGAGCGGTTGCCTTAGTTTGAGCGGCTGCCTTAGTGTGAGCAGCTGCCTTAGTTTGAGGGGTTGCCTTAGTTTGAGCGGCTGCCTTAGTGTGAGTGGCTGCCTTAGTTTGAGGGGTTGCCTTACTTTGAGCTGTTGCCTTAGTTTGAGGGGTTGCCTTAGTTTGAGCGGATGCCTTAGTTTGAGGGGTTGCTTTAGTTTGAACGGCTGCCTTAGCTTGAGGGGTTGCCTTAGTTTGAGCGGCTGCCTTAGTTTGAGCGGATGCCTTCTTTTGAGCGGATGCCTTAGTTTGAGGGGCTGCCTTAGTTTGAGCGGTTGCCTTGGTTTGAGGGGCTGCCTTAGTTTGAGGGGTTGCCTTACTTTGAGCTGTTGCCATAGTTTGAGGGGTTGCCTTAGTTTGAGCGGATGCCTTAGCTTGAGGGGTTGCCTTAGTTTGAGCGGATGCCTTAGTTTGAGCGGATGCCTTCTTTTGAGCGGATGCCTTAGTTTGAGCGGCTGCCTCAGTTTGAGCGGCTGCCTTAGTTTGAGCGGATGCCTTAGTTTGAGCGGCTTCCTTAGTGTGAGCGGTTGCCTTAGTTTGAGCGGCTGCCTTAGTGTGAGCAGCTGCCTTAGTTTGAGGGGTTGCCTTAGTTTGAGCGGCTGCCTTAGTGTGAGTGGCTGCCTTAGTTTGAGGGGTTGCCTTACTTTGAGCTGTTGCCTTAGTTTGAGGGGTTGCCTTAGTTTGAGCGGATGCCTTAGTTTGAGGGGTTGCTTTAGTTTGAACGGCTGCCTTAGCTTGAGGGGTTGCCTTAGTTTGAGCGGCTGCCTTAGTTTGAGCGGATGCCTTCTTTTGAGCGGATGCCTTAGTTTGAGGGGCTGCCTTAGTTTGAGCGGTTGCCTTGGTTTGAGGGGCTGCCTTAGTTTGAGGGGTTGCCTTACTTTGAGCTGTTGCCATAGTTTGAGGGGTTGCCTTAGTTTGAGCGGATGCCTTAGTTTGAGGGGCTGCTTTAGTTTGAGCGGCTGCGTTAGTTTGAGCGGTTGCCTTCGTTTGAGCGGTTGCCTAATTTTGAGGGGTTGCTTTAGTTTGAGCGGCTGCCTTAGTTTGAGCGGTTGCCTTAGTTTGAGGGGTTGCTTTAGTTTGAGGGGTTCCTTAAGTTTGAGCGGCTGCCTTAGTTTGAGGGGTTGCCTTAGTTTGAGCGGTTGCCTTAGTTTGAGGGGTTGCCTTAGTTTGAGCGGTTGCCTTAGTTTGAGGGGTTGCCTTAGTTTGAGTGGTTGCCTTAGTTTGAGCGGCTGCATTAGTTTGAGCGGTTACCTTAGTTTGAGCGGTTCCCTTAGATGGAGGGGCTGCCTTAGTTTGTGGGGTTGCTTTAGTTTGAGCGGTTGCCTTAGTTTGAGCAGCTTCCTTAGTTTGAGCGGCTGCCTTAGTTTGAGCGGTTCCCTTAGATGGAGGGGCTGCCTTAGTTTGTGGGGTTGCTTTAGTTTGAGCGGTTGCCTTAGTTTGAGGGGCTGCCTTAGTTTGAGCGGTTGCCTTAGGTTGAGTGGTTGCCTTAGTTTGAGGGGGTGCCTTAGTTTGAGGGGCTGCCTTAGTTTGAGAGGTTGCCTTAGTTTGAGCGGTTGCCTTAGTTTGTGGGGCTGCCTTAGTTTGAGGGGCTCCCTTAGTTTGAGGGGCTGCCTTATTTTGAGCGATTGCCTTAGTTTGAGCGGTTGCCTTAGTTTGAGGGGTTGCCTTAGTTTCTGCGGCTGCCTTAGTTTGAGCGGTTGCCTTAGTTTGAGGGGTTGCCTTAGCTTGAGCGGCTGCCTTAGTTTGAGGGGATGCCTTAGTTTGAGCGGCTGCCTTAGTTTGAGGGGTTGCCTTAGTTTGAGGGGCTGCGTTAGTTTGAGGGGTTGCCTTAGTTTGAGCGGCTTCCTTAGTTTGAGCAGCTTCCTTAGTTTGAGCGGCTGCATTAGTTTGAGGGGTTGCCTTAGTTTGAGCGGCTTCCTTAGTTTCAGCGGCTGCCTTAGTTTGAGCTGTTGCCTTAGTTTGAGCGGCTTTCTTAGTTTGAGCGGTTGCCTTAGTTTGAGAGTCTGCCTTAGTTTGAGGGTTTTCCTTAGTTTGAGGGGCTGCCTTAGTTGGAGGGGTTGCCTTAGTTTGAGCGGCTGACTTAGTGCGAGGGGTTGCCTTAGTTTGAGGGGTTGCCTTAGTTTGAGCGGTTGCCTGAGTTAGAGCGTTTGCTTTAGTTTGAGAGTCCTCCTTAGTTTGAGGGGTTGCCTTATTTTGAGAGTCTGCCTTAGTTTGAGGGGTTGCCTTAGTTTGAACGTCTGCATCAGTTTGAGCGGATGCCTGAGTTGAGCGGTTGCCTTAGTTTGAGATTCTGCTTAGGTTGAGGGGCTGCCTTAGTTTGAGCGGTTGCCTTAGTTTGAGCGGCTGCCTAAGTTAGAGCGGTTGCCTTATTTTGAGGGGCTGCCTTAGTTTGAGATTCTGCTTAGTTTGGGCCGGTGCCTCAGTTTTAGCGGTTGCCTTAGTTTGAGCGGCTGCCTTAGTTTGAGCGGTTCCCTTAGATGGAAGGGCTGTCTTAGATTGTGGGGTAGCTTTAGTTTGAGCGGTTGCCTTAGTTTGAGGGCCTGCATTAGTTTGAGCGGTTGCCTTAGTTTGAGTGGTTGCCTTAGTTTGAGGGGTTAGCTTAGTTTGAGGGGCTGCCTTAGTTTGAGCGTTTGCCTCATTTTGAGTGGTTGCCTTATTTGGAGGGGTTGCCTTAGTTTGAGGGGTTGCTTTGGGTTGAGGGGCTGCCTTAGTTTGAGGGGCTGCCTTAGGTTGAGCGGTTGCCTTAGTTTGAGTGGTTGCCTTAGTTTGAGCGGTTGCCTTCGTTTGAGGGTCTGCCTTAGTTTGAACGGTTGCCTTAGTTTGAGTGGTTGCCTTAGTTGGAGGGGTTGCCTTAGTTTGAGGGGTTGCTTTAGGTTGAGGGGCTGCCTTAGTTTGAGCGGTTGCCTTAGTTTGAGTGGTTGCCTTAGTTGGAGGCTTTGCCTTAGTTTGAGGGGTTGCTTTAGGTTGAGGGGCTGCCTTAGTTTGAGCGGCTGCCTTAGTTTGAGCGGTTCCCTTAGTTTGCGGGGCTGCCTTAGTTTGTGGGGTTGCTTTAGTTTGAGCGGTTGCCTTAGTTTGAGTGGGTGCCTCAGTTTGAGGGGTTGCCTTCGTTTGAGCGGATGCCTTAGTTTGAGCGGTTTCCTTAGTTTGAGGGGTTGCTTTAGTTTGTGCGGCTGCCTTCTTTTGAGCGGATGCCTTAGTTTGAGCGGCTGCCTTAGTTTGAGGGGTTGCTTTAGTTTTAGCGGCTGCCTTAGTTTGAGCGGCTGCCTTAGATTGAGGGGTTGCCTTAGTTTGAGCGGATGCCTTAGTTTGAGCGACTGCCTTAGTGTGAGCGGTTGCCTTAGTTTGAGCGGCTGCCTTAGTGTGAGCGGCTGCCTTAGTTTGAGGGGTTCCCTTACTTTGAGCTGCTGCCTTAGTTTGAGCGGATGCCTTAGTTTGAGGAGTTGCTTTAGTTTGAGCGGCTGCCTTAGTTAGAGGGGTTGCCTTAGTTTGAGCGGCTGCCTTAGTTTGAGCGGCTGCCTTAGTTTGAGCGGATGCCTTCTTTTGAGCGGATGTCTTAGTTTGAGGGGTTGCCTTAGTTTGAGCGGTTGCCTTACTTTGAGCGGCTGCCTTAGTTTGAGCGGATGCCTCAGTGTGTGCGGTTGTCTTGGTTCGAGGGGCTGCCTTAGTTTGAGGGGTTGCCTTTCTTTGAGCTGTTGCCTTAGTTTGAGGGGTTGCCTTAGTTTGAGCGGATGCCTTAGTTTGAGGGGTTGCTTTAGTTTTAGCGGTTGCCTTAGTTTGAGCGGTTGCCTTCGTTTGACGGGTTGCTTTAGTTTGAGCGGCTGCCTTAGTTTGAGCGGTTGACTTAGTTTGAGGGGTTGATTTAGTTTGAGCGGCTGCGTTAGTTTGAGCGGTTGCCTTAGTTTGAGGGGCTGCCTTAGTTTGAGGGGTTCCTTAAGTTTGAGCGGCTGCCTTCGTTTGAGGGGTTGCTTTAGTTTGAGCGGCTGCCTTAGTTTGACCGTTTGCCTCATTTTGAGTGGTTGCCTTATTTGGAGGGGTTGCCTTAGTTTGAGGGGTTGCATTACGTTGAGGGGCTGCCTTAGTTTGAGGGGCTGCCTTAGTTTGAGCGGTTGCCTTACTTTGAGTGGTGCCTTATTGGAGGGGTTGCCTTAGTTTGAGCGGTTGCTTTAGGTTGAGGGGCTGCCTTAGTTTGAGTGGTTGCCTTAGTTGGAGGCTTTGCCTTAGTTTGAGCGGCTGCCTTAGTTTGTGGGGTTGCTTTAGTTTGAGCGGTTGCCTTAGTTTGAGTGGGTGCCTCAGTTTGAGGGGTTGCCTTCGTTTGAGCGGATGCTTTAGTTTGAGCGGTTTCCTTAGTTTGAGGGGTTGCTTTAGTTTGTGCGGCTGCCTTCTTTTGAGCGGATGCCTTAGTTTGAGCGGCTGCCTTAGTTTGAGGTTTTGCTTTAGTTTGAGCGGCTGCCTTAGTTTGAGCGGCTGCCTTAGATTGAGGGGTTGCTTCAGTTTGAGCGGCTGCCTTAGTTTGAGGGGCTGCCTTAGTTTGAGCGGTTGCCTTAGATTGAGGGGTTGCTTTAGTTTGAGCGGCTGCCTTAGTTTGAGGGGCTGCCTTAGTTTGAGCGGATGCCTTAGGTTGAGGGGCTGCCTTAGATTGAGGGGTTGCCTTCGTTTGAGCGGCTGCCTTTTTTTGAGAGGTTGCCTTAGTTTGAGCGGCTGCCTTAGATTGAGGGGTTGCTTTAGTTTGAGCGGCTGCCTTAGTTTGAGGGGCTGCCTTAGTTTGAGCGGATGCCTTAGGTTGAGGGGCTGCCTTAGATTGAGGGGTTGCCTTCGTTTGAGCGGCTGCCTTTTTTTGAGAGGTTGCCTTAGTTTGAGCGGCTGCCTCAGTGCGAGCGGCTGCCTTAGTTTGAGCGGATGCCTTCTTTTGAGCGGATGCCTTAGTTTGAGGGGCTGCCTTAGTTTGAGCGGCTGCCTTATTTTGAGAGGTTGCCTTAGTTTGAGCGGCTGCCTCAGTGCGAGCGGCTGCCTTAGTTTGAGCGGATGCCTTCTTTTGAGCGGATGCCTTAGTTTGAGCGGTTGCCTTAGTTTGAGCGGCTGCCTCAGTTTGAGCGGCTGCCTTAGTTTGAGCGGATGCCTTAGTTTGAGCGGCTGCCTTAGTGTGAGCGGCTGCCTTAGTTTGAGGGGTTGCCTTAGTTTGAGCGGCTGCCTTAGTGTGAGCGACTGCCTTAGTTTGTGGGGTTGCCTTACTTTGAGCTGTTGCCTTAGTTTGAGCGGATGCCTTAGTTTGAGGAGTTGCTTTAGTTTGAGCGGCTGCCTTAGTTTGAGGGGTTGCCTTAGTTTGAGCGGTTGCCTTAGTTTGAGGGGCTGCCTTAGTTTGAGGGGCTGCCTTAGTTTGAGCGTTGGCCTTAGTTTGAGGGGCTGCCTTAGTGTGAGCGGCTGCCTTAGTTTGAGCGGCTGCGTTAGTTTGAGCGGCTGCCTTTTTTTGAGGGGCTGCCTTAGTTTGAGGGGCTACCTTAGTTTAAGCTGTTGCCTTAGTTTGAGCGGTTGCCTTAGTTTGAGGGGTTGCCTTACTTTGAGCGGCTGCCTTAGTTTGAGCGGTTGCCTTAGTTTGAGGGGTTGCCTTAGTTTGAGCGGCTGCCTTAGTTTGAGGGGCTGCCCTAGTTTGAGCTGCTGCTTCAGTTTGAGGGTTTGCCTTAGTTTGAGGGGCTGCCTTATTTTGAGGGGTTGCCTTAGTTTGAGCGGATTCCTTAGTTTGAGCAGCTTCCTTAGTTTGAGCGGCTGCATTAGTTTGAGGGGTTGCCTTAGTTTGAGCGGCTTCCTTAGCTTGAGCGGCTGCCTTAGTTTGAGCGGTTCCCTTAGATTGAGGGGCTGCTCTAGTTTGTGGGGTTGCTTTAGTTTGAGCGGTTGCCTTAGTTTGAGGGGCTGCCTTAGAATGAGCGGTTGCCTTTGTTTGAGTGGTTGCTTAGTTTGAGGGGTTGCCTTAGTTTGAGGGGCTGCCTTAGTTTGAGCGGTTGCCTTAGTTTGAGTGGTTGCCTCAGTTGGAGGGGTTGCCTTAGTTTGAGTTGTTGCTTTAGGTTGAGGGGCTGCCTTAGTTTGAGGGGCTGCCTTAGTTTGAGCAGTTGCCTTAGTTTGAGTGGTTGCCTTAGTTGGAGGGGTTACCTTAGTTTGAGCGGTTGCCTTAGTTTGAGTGGCTGCCTTAGTTTGAGCGGTTGCCTTAGTTTGAGTGGTTGCCTTAATTGGAGGGGTTGCCTTAGTTTGAGGGGTTGCTTTAGGTTGAGGGGTTGCTTTAGTTTGAGCGGCTGCCTTAGTTTGAGCGGTTGCCTTAGTTTGAGGGGCTGCCTTAGTTTGAGGGGTTCCTTAAGTTTGAGCGGCTGCCTTAGTTTTAGGGGCTGCCTTAGTGTGAGCGGCTGCCTTAGTTTGAGCGGTTGCCTTAGTTTGAGCGGCTGCCTTTGTTTGAGTGGCTGCCTTAGTTTGAGGGGCTACCTTAGTTTGAGCCGTTGCCTTAGTTTGAGCGGTTGCCTTAGTTTGAGGGGTTGCCTTAGTTTGAGTGGCTGCCTCAGTTTGAGGGGCTGCCTTAGTTTGAGCTGCTGCTTCAGTTTGAGGGTTTGCCTTAGTTTGAGGGGCTGCCTTAGTTTGAGCGGCTTCCTTAGTTTGAGCGGCTTCCTTAGTTTGAGCAGCTTCCTTAGTTTGAGTGGCTGCATTAGTTTGAGGGGTTGCCTTAGTTTGAGCGGCTTCCTTAGTTTGAGCGGCTGCCTTAGTTTGAGCGCTTCCCTCAGATGGAGGGGCTGCCTTAGTTTGTGGGGTTGCTTTAGTTTGAGCGGTTGCATAGGTTTGAGTGGTTGCCTTAGTTTGAGGGGTTGCCTTAGTTTGAGGGGCTGCCTTAGTTTGAGCGGTTGCCTTTGTTTGAGTGGTTGCCTTAGTTGGAGGGGTTGCCTTAGTTTGAGTGGTTGCTTTAGGTTGAGGGGCTGCCTTAGTTTGAGGGGCTGCCTTAGTTAGAGGGGTTGCCTTAGTTTGAGCAGTTCCCTCAGTATGAGGGGCTGCCTTAGTTTGAGGGGCTGCCTTAGTTTGAGCGGTTGCCTTAGTTTGAGGGGCTGCCTTACTTTGAGGGGCTGCCTTAGATTGCGCGGTTGCCTTAGTTTGAGCGGCTGCCTTAGTTTGAGGGGCTGCCTTAGTTTGAGGGGCTGCCTTAGTTTGAGCGGTTGCCTTAGTTTGAGGGGTTGCCTTAGTTTGAGCGGCTTTCTTAGTTTGAGCGGTTGCCTTAGTTTGAGAGTCTGCCTTAGTTTGAGGGGTTGCCTTAGTTTGAACGGCTGCCTGAGTTTGAGGGGCTGCCTTAGTTTGAGGGGTTGCCTTTGTTTGAGCGGTTGCTTTAGTTTGAGAGTCTGCTCTAGTTTGAGCGGCTGCCTTAGTTTGAGGGGTTGCCTTAGTTTGATCGGCTGCCTTAGTGTGAGGGGTTGCCTCAGTTTGAGGGGTTGCCTTAGTTTGAGCTGTTGCTTTAGTTTGTGAGTCTGCCTTAGTTTGAGGGGTTGCCTTAGTTTGAGGGGTTGCCTTTGTTTGAGCCGTTGCCTTAGTTAGAGCGGTTGCTTTAGTTTGAGAGTCTGCCTTAGTTTGAGGGGTTGCCTTATTTTGAGAGTCTGCCTTAGTTTGAGCGGATGCCTGAGTTTGAGCGGTTGCCTTAGTTTGAGATTCTGCTTAGTTTGAGAGGCTGCCTTAGTTTGAGCGGTTGCCTTAGTTTGAGCGGCTGCCTAAGATTGAGCGGATGCCTTAGTTTGAGGTGTTGCCTTAGTTAGAGCGGTTGCCTTATTTTGAGGAGCTGCCTTAGTTTGAGATTCTGCTTAGTTTGAGCGGCTGCCTCAGTTTTAGCGGTTGCCTTAGTTTGAGCGGCTGCCTTAGTTTGAGGGGCTGCCTTAGTTTGAGGGGTTGCCTTAGTTTGAGCGGCTGCATTAGTTTGAGCGGTTCCCTTAGTTTGAGGGGCTGCCTTTGTTTGTGGGGTTGCTTTAGTTTGAGCGGCTGCCTCAGTTTGAGCGGCTGCCTCAGTTTGAGCAGTTGCCTTAGTTTGAGCGGCTGCCTCAGTTTGAACGGCAGCCTTAGTTTTAACGGTTGCCTTCGTTTGAACGGTTGCCTTAGTTTGAGGGTTTGCCTTAGTTTGAACGGATGCCTTAGTTTGAGGGTTTCCCTTAGTTTGAGGGGTTGCCTCAGTTTGAGCGGCTGCCTCAGTTTGAGCGGTTGCCTTAGTTTGAACGGTTGCCTTAGTTTGAGGGGTTGCCTTAGTTTGAACGGTTGCCTTAGTTTGAGGGTTTGCCTTAGTTTGAACGGATGCCTTAGTTTGAGGGTTTGCCTTAGTTTGAGGGGTTGCCTTAGTTTGAACGGTTGCCTTAGTTTGAACGGTTGCCTTATTTTGAGGGGTTGCCTTAGTTCGAGGGTTTGCCTTAGTTTGAGGGGTTGCCTTAGTTTGAGGGTTTGCCTTAGTTTGAGGGTTTGCCTTAGTTTGAACGGTTGCCTTAGTTTCAGGGTTTGCCTTAGTTTGAGGGGTTGCCTTAGTTTGAGGGGTTGCCTTAGTTTGAGGGGCTGCCTTAGTTTGAACTGTTGCCTTAGTTTGAGGGTTTGCCTTCGTTTGAGGGGTTGCCTTAGTTTGAGGGGTTGCCTTATTTTGAGGGGTTGCCTTCGTTTGAGCGGCTGCCTTAGTTTGAGGGGATGCCTTAGTTTGAGCGGTTGCCTTAGTTTGAGGGGTTGCCTTAGTTTGAGCGGCTGCCTTAGTTTGAGGGGTTGCCTTAGTTTGAGCGGTTGCCTTAGTTTGAACGGTTGCTCTAGTTTGAGAGTCTGCCTTAGTTTGAGCGGTTGCCTTAATATGAGGTGTTGCCTTAGTTCGAGCGGTTGCCTCAGTTAGAGCGGTTGCCTTATTTTGAGAGTCTGCCTTAGTTTGAGGGGTTGCCTTAGTTTGAGCGTCTGCCTCAGTTTGAGCGTATGCCTTAGTTTGAGTGGTTGCCTAGTTTGAGATTCTGCTTAGTGTGAGGGGCTGCCTTAGTTTTAGCGGTTGCCTTAGTTTGTGCGGCTGCCAAAGTTTGAGCGGCTGCCTTAGTTTGAGCGGTTGCCTTAGTTTGAGGGGTTGCCTTAGTTAGAGCGGTTGCCTTATTTTGAGGGGCTGCCTCAGTTTGAGGGGTTGCCTTAGTTTGAGCGGCTGCCTTAGTTTGAGGGGCTGCCTTAGTTTGAGGGGTTGCTTTCGTTTGTGAGTCTGCCTTAGTTTGAGGGGTTGCCTTAGTTTGAGCGGTTGCCCTAGTTAGAGCGTTTGCTTTAGTTTGAGAGTCCTCCTTAGTTTGAGGGGTTGCCTTATTTTGAGAGTCTGCCTTAGTTTGAGGGGTTGCCTTAGTTTGAACGTCTGCATCAGTTTGAGCGGATGCCTGAGTTGAGTGGTTGCCTTAGTTTGAGATTCTGCTTCGGTTGAGGGGCTGCCTTAGTTTGAGCGGTTGCCTTAGTTTGAGCGGCTGCCTAAGTTTGAGCGGATGACTTAGTTTGAGGTGTTGCCTTAGTTAGAGCGGTTGCCTTATTTTGAGGGGCTGCCTTAGTTTGAGATTCTGCTTAGTTTGAGCGGCTGCCTCAGTTTTAGCGGTTGCCTTAGTTTGAGCGGCTGCCTTAGTTTGAGCGGTTCCCTTAGATGGAGGGGCTGCCTTAGTTTGAGGGGCTGCCTTAGATTGAGCGGTTGCCTTAGTTTGAGGGGCTGCCTTAGTTTGAGGGGCTGCCTTAGATTGAGCGGTTGCCTTAGTTTGAGCGGCTGCCTTAGTTTGAGGGGCTGCCTTAGTTTGAGGGGCTGCCTTAGTTTGAGCGGTTGCCTTAGTTTGAGGGGTTGCCTTAGTTTGAGCGGCTTTCTTAGTTTGAGCGGTCGCCTTAGTTTGAGAGTCTGCCTTAGTTTGAGGGGTTGCCTTTGTTTGAGCGGTTGCTTTAGTTTGAGAGTCTGCTCTAGTTTGAGCGGCTGCCTTAGTTTGAGGGGTTGCCTTAGTTTGATCGGCTGCCTTAGTGTGAGGGGTTGCCTCAGTTTGAGGGGTTGCCTTAGTTTGAGCTGTTGCTTTAGTTTGTGAGTCTGCCTTAGTTTGAGGGGTTGCCTTAGTTTGAGGGGTTGCCTTTGTTTGAGCCGTTGCCTTCGTTCGAGCGGTTGCTTTAGTTTGAGAGTCTGCCTTAGTTTGAGGGGTTGCCTTATTTTGAGAGTCTGCCTTAGTTTGAGCGGATGCCTGAGTTTGAGCGGTTGCCTTAGTTTGAGATTCTGCTTAGTTTGAGAGGCTGCCTTAGTTTGAGCGGTTGCCTTAGTTTGAGCGGCTGCCTAAGATTGAGCGGATGCCTTAGTTTGAGGTGTTGCCTTAGTTAGAGCGGTTGCCTTATTTTGAAGAGCTGCCTTAGTTTGAGATTCTGCTTAGTTTGAGCGGCTGCCTCAATTTTAGCGGTTGCCTTAGTTTGAGCGGCTGCCTTAGTTTGAGGGGCTGCCTTAGTTTGAGGGGTTGCCTTAGTTTGAGCGGCTGCATTAGTTTGAGCGGTTCCCTTAGTTTGAGGGGCTGCCTTTGTTTGTGGGGTTGCTTTAGTTTGAGCGGCTGCCTCAGTTTGAGCGGCTGCCTCAGTTTGAGCAGTTGCCTTAGTTTGAGCGGCTGCCTCAGTTTGAACGGCTGCCTTAGTTTTAACGGTTGCCTTAGTTTGAACGGTTGCCTTAGTTTGAGGGTTTGCCTTAGTTTGAACGGATGCCTTAGTTTGAGGGTTTCCCTTAGTTTGAGGGGTTGCCTCAGTTTGAGCGGCTGCCTCAGTTTGAGCGGTTGCCTTAGTTTGAACGGTTGCCTTAGTTTGAGGGGTTGCCTTAGTTTGAACGGTTGCCTTAGTTTGAGGGTTTGCCTTAGTTTGAACGGATGCCTTAGTTTGAGGGTTTGCCTTAGTTTGAGGGGTTGCCTTAGTTTGAATGGTTGCCTTAGTTTGAGGGTTTGCCTTAGTTTGAACGGTTGCCATAGTTTCAGGGTTTGCCTTAGTTTGAGGGTTTGCCTTAGTTTGAACGGATGCCTTAGTTTGAGGGTTTGCCTTAGTTTGAGTGGTTGCCTTAGTTTGAACGGTTGCCTTAGTTGGAACGGTTGCCTTAGTTAGAGCGTTTGCTTTAGTTTGAGAGTCCTCCTTAGTTTGAGGGGTTGCCTTATTTTGAGAGTCTGCCTTAGTTTGAGGGGTTGCCTTAGTTTGAACGTCTGCATCAGTTTGAGCGGATGCCTGAGTTGAGCGGTTGCCTTAGTTTGAGATTCTGCTTAGGTTGAGGGGCTGCCTTAGTTTGAGCGGTTGCCTAAGTTTGAGCGGCTGCCTAAGTTTGAGCGGATGCCTTAGTTTGAGGTGTTGCCTTAGTTAGAGCGGTTGCCTTATTTTGAGGGGCTGCCTTAGTTTGAGATTCTGCTTAGTTTGAGCGGCTGCCTCAGTTTTAGCGGTTGCCTTAGTTTGAGCGGCTGCCTTAGTTTGAGCGGTTCCCTTAGATGGAGGGGCTGCCTTATTTTGTGGGGTTGCTTTAGTTTGAGCGGTTGCCTTAGTTTGAGGGCCTGCCTTAGTTTGAGCGGTTGCCTTAGTTTGAGTGGTTGCCTTAGTTTGAGGGGTTGCCTTAGTTTGAGGGGCTGCCTTAGTTTGAGCGTTTGCCTAATTTTGAGTGGTTGCCTTATTTGGAGGGGTTGCCTTAGTTTGAGGGGTTGCTTTAGGTTGAGGGGCTGCCTTAGTTAGAGGGGCTGCCTTAGTTTGAGCGGTTGCCTTAGTTTGAGTGGTTGCCTTATTGGAGGGGTTGCCTTAGTTTGAGCGGTTACCTTAGTTTGAGCGGTTCCCTTAGTTTGCGGGGCTGCCTTAGTTTGTGGGGTTGCTTTAGTTTGAGCGGTTGCCTTAGTTTGAGTGGGTGCCTCAGTTTGAGGGGTTGCCTTCGTTTGAGCGGATGCCTTAGTTTGAGGGGTTGCTTTAGTTTGTGCGGCTGCCTTCTTTTGAGCGGATGCCTTAGTTTGAGCGGCTGCCTTAGTTTGAGAGGTTGCCTTAGTTTGAGCGGCTGCCTCAGTGCGAGCGGCTGCCTTAGTTTGAGCGGATGCCTTCTTTTGAGCGGATGCCTTAGTTTGAGCGGATGCCTTTGTTTGAGCGGTTGCCTTAGTGTGAGCGGTTGCCTTAGTTTGAGGGGTTGCCTTAGTTTGAGCGGCTGCCTTAGTGTGAGCGACTGCCTTAGTTTGAGGGGTTGCCTTACTTTGAGCTGTTGCCTTAGTTTGAGCGGCTGCCTTAGTTTGAGGGGTTGCCTTAGTTTGAGCGGCTGCCTTAGTGTGAGCGGCTGCCTTAGTTTGAGGGGTTGCCTTAGTTTGAGCGGCTGCCTTAGTGTGAGCGACTGCCTTAGTTTGAGGGGTTGCCTTACTTTGAGCTGTTGCCTTAGTTTGAGCGGATGCCTTAGTTTGAGGATTTGCTTTAGTTTGAGCGGCTGCCTTAGTTTGAGCGGCTGCCTTAGCTTGAGCGGATGCCTTCTTTTGAGCGGATGTCTTAGTTTGAGCGGCTGCCTTAGTTTGAGCGGCTGCCTTAGCTTGAGCGGATGCCTTCTTTTGAGCGGATGTCTTAGTTTGAGCGGCTGCCTTAGTTTGAGCGGATGCCTTCTTTTGAGCGGATGTCTTAGTTTGAGGGGTTGCCTTAGTTTGAGCGGCTGCCTTAGTTTGAGCGGCTGCCTTAGCTTGAGCGGATGCCTTCTTTTGAGCGGATGTCTTAGTTTGAGTGGATGCCTCAGTTTGTGCGGTTGTCTTGGTTCGAGGGGCTGCCTGAGTTTGAGGGGTTGTCTTTCTTTGAGCTGTTGCCTTAGTTTGAGGGGTTGCCTTAGTTTGAGCGGATGCCTTAGTTTGAGGGGTTGCTTTAGTTTGAGCGGTTGCCTTAGTTTGAGCGGTTCCCTTAGTTTGCGGGGCTGCCTTATTTTGAGCGGCTGCCTTAGTTTGAGCGGTTCCCTTAGTTTGCGGGGCTGCCTTAGTTTGTGGGGTTGCTTTAGTTTGAGGGGTTGCTTTAGTTTGTGCGGCTGCCTTCTTTTGAGCGGATGCCTTAGTTTGAGCGGCTGCCTTAGTTTGAGGGGTTGCTTTAGTTTGAGCGGCTGCCTTAGTTTGCGCGGCTGCCTTAGATTGAGGGGTTGCTTTAGTTTGAGCGGCTGCCTTAGTTTGAGGGGCTGCCTTAGTTTGAGCGGTTGCCTTAGTTTGAGTGGGTGCCTCAGTTTGAGGGGTTGCCTTCGTTTGAGCGGATGCCTCAGTTTGAGCGGTTGCCTTAGTTTGAGGGGTTGCTTTAGTTTGTGCGGTTGCCTTCTTTTGAGCGGATGCCTTAGTTTGAGCGGCTGCCTTAGTTTGATGGGTTGCTTTAGTTTGAGCGGCTGCCTTAGTTTGAGCGGCTGCCTTAGATTGAGGGGTTGCTTTAGTTTGAGCGGCTGCCTTAGTTTGAGGGGCTGCCTTAGTTTGAGCGGATGCCTTAGGTTGAGGGGCTGCCTTAGATTGAGGGGTTGCCTTCGTTTGAGCGGCTGCCTTTTTTTGAGAGGTTGCCTTAGTTTGAGCGGCTGCCTCAGTGCGAGCGGCTGCCTTAGTTTGAGCGGATGCCTTCTTTTGAGCGGATGCCTTAGTTTGAGGGGCTGCCTTAGTTTGAGCGGATGCCTTCTTTTGAGCGGATGCCTTAGTTTGAGCGGCTGCCTCAGTTTGAGCGGCTGCCTTAGTTTGAGCGGATGCCTTAGTTTGAGCGGCTGCCTTAGTGTGAGCGGTTGCCTTAGTTTGAGCGGATGCCTTAGGTTGAGGGGCTGCCTTAGATTGAGGGGTTGCCTTCGTTTGAGCGGCTGCCTTTTTTTGAGCGGCTGCCTTAGTGTGAGCGGTTGCCTTAGTTTGAGCGGCTGCCTTAGTGTGAGCGACTGCCTTAGTTTGAGGGGTTGCCTTACTTTGACCTGTTGCCTTAGTTTGAGCGGATGCCTTAGTTTGAGGAGTTGCTTTAGTTTGAGCGGCTGCCTTAGTTTGAGGGGTTGCCTTAGTTTGAGCGGCTGCCTTAGTTTGAGCGGCTGCCTTAGTTTGAGCGGATGCCTTCTTTTGAGCGGATGTCTTAGTTTGAGGGGCTGCCTTAGTTTGAGCGGTTGCCTTACTTTGAGCGGCTGCCTTAGTTTGAGCGGATGCCTCAGTTTGTGCGGTTGTCTTGGTTCGAGGGGCTGCCTTAGTTTGAGGGGTTGCCTTTCTTTGAGCTGTTGCCTTAGTTTGAGGGGTTGCCTTAGTTTGAGCGGATGCCTTAGTTTGAGGGGCTGCTTTAGTTTGAGCGGTTGCCTTAGTTTGAGCGGTTGCCTTAGTTTGACGGGTTGCTTTAGTTTGAGCGGCTGCCTTAGTTTGAGCGGTTGACTTAGTTTGAGGGGTTGCTTTAGTTTGAGCGGCTGCGTTAGTTTGTTCGGTTGCCTTAGTTTGAGGGGTTGCCTTAGTTTGAGGGGTTCCTTAAGTTTGAGCGGCTGCCTTAGTTTGAGGGGTTGCCTCAGTTTGAGCGGTTGCCTTAGTTTGAGCGGATGCCTTCTTTTGAGCGGATGCCTTAGTTTGAGGGGCTGCCTTAGTTTGAGCGGCTGCCTTCCTTTGAGCGGATGCCTTAGTTTGAGCGGTTGCCTTAGTTTGAGCGGCTGTCTCAGTTTGAGCGGCTGCCTTAGTTTGAGCGGATGCCTTAGTTTGAGCGGCTGCCTTAGTGTGAGCGGTTGCCTTAGTTTGAGCGACTGCCTTAGTTTGAGGGGTTGCCTTACTTTGACCTGTTGCCTTAGTTTGAGCGGATGCCTTAGTTTGAGGAGTTGCTTTAGTTTGAGCGGCTGCCTTAGTTTGAGGGGTTGCCTTAGTTTGAGCGGCTGCCTTAGTTTGAGCGGCTGCCTTAGTTTGAGCGGATGCCTTCTTTTGAGCGGATCTCTTAGTTTGAGGGGCTGCCTTAGTTTGAGCGGTTGCCTTACTTTGAGCGGCTGCCTTAGTTTGAGCGGATGCCTCAGTTTGTGCGGTTGTCTTGGTTCGAGGGGCTGCCTTAGTTTGAGGGGTTGCCTTTCTTTGAGCTGTTGCCTTAGTTTGAGGGGTTGCCTTAGTTTGAGCGGATGCCTTAGTTTGAGGGGCTGCTTTAGTTTGAGTGGTTGCCTTAGTTTGAGCGGTTGCCTTAGTTTGAGGGGCTGCTTTAGTTTGAGCAGCTGCCTTAGTGTGAGCGGCTGCCTTAGTTTGAGGGGTTGCCTTACTTTGAGCTGTTGCCTTAGTTTGAGCGGATGCCTTAGTTTGAGGATTTGCTTTAGTTTGAGCGGCTGCCTTAGTTTGAGGGGTTGCCTTAGTTTGAGCGGATGCCTTAGTTTGAGGGGCTGCTTTAGTTTGAGTGGTTGCCTTAGTTTGAGCGGATGCCTTAGTTTGAGGGGCTGCTTTAGTTTGAGTGGTTGCCTTAGTTTGAGCGGTTGCCTTAGTTTGAGGGGTTGCCTTAGTTTGAGCGGCTGCCTTAGTGTGAGCGACTGCCTTAGTTTGAGGGGTTGCCTTACTTTGAGCTGTTGCCTTAGTTTGAGCGGATGCCTTAGTTTGAGGATTTGCTTTAGTTTGAGCGGCTGCCTTAGTTTGAGGGGTTGCCTTAGTTTGAGCGGCTGCCTTAGTTTGAGCGGCTGCCTTAGCTTGAGCGGATGCCTTCTTTTGAGCGGATGTCTTAGTTTGAGGGGCTGCCTTAGTTTGAGCAGTTGCCTTACTTTGAGCGGCTGCCTTAGTTTGAGCGGATGCCTCAGTTTGTGCGGTTGTCTTGATTCGAGGGGCTGCCTGAGTTTGAGGGGTTGTCTTTCTTTGAGCTGTTGCCTTAGTTTGAGGGGTTGCCTTAGTTTGAGCGGATGCCTTAGTTTGAGGGGTTGCTTTAGTTTGAGCGGTTGCCTTAGTTTGAGCGGTTGCCTTAGTTTGACGGGTTGCTTTAGTTTGAGCGGCGGCCTTCGTTTGAGCGGTTGCCTTAGTTGGAGGGGTTGCCTTAGTTTGAGGGGTTGCTTTAGGTTGAGGGGCTGCCTTAGTTTGAGCGGTTGACTTAGTTGGAGGCTTTGCCTTAGTTTGAGGGGTTGCTTTAGGTTGAGGGGCTGCCTTAGTTTGAGGGGCTGCCTTATTTTGAGCGGCTGCCTTAGTTTGAGCGGTTCCCTTAGTTTGAGGGGTTGCTTTAGTTTGAGCGGCTGCCTTAGTTTGAGGGGTTGACTTAGTTGGAGGCTTTGCCTTAGTTTGAGGGGTTGCTTTAGGTTGAGGGGCTGCCTTAGTTTGAGGGGCTGCCTTATTTTGAGCGGCTGCCTTAGTTTGAGCGGTTCCCTTAGTTTGAGGGGTTGCTTTAGTTTGAGCGGCTGCCTTAGTTTGAGGGGTTGCTTTAGTTTGAGCGGCTGCCTTAGTTTGCGCGGCTGCCTTAGATTGAGGGGTTGCTTTAGTTTGAGCGGCTGCCTTAGTTTGAGGGGCTGCCTTAGTTTGAGCGGTTGCCTTAGTTTGAGTGGGTGCCTCAGTTTGAGGGGTTGCCTTCGTTTGAGCGGATGCCTCAGTTTGAGCGGTTGCCTTAGTTTGAGGGGTTGCTTTAGTTTGTGCGGCTGCCTTCTTTTGAGCGGATGCCTTAGTTTGAGCGGCTGCCTTAGTTTGATGGGTTGCTTTAGTTTGAGCGGCTGCCTTAGTTTGAGCGGCTGCCTTAGATTGAGGGGTTGCTTTAGTTTGAGCGGCTGCCTTAGTTTGAGGGGCTGCCTTAGTTTGAGCGGTTGCCTTAGTTTGAGGGGCTGCCTTCGTTTGAGCGGCTGCCTTTTTTTGAGAGGTTGCCTTAGTTTGAGCGGCTGCCTCAGTGCGAGCGGCTGCCTTAGTTTGAGCGGATGCCTTCTTTTGAGCGGATGCCTTAGTTTGAGGGGCTGCCTTAGTTTGAGCGGCTGCCTTCTTTTGAGCGGATGCCTTAGTTTGAGCGGTTGCCTTAGTTTGAGCGGCTGCCTCAGTTTGAGCGGCTGCCTTAGTTTGAGCGGATGCCTTAGTTTGAGCGGCTGCCTTAGTGTGAGCGGTTGCCTTAGTTTGAGCGGCTGCCTTAGTGTGAGGGGTTGCCTTACTTTGACCTGTTGCCTTAGTTTGAGCGGATGCCTTAGTTTGAGGAGTTGCTTTAGTTTGAGCGGCTGCCTTAGTTTGAGGGGTTGCCTTAGTTTGAGCGGCTGCCTTAGTTTGAGGGGCTGCCTTAGTTTGAGCGGTTGCCTTACTTTGAGCGGCTGCCTTAGTTTGAGCGGATGCCTCAGTTTGTGCGGTTGTCTTGGTTCGAGGGGCTGCCTTAGTTTGAGGGGTTGCCTTTCTTTGAGCTGTTGCCTTAGTTTGAGGGGTTGCCTTAGTTTGAGCGGATGCCTTAGTTTGAGGGGCTGCTTTAGTTTGAGTGGTTGCCTTAGTTTGAGCGGTTGCCTTAGTTTGAGGGGCTGCTTTAGTTTGAGCAGCTGCCTTAGTGTGAGCGGCTGCCTTAGTTTGAGGGGTTGCCTTAGTTTGAGCGGCTGCCTTAGTGTGAGCGACTGCCTTAGTTTGAGGGGTTGCCTTACTTTGAGCTGTTGCCTTAGTTTGAGCGGATGCCTTAGTTTGAGGATTTGCTTTAGTTTGAGCGGCTGCCTTACTTTGAGCGGCTGCCTTAGTTTGAGCGGATGCCTCAGTTTGAGGGGTTCCTTAAGTTTGACCGGCTGCCTTAGTTTGAGGGGCTGCCTTAGTTTGAGGGGTTGCCTCAGTTTGAGCGGTTGCCTTAGTTTGAGGGGTTGCCTTAGTTTGAGCGGTTGCCTTAGTTTGAGGGGTTGCCTTAGTTTGAGCGGTTGCCTTAGTTTGAGGGGCTGCCTTAGTTTGAGGGGTTGCCTTAGTTTGAGCGGATGCCTTAGTTTGAGGGGTTGCTTTAGTTTGAGCGGTTGCCTTAGTTTGAGCGGTTGCCTTAGTTTGACGGGTTGCTTTAGTTTGAGCGGCTGCCTTAGTTTGAGCGGTTGCCTTAGTTTGAGGGGCTGCCTTAGTTTGAGGGGTTCCTTAAGTTTGAGCGGCTGCCTTAGTTTGAGGGGCTGCCTTAGTTTGAGGGGTTGCCTCATTTTGAGCGGTTGCCTTAGTTTGAGGGGTTGCCTTAGTTTGAGCGGTTGCCTTAGTTTGAGGGGTTGCCTTAGTTTGAGCGGTTTCCTTAGTTTGAGGGGCTGCCTTAGTTTGAGGGGCTGCCTTAGTTTGAGCGTTGGACTTAGTTTGAGGGGCTGCCTTAGTGTGAGCGGCTGCCTTAGTTTGAGCGGTTGCCTTAGTTTGAGCGGCTGCCTTTGTTTGAGGGGCTGCCTTAGTTTGAGCGGCTACCTTAGTTTGAGCCGTTGCCTTAGTTTGAGCGGTTGCTGTCGTTTGAGGGTTTGCCTTAGTTTGAGCGGCTGCCTTAGTTTGAGCGGTTGCCTTAGTTTGAGGGGTTGCCTTAGTTTGAGGGGCTGCCTTAGTTTGAGGGGCTGCCTTAGTTTGAGCTGCTGCTTCAGTTTGAGGGTTTGCCTTAGTTTGAGGGTCTGCCTTAGTTTGAGGGGTTGCCTTAGTTTGAGCGGCTTCCTTAGTTTGAGCAGCTTCCTTAGTTTGAGCGGCTGCATTAGTTTGAGGGGTTGCCTGAGTTTGAGCGGCTTCCTTAGTTTGAGCGGCTGCCTTAGTTTGAGCGGTTCCCTTAGATGGAGGGGCAGCCTTAGTTTGTGGGGTTGCTTTCGTTTGAGCGGTTGCCTTAGTTTGAGGGGCTGCCTTAGTTTGAGCGTTTGCCTTAGTTTGAGTGGTTGCCTTAGTTTGAGTGGTTGCCTTAGTTTGAGGGGTTGCCTTAGTTTGAGGGGCTGCCTTAGTTTGAGGGGCTGCCTTAGTTTGAGCGTTGGCCTTAGTTTGAGGTGCTGCCTTAGTGTGAGCGGCTGCCTTAGTTTGAGCGGTTGCCTTAGTTTGAGCGGCTGCCTTTGTTTGAGGGGCTGCCTTAGTTTGAGGGGCTACCTTAGTTTGAGCCGTTGCCTTAGTTTGAGCGGTTGCCTTAGTTTGAGGGGTTGCCTTAGTTTGAGCGGTTGCCTTAGTTTGAGGGGTTGCCTTAGTTTGAGCGGTTTCCTTAGTTTGAGGGGCTGCCTTAGTTTGAGGGGCTGCCTTAGTTTGAGCGTTGGACTTAGTTTGAGGGGCTGCCTTAGTGTGAGCGGCTGCCTTAGTTTGAGCGGTTGCCTTAGTTTGAGCGGCTGCCTTTGTTTGAGGGGCTGCCTTAGTTTGAGCGGCTACCTTAGTTTGAGCCGTTGCCTTAGTTTGAGCGGTTGCTGTCGTTTGAGGGTTTGCCTTAGTTTGAGCGGCTGCCTTAGTTTGAGCGGTTGCCTTAGTTTGAGGGGTTGCCTTAGTTTGAGCGGCTGCCTTAGTTTGAGGGGCTGCCTTAGTTTGAGCTGCTGCTTCAGTTTGAGGGATTGCCTTAGTTTGAGGGTCTGCCTTAGTTTGAGGGGTTGCCTTAGTTTGAGCGGCTTCCTTAGTTTGAGCAGCTTCCTTAGTTTGAGCGGCTGCATTAGTTTGAGGGGTTGCCTGAGTTTGAGCGGCTTCCTTAGTTTGAGCGGCTGCCTTAGTTTGAGCGGTTCCCTTAGATGGAGGGGCTGCCTTAGTTTGTGGGGTTGCTTTCGTTTGAGCGGTTGCCTTAGTTTGAGGGGCTGCCTTAGTTTGAGCGTTTGCCTTAGTTTGAGTGGTTGCCTTAGTTTGAGTGGTTGCCTTAGTTTGAGGGGTTGCCTTAGTTTGAGGGGCTGCCTTAGTTTGAGGGGCTGCCTTAGTTTGAGCGTTGGCCTTAGTTTGAGGGGCTGCCTTAGTGTGAGCGGCTGCCTTAGTTTGAGCGGTTGCCTTAGTTTGAGCGGCTGCCTTTGTTTGAGGGGCTGCCTTAGTTTGAGGGGCTACCTTAGTTTGAGCCGTTGCCTTAGTTTGAGCGGTTGCCTTAGTTTGAGGGGTTGCCTTAGTTTGAGCGGCTGCCTTAGTTTGAGCGGTTGCCTTAGTTTGAGGGGTTGCCTTAGTTTGAGCGGCTGCCTTAGTTTGAGGGGCTGCCTTAGTTTGAGCTGCTGCTTCAGTTTGAGGGTTTGCCTTAGTTTGAGGGGCTGCCTTAGTTTGAGCGGCTTCCTTAGTTTGAGCGGCTTCCTTAGTTTGAGCAGCTTCCTTAGTTTGAGCGGCTGCATTAGTTTGAGGGGTTGCCTTAGTTTGAGCGGCTTCCTTAGCTTGAGCGGCTGCCTTAGTTTGATCGGTTCCCTCAGATGGAGGGGCTGCCTTAGTTTGTGGGGTTGCTTTAGTTTGAGCGGTTGCCTTAGTTTGAAGGGCTGCCTTAGTTTGAGCGGTTGCCTTAGTTTGAGGGGTTGCCTTAGTTTGAGGGGTTGCCTTAGTTTGAGGGGCTGCCTTAGTTTGAGCGGTTGCCTTAGTTTGAGTGGTTGCCTTAGTTGGAGGGGTTGCCTTAGTTTGAGTGGTTGCTTTAGGTTGAGGGGCTGCCTTAGTTTGAGGGGCTGCCTTAGTTTGAGCGGTTGCCTTAGTTTGAGTGGTTGCCTTAGTTGGAGGGGTTGCCTTAGTTTGAGCGGTTGCCTTAGTTTGAGGGGCTGCCTTAGTTTGAGCGGTTGCCTTAGTTTGAGTGGTTGACTTAATTGGAGGGGTTGCCTTAGTTTGAGGGGTTGCTTTAGGTTGAGGGGTTGCTTTAGTTTGAGCGGCTGCGTTATTTTGAGCGGTTGCCTTAGATTGAGGGGCTGCCTTAGTTTGAGGGGTTCCTTAAGTTTGAGCGGCTGCCTTAGTTTGAGGGGCTGCCTTAGTTTGAGGGGTTGCCTTAATTTGAGGGGCTGCCTTAGTTTGAACGGTTGCCTTAGTTTGAGGGTTTGCCTTCGTTTGAGGGGTTGCCTTAGTTTGAGGGGTTGCCTTATTTTGAGGGGTTGCCTTCGTTTGAGCGGCTGCCTTAGTTTGAGGGGATGCCTTAGTTTGAGCGGTTGCCTTAGTTTGAGGGGTTGCCTTAGTTTGAGCGGCTGCCTTAGTTTGAGGGGTTGCCTTAGTTTGAGCGGTTGCCTTAGTTTGAACTGTTGCTCTAGTTTGAGAGTCTGCCTTAGTTTGAGCGGTTGCCTTAATATGAGGCGTTGCCTTAGTTTGAGCGGCTGCCTTATTTTGAGAGTCGGCCTTAGTTTGAGGGGTTGCCTTAGTTTGAGCGTCTGCCTCAGTTTGAGCGTATGCCTTAGTTTGAGTGGTTGCCTTAGTTTGAGATTCTGCTTAGTGTGAGGGGCTGCCTTAGTTTTAGCGGTTGCCTTAGTTTGTGCGGCTGCCAAAGTTTGAGCGGCTGCCTTAATTTGAGGGGTTGCCTTAGTTAGAGCGGTTGCCTTATTTTGAGGGGCTGCCTTAGTTTGAGATTCTGCTTAGTTTGTGCGGCTGCCTTAGTTTTAGCGCTTGCCTTAGTTTGAGCGGCTGCCTTAGTTTGAGGGGCTGCCTTAGTTTGAGGGGTTGCCTTAGTTTGAGCGGCTGCCTTAGATGTAGCGGTTCCCTTAGTTTGAGGGGCTGCCTTAGTTTGAGGGGTTGGTTTAGTTTGAGCGGTTGCCTTAGTTTGAGGGGCTGCCTTAGTTTGAGGGGTTTGTTTAGTTTGAGCGTTTGCCTTAGTTTGAGGGGCTGCCTTAGTTTGTGCGGTTGCCTTAGTTTGAGTGGTTGCCTTAGTTTGAGGGTTGCCTTAGTTTGAGGGGTTGCCTTAGGTTGAGGGGCTGCCTTAGTTTGAGGGTCTGCCTTAGTTTGAGCGGCTGCCTTAGTTTGAGGGGCTGCGTTAGTTTGAGCGGTCCCCTTAGTTTGAGGGTCTGCCTTAGTTTGTGGGGTTGCTTTAGTTTGATCGGTTGCCTTAGTTTGAGGGACTGCCTTAGTTTGAGCGGTTGACTTAGTTTGAGTGCTTGCCTTCGTTTGAGGGGTTGCCTTAGTTTGAGGGGTTGCTTTAGTTTGAGGCGTTGCTTTAATTTGAGGGGTTGCCTTAGTTTGAGCGGCTGCCTTCGTTTGAGCGGATGCCTTAGTTTGAGCGGCTGCCTCAGTTTGAGGGGCTGCTTTAGTTTGAGGGGCAGCCTTAGTTTGAGGGGCTGCCTTAGTTTGAGCAGTTGCCTTAGTTTGAGGGGTTGCCTTAGTTTGAGCGGCTGCCTTAGTTTGAGGGGTTGCCTTAGTTTGAGGGGTTCCCTTAGTTTGAGCGGTTGCTTTAGTTTGAGAGTCTGCCTTAGTTTGAGCTGCTGCATTAGTTTGAGCGGTCGCCTTAGTTTGAGGGGCTGCCTTTGTTTGTTGGGTTGCTTTAGTTTGAGCGGCTGCCTCAGTTTGAGCGGCAGCCTTAGTTTGAGCAGTTGCCTTAGTTTGAGCGGCTGCCTCAGTTTGAACGGCTGCCTTAGTTTGAGCGGTCGCCTTAGTTTGAGGGGCTGCCTTTGTCTGAGCTGCTGCCTTAGTTTGAGGGGCTGCCTTAGTTTGAGCGGCTGCCTCAGTTTGAGCGACTGCCTCAGTTTGAGCGGTTGCCTTAGTTTGAACGGTTGCCTTAGTTTGAGGGTTTGCCTTAGTTTGAACGGATGCCTTAGTTTGAGGGTTTGCCTTAGTTTGAGGGGTTGCCTTAGTTTGAACGGTTGCCTTAGTTTGAGGGTTTGCCTTAGTTTGAGGGGTTGCCTTAGTTTGAGGGTTTGCCTTAGTTTGAGGGGTTGCCTTAGTTTGAACGGTTGCCTTAGTTTGAGGGTTTGCCTTAGTTTGAACTGTTGCCTTAGTTTCAGTCTTTGCCTCAGTTTGAGGGGTTGCCTTAGTTTGAACGGTTGCCTTAGTTTGATGGGCTGCATTAGTTTGAGCGGTTCCCTTAGTTTGAGGGTCTGCCTTAGTTTGTGGTGTTGCCTTAGTTTGAGGGGTTGCCTTAGTTTGAGGGGCTGCCTTAGTTTGAGCGGTTGCCTTAGTTTGAGTGGTTGCCTTAGTTGGAGTGGTTGCCTTAGTTTGAGTGGTTGCTTTAGGTTGAGGGGCTGCCTTAGTTTGAGGGGCTGCCTTAGTTTGAGCGGTTGCCTTAGTTTGAGTGGTTGCCTTAGTTGGAGGGGTTGCCTTAGTTTGAGCGGTTGCCTTAGTTTGAGGGGCTGCCTTAGTTTGAGCGGTTGCCTTAGTTTGAGGGGTTGCCTTAATTGGAGGGGTTGCCTTAGTTTGAGGGGTTGCTTTAGGTTGAGGGGTTGCTTCAGTTTGAGCGGCTGCCTTAGTTTGAGCGGTTGCCTTAGTTTGAGGGGTTGCTTTAGTTTGAGCGGCTGCGTTAGTTTGAGCGGTTGCCTTAGATTGAGGGGCTGCCTCAGTTTGAGGGGTTCCTTAAGTTTGAGCGGCTGCCTTAGTTTGAGGGGCTGCCTTAGTTTGAGATTCTGCTTAGTTTGTGCGGCTGCCTTAGATTTAGCGGTTGCCTTAGTTTGAGCGGCTGCCTTAGTTTGAGGGGCTGCCTTAGTTTGAGGGGTTGCCTTAGTTTGAGCGGCTGCCTTAGATGGAGCGGTTCCCTTAGTTTGAGGGGCTGCCTTAGTTTGAGGGGTTGGTTTAGTTTGAGCGGTTGCCTTAGTTTGAGGGGCTGCCTTAGTTTGAGGGGTTTGTTTAGTTTGAGCGGTTGCCTTAGTTTGAGGGGCTGCCTTAGTTTGTGCGGTTGCCTTAGTTTGAGTGGTTGCCTTAGTTTGAGGGGTTGCCTTAGTTTGAGGGGTTGCCTTAGGTTGAGGGGCTGCCTTAGTTTGAGGGTCTGCCTTAGTTTGAGCGGCTGCCTTAGTTTGAGGGGCTGCGTTAGCTTGAGCGGTCCCCTTAGTTTGAGGGTCTGCCTTAGTTTGTGGGGCTGCTTTAGTTTGATCGGTTGCCTTAGTTTGAGGGACTGCCTTAGTTTGAGCGGTTGACTTAGTTTGAGTGCTTGCCTTAGTTTGAGGGGTTGCCTTAGTTTGAGGGGTTGCTTTAGTTTGAGGCGTTGCTTTAATTTGAAGGGTTGCCTTAGTTTGAGCGGCTGCCTTCGTTTGAGCGGATGCCTTAGTTTGAGCGGCTGCCTCAGTTTGAGGGGCTGCTTTAGTTTGAGGTGCAGCCTTAGTTTGAGGGGCTGCCTTAGTTTGAGCGGTTGCCTTAGTTTGAGCGGTTGCCTTAGTTTGAGCGGCTGCCTTAGTTTGAGGGGTTGCCTTAGTTTGAGGGGTTCCCTTAGTTTGAGCGGTTGCTTTAGTTTGAGAGTCTGCCTTAGTTTGAGCTGCTGCATTAGTTTGAGCGGTCGCCTTAGTTTGAGGGGCTGCCTTTGTTTGTTGGGTTGCTTTAGTTTGAGCGGCTGCCTCAGTTTGAGCGGCAGCCTTAGTTTGAGCAGTTACCTTAGTTTGAGCGGCTGCCTCAGTTTGAACGGCTGCCTTTGTTTGAGCGGTCGCCTTAGTTTGAGGGGCTGCCTTTGTCTGAGCTGCTGCCTTAGTTTGAGGGGCTGCCTTAGTTTGAGCGGCTGCCTCAGTTTGAGCGACTGCCTTAGTTTGAGCGGTTGCCTTAGTTTGAACGGTTGCCTTAGTTTGAGGGTTTGCCTTAGTTTGAACGGATGCCTTAGTTTGAGGGTTTGCCTTAGTTTGAGGGGTTGCCTTAGTTTGAACGGTTGCCTTAGTTTGAGGGTTTGCCTTAGTTTGAGGGGTTGCCTTAGTTTGAGGGTTTGCCTTAGTTTGAGGGGTTGCCTTAGTTTGAACGGTTGCCTTAGTTTGTCGGTTTGCCTTAGTTTGAACTGTTGCCTTAGTTTCAGTCTTTGCCTCAGTTTGATGGGTTGCCTTAGTTTGAACGGTTGCCTTAGTTTGATGGGCTGCATTAGTTTGAGCGGTTCCCTTAGTTTGAGGGTCTGCCTTAGTTTGTGGTGTTGCCTTAGTTTGAGGGGTTGCCTTAGTTTGAGGGGCTGCCTTAGTTTGAGCGGTTGCCTTAGTTTGAGTGGTTGCCTCAGTTGGAGGGGTTGCCTTAGTTTGAGTGGTTGCTTTAGGTTGAGGGGCTGCCTTAGTTTGAGGGGCTGCCTTAGTTTGAGCGGTTGCCTTAGTTTGAGTGGTTGCCTTAGTTGGAGGGGTTGCCTTAGTTTGAGCGGTTGCCTTAGTTTGAGGGGCTGCCTTAGTTTGAGTGGTTGCCTTAGTTTGAGTGGTTGCCTTAATTGGAGGGGTTGCCTTAGTTTGAGGGGTTGCTTTAGGTTGAGGGGTTGCTTTAGTTTGAGCGGCTGCCTTAGTTTGAGCGGTTGCCTTAGTTTGAGGGGTTGCTTTAGTTTGAGCGGCTGCGTTAGTTTGAGCGGTTGCCTTAGATTGAGGGGCTGCCTCAGTTTGAGGGGTTCCTTAAGTTTGAGCGGCTGCCTTAGTTTGAGGGGCTGCCTTAGTTTGCGGGGTTGCCTTCGTTTGAGGGTTTGCCTTAGTTTGAGCAGTTCCCTTTGTTTGAGGGGCTGCCTTAGTTTGAGGGGCTGCTTTAGTTTGAGCGGTTGCCTTAGTTTGAGGGGCTGCCTTAGTTTGAGGGGCTGCCTTAGATTGAGCGGTTGCCTTAGTTTGAGCGGCTGCCTTAGTTTGAGCGCTTGCCTTAGTTTGAGGGGTTGCCTTAGTTTGAGCGGCTTTCTTAGTTTGATCGGTTGCCTTAGTTTGAGAGTCTGCCTTTGTTTGAGGGTTTGCCTTAGTTTGAACGGCTGCCTGAGTTTGAGGGGCTGCCTTAGTTTGAGGGGTTGCCTTTGTTTGAGCGGTTGCTTTAGTTTGGGAGTCTGCCCTAGTTTGAGCGGCTGCCTTAGTTTGAGGGGTTGCCTTAGTTTGATCGGCTGCCTTAGTGTGAGGGGTTGCCTCAGTTTGAGGGGTTGCCTTAGTTTGAGCGGTTGCTTTAGTTTGTGAGTTTGCCTTAGTTTGAGGGGTTGCCTTAGTTTGAGGGGTTGCCTTTGTTTGAGCCGTTGCCTTAGTTAGAGTGGTTGCTTTAGTTTGAGAGTCTGCCTTAGTTTGAGGGGTTGCCTTATTTTGAGAGTCTGCCTTAGTTTGAGGGGTTGCCTTAGTTTGAACGTCTGCCTTAGTTTGAGCGGATGCCTGAGTTTGAGCGGTTGCCTTAGTTTGAAATTCTGCTTAGTTTGAGATGCTGCCTTAGTTTGAGAGTTGCCTTAGTTTGAGCGGCTGCCTCAGATTGAGCGGATGCCTTAGTTTGAGCTGTTGCCTTAGTTAGAGCGGTTGCCTTATTTTGAGGAGCTGCCTTAGTTTGAGATTCTGCTTAGTTTGAGCGGCTGCCTCAGTTTTAGCGGTTGCCTTAGTTTGAGCGGCTGCCTTAGTTTGAGGGGCTGCCTTAGTTTGAGGGGTTGCCTTAGTTTGAGCTGCTGCATTAGTTTGAGCGGTTCCCTTAGTTTGAGGGGCTGCCTTTGTTTGTGGGGTTGCTTTGGTTTGAGCGGCTGCCTCAGTTTGAGCGGCTGCCTCAGTTTGAGCAGTTGCCTCAGTTTGAGCGGCTGCCTCAGTTTGAACGGCAGCCTTAGTTTTAACGGTTGCCTTAGTTTGAACGGTTGCCTTAGTTTGAGGGTTTGCCTTAGTTTGAACGGATGCCTTAGTTTGAGGGTTTGCCTTAGTTTGAGGGGTTGCCTCAGTTTGAGCGGCTGCCTCAGTTTGAGCGGTTGCCTTCGTTTGAACGGTTGCCTTAGTTTGAGGGGTTGCCTTAGTTTGAACGGTTGCCTTAGTTTGAGGGTTTGCCTTAGTTTGAACGGATTCCTTAGTCTGAGGGTTTGCCTTAGTTTGAGGGGTTGCCTTAGTTTGAACGGTTGCCTTAGTTTGAGGATTTGCCTTAGTTTGAGGGGTTGCCTTAGTTTGAGGGTTTGCCTTAGTTTGAGGGGTTGCCTTAGTTTGAATGGTTGCCTTAGTTTGAGGGTTTGCCTTAGTTTGAACGGTTGCCTTAGTTTCAGGGTTTGCCTTAGTTTGAGGGGTTGCCTTAGTTTGAGGGTTTGCCTTAGTTTGAGGGGTTGCCTTAGTTTGAGGGGTTGCCTTAGTTTGAGGGGCTGCCTTAGTTTGAACGGTTGCCTTAGTTTGAGGGTTTGCCTTAGTTTGAACGGTTGCCTTAGTTTCAGGGTTTGCCTTAGTTTGAGGGGTTGCATTAGTTTGAGGGGTTGCCTTAGTTTGAGGGGTTGCCTTAGTTTGAGCGGTTGCCTTAGTTTGAACGGTTGCTCTAGTTTGAGAGTCTGCCTTAGTTTGAGCGGTTGCCTTAATATGAGGGGTTGCCTTAGTTTGAGCGGCTGCCTTATTTTGAGAGTCTGCCTTAGTTTGAGGGGTTGCCTTAGTTTGAGCGTCTGCCTCAGTTTGAGCGTATGCCTTAGTTTGAGTGGTTGCCTTAGTTTGAGATTCTGCTTAGTGTGAGGGGCTGCCTTAGTTTTAGCGGTTGCCTTAGATTGTGCGGCTGCCAAAGTTTGAGCGGCTGCCTTAGTTTGAGGGGTTGCCTTAGTTAGAGCGGTTGCCTTATTTTGAGGGGCTGCCTTAGTTTGAGATTCTGCTTAGTTTGTGCGGCTGCCTTAGTTTTAGCGGTTGCCTTAGTTTGAGCGGCTGCCTTAGTTTGAGGGGCTGCCTTAGTTTGAGGGGCTGCCTTAGTTTGAGGGGTTGGTTTAGTTTGAGCGGTTGCCTTAGTTTGAGGGGCTGCCTTAGTTTGTGCGGTTGCCTCAGTTTGAGTGGTTGCCTTAGTTTGAGGGGTTGCCTTAGTTTGAGGGGTTGCCTCAGTTTGAGTGGTTGCCTTAGTTTGAGGGGCTGCCTTAGTTTGTGCGGTTGCCTCAGTTTGAGTGGTTGCCTTAGTTTGAGGGGTTGCCTTAGTTTGAGGGGTTGCCTTAGGTTGAGGGGCTGCCTTAATTTTAGGGTCTGCCTTAGTTTGAGCGGCTGCCTTAGTTTGAGGGGCTGCATTAGTTTGAGCGGTTCCCTTAGTTTGAGGGTCTGCCTTAGTTTGTGGGGTTGCTTTAGTTTGAGCGGTTGCCTTAGTTTGAGGGGCTGCCTTAGTTTCAGCGGTTGACTTAGTTTGAGTGCTTGCCTTAGTTTGAGGGGTTGCCTTAGTTTGAGGGGTTGCTTTAGTTTGAGGCGTTGCTTTAATTTGAGGGGTTTCCTTAGTTTGAGCGGCTGCCTTCGTTTGAGCGGATGCCTTAGTTTGAGCGGCTGCCTCAGTTTGAGGGGCTGCTTGAGTTTGAGGGGCAGCCTTAGTTTGAGGGGCTGCCTCAGTTTGAGCGGTTGCCTCAGTTTGAGGGGTTGCCTTAGTTTGAGCGGCTGCCTTAGTTTGAGGGGTTGCCTTAGTTTGAGGGGCTGCCTTTGTTTGTTGGGTTGCTTTAGTTTGAGCGGCTGCCTCAGTTTGAGCGGCAGACTTAGTTTGAGCAGTTGCCTTAGTTTGAGCGGCTGCCTCAGTTTGAACGGCTGCCTTAGTTTGAGCGGATGCCTTAGTTTGAGGGGCTGCCTTTGTTTGAGCTGCTGCCTTAGTTTGAAGGGCTGCCTTAGTTTGAGCGGCTGCCTCAGTTTGAGCGGCTGCCTCAGTTTGAGCGGTTGCCTTAGTTTGAACGGTTGCCTTAGTTTGAGGGTTTGCCTTAGTTTGAACGGATACCTTAGTTTGAGGGTTTGCCTTAGTTTGAGGGGTTGCCTTAGTTTGAACGGTTGCCTTAGTTTGAGGGTTTGCCTTAGTTTGAGGGGTTGCCTTAGTTTGAGGGTTTGCCTTAGTTTGAGGGGTTGCCTTAGTTTGAACGGTTGCCTTAGTTTGAGGCTTTGCCTTAGTTTGAACTGTTGCCTTTGTTTCAGTCTTTGCCTCAGTTTGAGGGGTTGCCTTAGTTTGAACGGTTGCCTTAGTTTGAGGGTTTGCCTTCGTTTGTGGGGTTGCCTTAGTTTGAGGGGTTGCCTTAGTTTGAGGGGCTGCCTTAGTTTGAACGGTTGCCTTAGTTTGAGGGTTTGCCTTAGTTTGAGGGGTTGCTTTAGTTTGAGGCGTTGCCTTATTTTGAGGGGTTGCCTTAGTTTGAGCGGCTGCCTTAGTTTGAGGGAATGCCTTAGTTTGAGCGGTTGCCTTCGTTTGAGGGGTTGCCTTAGTTTGAGCGGCTGCCTTAGTTTGAGGGGTTGCCTTAGTTTGAGCGGTTGCCTTAGTTTGAACGGTTGCTCTAGTTTGAGAGTCTGCCTTAGTTTGAGCGGTTGCCTTAATTTGAGGGGTTGCCTTAGTTTGAGCGGTTGCCTCAGTTAGAGCGGTTGCCTTATTTTGAGAGTCTGCCTTAGTTTGAGGGGTTGCCTTAGTTTGAGCGTCTGCCTCAGTTTGAGCGTATGCCTTAGTTTGAGTGGTTGCCTTAGTTTGAGATTCTGCTTAGTTTGAGGGGCTGCCTTAGTTTTAGCGGTTGCCTTAGTTTGTGCGGCTGCCAAAGATTGAGCGGCTGCCTTAGTTTGAGTGGTTGCCTTAGTTTGAGATTCTGCTTAGTTTGTGCAGCTGCCTTAGTTTTAGCGGTTGTTTTAGTTTGAGCGGCTGCCTTAGTTTGAGGGGCTGCCTTAGTTTGAGGGGTTGCCTTAGTTTGAGCGGCTGCCTTAGTTTGAGCGGTTCCCTTAGTTTGAGGGGCTGCCTTAGTTTGTGGGGTTGCTTTAGTTTGAGCGGTTGCCTTAGTTTGAGGGGCTGCCTTAGTTTGAGCGGTTGCCTTAGTTTGAGTGGTTGCCTTAGTTTGAGGGGTTGCCTTAGTTTGAGGGGTTGCCTTAGGTTGAGGGGCTGCCTTAGTTTGAGCGTCTGCCTTAGTTCGAGCGGCTGCCTTAGTATGAGCGGCTGCATTAGTTTGAGCGGTTCCCTTATTTTGAGGGTCTGCCTTAGTTTGTGGGGTTGACTTCGTTTGAGTGGTTGCCTTAGTTTGAGGGGTTGCCTTAGATTGAGGGGTTGCCTTAGGTTGGAGGGCTGCCTTATTTTGAGCGGTTGCCTTAGCTTGAGGGGTTGCCTTAGTTTGAGGGGTTGCTTTAGTTTGAGGCGTTGCTTTAGTTTGAGGGGTTGCCTTAGTTTGAGCGGCTGCCTTTGTTTGAGCGGATGCCTTAGTTTGAGCGGCTGCCTCAGTTTGAGGGGCTGCTTTAGTTGAGGGGCACCCTAAGTTGAGCGGCTGCCTTAATTTGAGCGGTTGCCTTAGTTTGAGGGTTTGCCTTAGTTTGAGCGGCTGCCTTAGTTTGAGGGGTTGCCTTAGTTTGAGGGGTTGCCTTCGTTTGAGCGGTTGCTTTAGTTTGAGAGTCTGCCTTAGTTTGAGCTGCTGCATTAGTTTGAGCGGTTGCCTTAGTTTGAGGGGCTGCCTTAGATTGAGGGGTTGCCTTCGTTTGAGCAGCTGCCTCAGTTTGAGCGGCTGCCTTAGTTTGAGGGGCTGCCTTAGTTAGAGCGGTTGCCTTATTTTGAGGGGCTGCCTTAGTTTGTGCGGTTGCCTTAGTTTGAGTGGTTGCCTTAGTTTGAGGGGTTGCCTTAGTTTGAGGGGTTGCCTTAGGTTGAGCGGCTGCCTTAGTTTGAGGGTCTGCCTTAGTTTGAGCGACTGCCTTAGTTTGAGCAGCTGCATTAGTTTGAGCGGTTCCCTTAGTTTGAGGGTCTGCCTTAGTTTGTGGGGTTGCTTTAGTTTGAGCGGTTGCCTAAGTTTGAGGGGTTGCCTTAGTTTGAGCCGTTGACTTAGTTTGAGTGGTTGCCTTAGTTTGAGGAGTTGGCTTAGTTTGAGCGGCTGCCTGAGTTTGAGGGGTTGCCTTAGTTTGAGGGGTTGCCTTAGTTTGAGGGGTTGCTTTAGTTTGAGGCGTTGCTTTAGTTTGAGGGGTTGCCTTAGTTTGAGCGGCTGCCTTCGTTTGAGCGGATGCCTTAGTTTGAGCGGCTGCCTCAGTTTGAGGGGGGCTGCTTTAGTTTGAGGGGCAGCCTTAGTTTGAGGGGCTGCCTTAGTTTGAGCAGTTCCCTTAGTTTGAGGGGTTGCCTTAGTTTGAGCGGCTGCCTTAGTTTGAGGGGTTGCCTTAGTTTGAGGGGTTGCCTTAGTTTGAGCGGTTGCTTTAGTTTTAGAGTCTGCCTTAGATTGAGCTGCTGCATTAGTTTGAGCGGTTGCCTTAGTTTGAGGGGCTGCCTTTGTTTGTGGGGTTGCTTTAGTTTGAGCGGCTGCATCAGTTTGAGCGGCTGCCTTAGTTTGAGCAGTTGCCTTAGTTTGAGCGGCTGCCTCAGTTTGAACGGCTGCCTTAGTTTGAGCGGATGCCTTAGTTTGAGGGGCTGCCTTTGTTTGAGCTGCTGCCTTAGTTTGAGGGGCTGCCTTAGTTTGAGCGGCTGCCTCAGTTTGAGCGGCTGCCTCAGTTTGATCGGTTGCCTTAGTTTGAACGGTTGCCTTAGTTTGAGGGTTTGCCTTAGTTTGAACGGATGCCTTAGTTTGAGGGTTTGCCTTAGTTTGAGGGGTTGCCTTAGTTTGAACGGTTGCCTTAGTTTGAGGGTTTGCCTTAGTTTGAGGGGTTGCCTTAGTTTGAGGGTTTGCCTTAGTTTGAGGGGTTGCCTTAGTTTGAACGGTTGCCTTAGTTTGAGGGTTTGCCTTAGTTTGAACGGTTGCCTTAGTTTCAGGCTTTGCCTTAGTTTGAGGGGTTGCCTTAGTTTGAACGGTTGCCTTAGTTTGAGGGTTTGCCTTAGTTTGAGGGATTGCCTTAGTTTGAGGAGTTGCCTTAGTTTAAGGGGCTGCCTTAGTTTGAACGGTTGCCTTAGTTTGAGGGTTTGCCTTAGTTTGAGGGGTTGCCTTAGTTTGAGGGGTTGCCTTATTTTGTGGGGTTGCCTTAGTTTGAGCGGCTGCCTCAGTTTGAGGGTTTGCCTTAGTTTGAGCGGCTGCCTTAGTTTGAGGGGTTGCCTTAGTTTGAGGGGTTGCCTTAGTTTGAGCGGTTGCTTTAGTTTGAGAGTCTGCCTCAGTTTGAGCTGCTGCATTAGTTTGAGCGGTTGCCTTAGTTTGAGCGGTTGCCTTAGATTGAGGGGTTGCCTTAGTTTGAGCAGCTGCCTCAGTTTGAGCGGCTGCCTTAGTTTGAGGGGCTGCCTTAGTTTGAGCGGTTGCCTTATTTTGAGGGGCTGCCTTAGTTTATGCGGTTGCCTTAGTTTGAGTGGTTGCCTTAGTTTGAGGGGTTGCCTTAGTTTGAGGGGTTGCCTTAGGTTGAGGGGCTGCCTTAGTTTGAGGGTCTGCCTTAGTTTGAGCGGCTGCCTTAGTTTGAGCGGCTGCATTAGTTTGAGCGGTTCCCTTAGTTTGAGGGTCTGCCTTAGTTTGTGGGGTTGCTTTAGTTTGAGCGGTTGCCTTAGTTTGAGTGGCTGCCTTAGTTTGAGCCGTTGACTTAGTTTGAGTGGTTGCCTTAGTTTGAGGGGTTGGCTTAGTTTGAGCGGCTGCCTGAGTTTGAGGGGTTGCCTTAGTTTGAGGGGTTGCCTTAGTTTGAGGGGTTGCTTTAGTTTGAGGCGTTGCTTTAGTTTGAGGGGTTGCCTTAGTTTGAGCGGCTGCCTTCGTTTGAGCGGATGCCTTAGTTTGAGCGGCTGCCTCAGTTTGAGCGGATGCCTTAGTTTGAGCGGCTGCTTTAGTTTGAGGGGCAGCCTTAGTTTGAGGGGCTGCCTTAGTTTGAGCGGTTGCCTTAGTTTGAGGGGTTGCCTTAGTTTGAGCGGCTGCCTTAGTATGAGGGGTTGCCTTAGTTTGAGGGGTTGCCTTAGTTTGAGCGGTTGCTTTAGTTTTAGAGTCTGCCTTAGATTGAGCTGCTGCATTTGTTTGAGCGGTTGCCTTAGTTTGAGGGGCTGCCTTTGTTTGTGGGGTTGCTTTAGTTTGAGCGGCTGCCTCAGTTTGAGCGGCTGCCTTAGTTTGAGCAGTTGCCTTAGTTTGAGCGGCTGCCTCAGTTTGAACGGCTGCCTTAGTTTGAGCGGATGCCTTAGTTTGAGGGGCTGCCTTTGTTTGAGCTGCTGCCTTAGTTTGAGGGGCTGCCTTAGTTTGAGGGGCTGCCTTAGTGTGAGCGGCTGCCTCAGTTTGAGCGGCTGCCTCAGTTTGAGCGGTTGCCTTAGTTTGAACGGTTGCCTTAGTTTGAGGGTTTGCCTTAGTTTGAACGGATGCCTTAGTTTGAGGGTTTGCCTTAGTTTGAGGGGTTGCCTTAGTTTGAACCGTTGCCTTAGTTTGAGGGTTTGCCTTAGTTTGAGGGGTTGCCTTAGTTTGAGGGTTTGCCTTAGTTTGAGGGGTTGCCTTAGTTTGAACGGTTGCCTTAGTTTGAGGGTTTGCCGTAGTTTGAGGGGTTGCCTTAGTTTGAGGGTTTGCCTTCGTTTGAACGGATGCCTTAGTTTGAGGGTTTGCCTTAGTTTGAGGGGTTGCCTTAGTTTGAACCGTTGCCTTAGTTTGAGGGTTTGCCTTAGTTTGAGGGGTTGCCTTAGTTTGAGGGTTTGCCTTAGTTTGAGGGGTTGCCTTCGTTTGAACGGTTGCCTTAGTTTGAGGGTTTGCCGTAGTTTGAGGGGTTGCCTTAGTTTGAGGGTTTGCCTTAGTTTGAGGGGTTGCCTTAGTTTGAACGGTTGCCTTAGTTTGAGGGTTTGCCTTAGTTTGACGGGTTGCCATAGTTTGAGGAGTTGCCTTAGTTTAAGGCGCTGCCTTAGTTTGAACGGTTGCCTTAGTTTGAGGGTTTGCCTTAGTTTGAGGGGTTGCCTTATTTTGAGGGGTTGCCTTAGTTTGAGCGGCTGCCTTAGTTTGAGGGGATGCCTTAGTTTGAGCGGTTGCCTTAGTTTGAGGGGTTGCCTTAGTTTGAGCGGCTGCCTTAGTTTGAGGGGTTGCCTTAGTTTGAGGGGTTGCCTTAGTTTGAACGGTCGCTCTAGTTTGAGAGTCTGCCTTAGTTTGAGCGGTTGCCTTAATTTGAGGGGTTGCCTTAGTTTGAGCGGTTGCCTCAGTTAGAGCGGTTGCCTTATTTTGAGAGTCTGCCTTAGTTTGAGGGGTTGCCTTAGTTTGAGCGTCTGCCTCAGTTTGAGCGTATGCCTTAGTTTGAGTGGTTGCCTTAGTTTGAGGGGCTGCCTTAGTTTGAGGGGTTGCCTTAGTTTGAGTGGCTGCCTTAGTTTGAGCGGTTGCCTTAGTTTGAGGGGCTGCCTTAGATTGAGGGGTTGCCTTAGTTTGAGCAGCTGCCTCAGTTTGAGCGGCTGCCTTAGTTTGAGGGGCTGCCTTATTTAGAGCTGTTGCCTTATTTTGAGGGGCTGCCTTAGTTTGAGGGGTTGCCTTAGTTTGAGCGGCTGCCTCAGTTTGAGTGGCTACCTTGGTTAGAGCGGTTACCTTATTTTGAGAGTCTGCTGAGTTTGAGCGGCTGCCCTATTTTGAGGGGCTGCCTTAGTTTGAGGTGTTGCCTTAGTTGGAGGGGTTGCTTTTGTTTGAGAGTCTGCCTTAGTTTGAGCGGCTGCCTCAGTTTGAGGGGCTGCCTTAGTTTGAGCGGCTGCCTAAGTTTGAGCGGCTCCTTAGCTTGAGGGGCTGCCTTATTTTGAGGGGTTGCCTTAGTTAAAGCGGTTACCTTATTTTGAGCGGCTGCCATAGTTTGAGGGGTTGCCTTAAATTGAGCGCTTGCCTTGGTTTGAGCAGTTGCCTGAGTTTGAGGGGCTGCCTTAATTTGAGCGGTTGCCTTCGTTTGAGAGTCTGCCTTAGTTTGAGGGGTTGCCTTAGTTTGAGCGTTTGCCTTAGTTTGAGGGGCTGCCTTCGTTTGAGCGGTTGCCTTAGTTTGAGGGGCTGCCTTAATTTGAGCGGTTGCCTTAGTTTGACAGTCTGCCTTAGTTTGAGGGGATGCCTTAGTTTGAGGGTCTGCCTTAGTTTGAGCGGTTGCCTTAGTTTGAGGGGCTGCCTTAGTTTGAGCGGTTGCCTTAGTTTGAGGGTCTGCCTTAATTTGAGCGGTTGCCTTAGCTTGAGAGTCTGCCTTAGTTTGAGGTGTTGCCTTCGTTTGAACGGATGCCTTAGTTTGAGGGTTTGCCTTAGTTTGAGGGGTTGCCTTAGTTTGAACCGTTGCCTTAGTTTGAGGGTTTGCCTTAGTTTGAGGGGTTGCCTTAGTTTGAGGGTTTGCCTTAGTTTGAGGGGTTGCCTTAGTTTGAACGGTTGCCTTAGTTTGAGGGTTTGCCGTAGTTTGAGGGGTTGCCTTAGTTTGAGGGTTTGCCTTAGTTTGAACGGATGCCTTAGTTTGAGGGTTTGCCTTAGTTTGAGGGGTTGCCTTAGTTTGAACCGTTGCCTTAGTTTGAGGGTTTGCCTTAGTTTGAGGGGTTGCCTTAGTTTGAGGGTTTGCCTTAGTTTGAGGGGTTGCCTTCGTTTGAACGGTTGCCTTAGTTTGAGGGTTTGCCGTAGTTTGAGGGGTTGCCTTAGTTTGAGGGTTTGCCTTAGTTTGAGGGGTTGCCTTAGTTTGAACGGTTGCCTTAGTTTGAGGGTTTGCCTTAGTTTGACGGGTTGCCTTAGTTTGAGGAGTTGCCTTAGTTTAAGGCGCTGCCTTAGTTTGAACGGTTGCCTTAGTTTGAGGGTTTGCCTTAGTTTGAGGGGTTGCCTTATTTTGAGGGGTTGCCTTAGTTTGAGCGGCTGCCTTAGTTTGAGGGGATGCCTTAGTTTGAGCGGTTGCCTTAGTTTGAGGGGTTGCCTTAGTTTGAGCGGCTGCCTTAGTTTGAGGGGTTGCCTTAGTTTGAGGGGTTGCCTTAGTTTGAACGGTCGCTCTAGTTTGAGAGTCTGCCTTATTTTGAGAGTCTGCCTTAGTTTGAGGGGTTGCCTTAGTTTGAGCGTCTGCCTCAGTTTGAGCGTATGCCTTAGTTTGAGTGGTTGCCTTAGTTTGAGGGGCTGCCTTAGTTTGAGGGGTTGCCTTAGTTTGAGCGGCTGCCTTAGTTTGAGCGGTTGCCTTAGTTTGAGGGGCTGCCTTAGATTGAGGGGTTGCCTTAGTTTGAGCAGCTGCCTCAGTTTGAGCGGCTGCCTTAGTTTGAGGGGCTGCCTTATTTAGAGCTGTTGCCTTATTTTGAGGGGCTGCCTTAGTTTGAGGGGTTGCCTTAGTTTGAGCGGCTGCCTCAGTTTGAGTGGCTACCTTGGTTAGAGCGGTTACCTTATTTTGAGAGTCTGCTGAGTTTGAGCGGCTGCCTTAGTTAGAGCGGTTGCCCTATTTTGAGGGGCTGCCTTAGTTTGAGGTGTTGCCTTAGTTGGAGGGGTTGCTTTTGTTTGAGAGTCTGCCTTAGTTTGAGCGGCTGCCTCAGTTTGAGGGGCTGCCTTAGTTTGAGCGGCTGCCTAAGTTTGAGCGGCTCCTTAGCTTGAGGGGCTGCCTTATTTTGAGGGGTTGCCTTAGTTAAAGCGGTTACCTTATTTTGAGCGGCTGCCATAGTTTGAGGGGTTGCCTTAAATTGAGCGCTTGCCTTGGTTTGAGCAGTTGCCTGAGTTTGAGGGGCTGCCTTAATTTGAGCGGTTGCCTTCGTTTGAGAGTCTGCCTTAGTTTGAGGGGTTGCCTTAGTTTGAGCGTTTGCCTTAGTTTGAGGGGCTGCCTTCGTTTGAGCGGTTGCCTTAGTTTGAGGGGCTGCCTTAATTTGAGCGGTTGCCTTAGTTTGACAGTCTGCCTTAGTTTGAGGGGATGCCTTAGTTTGAGGGTCTGCCTTAGTTTGAGCGGTTGCCTTAGTTTGAGGGGCTGCCTTAGTTTGAGCGGTTGCCTTAGTTTGAGGGTCTGCCTTAATTTGAGCGGTTGCCTTAGCTTGAGAGTCTGCCTTAGTTTGAGGTGTTGCCTTCGTTTGAACGGATGCCTTAGTTTGAGGGTTTGCCTTAGTTTGAGGGGTTGCCTTAGTTTGAACCGTTGCCTTAGTTTGAGGGTTTGCCTTAGTTTGAGGGGTTGCCTTAGTTTGAGGGTTTGCCTTAGTTTGAGGGGTTGCCTTAGTTTGAACGGTTGCCTTAGTTTGAGGGTTTGCCGTAGTTTGAGGGGTTGCCTTAGTTTGAGGGTTTGCCTTAGTTTGAACGGATGCCTTAGTTTGAGGGTTTGCCTTAGTTTGAGGGGTTGCCTTAGTTTGAACCGTTGCCTTAGTTTGAGGGTTTGCCTTAGTTTGAGGGGTTGCCTTAGTTTGAGGGTTTGCCTTAGTTTGAGGGGTTGCCTTCGTTTGAACGGTTGCCTTAGTTTGAGGGTTTGCCGTAGTTTGAGGGGTTGCCTTAGTTTGAGGGTTTGCCTTAGTTTGAGGGGTTGCCTTAGTTTGAACGGTTGCCTTAGTTTGAGGGTTTGCCTTAGTTTGACGGGTTGCCTTAGTTTGAGGAGTTGCCTTAGTTTAAGGCGCTGCCTTAGTTTGAACGGTTGCCTTAGTTTGAGGGTTTGCCTTAGTTTGAGGGGTTGCCTTATTTTGAGGGGTTGCCTTAGTTTGAGCGGCTGCCTTAGTTTGAGGGGATGCCTTAGTTTGAGCGGTTGCCTTAGTTTGAGGGGTTGCCTTAGTTTGAGCGGCTGCCTTAGTTTGAGGGGTTGCCTTAGTTTGAGGGGTTGCCTTAGTTTGAACGGTCGCTCTAGTTTGAGAGTCTGCCTTAGTTTGAGCGGTTGCCTTAATTTGAGGGGTTGCCTTAGTTTGAGCGGTTGCCTCAGTTAGAGCGGTTGCCTTATTTTGAGAGTCTGCCTTAGTTTGAGTGGTTGCCTTAGTTTGAGGGGCTGCCTTAGTTTGAGGGGTTGCCTTAGTTTGAGCGGCTGCCTTAGTTTGAGCGGTTGCCTTAGTTTGAGGGGCTGCCTTAGATTGAGGGGTTGCCTTAGTTTGAGCAGCTGCCTCAGTTTGAGCGGCTGCCTTAGTTTGAGGGGCTGCCTTATTTAGAGCTGTTGCCTTATTTTGAGGGGCTGCCTTAGTTTGAGGGGTTGCCTTAGTTTGAGCGGCTGCCTCAGTTTGAGTGGCTACCTTGGTTAGAGCGGTTACCTTATTTTGAGAGTCTGCTGAGTTTGAGCGGCTGCCTTAGTTAGAGCGGTTGCCCTATTTTGAGGGGCTGCCTTAGTTTGAGGTGTTGCCTTAGTTGGAGGGGTTGCTTTTGTTTGAGAGTCTGCCTTAGTTTGAGCGGCTGCCTCAGTTTGAGGGGCTGCCTTAGTTTGAGCGGCTGCCTAAGTTTGAGCGGCTCCTTAGCTTGAGGGGCTGCCTTATTTTGAGGGGTTGCCTTAGTTAAAGCGGTTACCTTATTTTGAGCGGCTGCCATAGTTTGAGGGGTTGCCTTAAATTGAGCGCTTGCCTTGGTTTGAGCAGTTGCCTGAGTTTGAGGGGCTGCCTTAATTTGAGCGGTTGCCTTCGTTTGAGAGTCTGCCTTAGTTTGAGGGGTTGCCTTAGTTTGAGCGTTTGCCTTAGTTTGAGGGGCTGCCTTCGTTTGAGCGGTTGCCTTAGTTTGAGGGGCTGCCTTAATTTGAGCGGTTGCCTTAGTTTGACAGTCTGCCTTAGTTTGAGGGGATGCCTTAGTTTGAGGGTCTGCCTTAGTTTGAGCGGTTGCCTTAGTTTGAGGGGCTGCCTTAGTTTGAGCGGTTGCCTTAGTTTGAGGGTCTGCCTTAATTTGAGCGGTTGCCTTAGCTTGAGAGTCTGCCTTAGTTTGAGGTGTTGCCTTCGTTTGAGCGGTTGCCTTAGTTTGAGGGTTTGCCTTAGCTTGAGCGGTTCCCTTAGTTTGAGGGGTTGCCTTAGTTTGAGGGGTTACCTTAGTTTGAGGGGTTGCCTCAGTTTGAGCGGTTGCCTTAGTTTGAGGATTTGCCTTAGTTTGAGGGGTTGCCTTAGTTTGAGGGGTTGCCTTAGTTTGAGTGGTTGCCTCAGATTGAGGGGCTGCCTTAGTTTGAGCGGATGCCTTAATTTGAGGGGTTACCTTAGTTTGAGCTGTTGCCTTGGTTTGAGGGGTTGCCTTAGTTTGAGCGGTTGCCTTAGTTTGAGGGGTTGCCTTAGTTTGAGGGGTTGCCTTAGTTTGAATGGCTGCCTTAATTTGAGGGGATGCCTTAGTTTGAGGGGTTGCCTGACTTTGAGGGGTTACCTTAGCTTGAGGGTCTGCCTTAGTTTGAGCGGCTGCCTTAGTTTGAGCGGCTGCATTAGTTTGAGCGGTTCCCTTAGTTTGAGGGTCTGCCTTAGTTTGTGGGGTTGCTTTAGTTTGAGCGGTTGCCTTAGTTTGAGGGGCTGCCTTAGTTTGAGCCGTTGACTTAGTTTGAGTGGTTGCCTTAGTTTGAGGGGTTGGCTTAGTTTGAGCGGCTGCCTGAGTTTGAGGGGTTGCCTTAGTTTGAGGGGTTGCCTTAGTTTGAGGGGTTGCTTTAGTTTGAGGCGTTGCTTTAGTTTGAGGGGTTGCCTTAGTTTGAGCGGCTGCCTTCGTTTGAGCGGATGCCTTAGTTTGAGCGGCTGCCTCAGTTTGAGGGGGGCTGCTTTAGTTTGAGGGGCAGCCTTAGTTTGAGGGGCTGCCTTAGTTTCAGTTGGTGCCTTAGTTTGAGGGGTTGCCTTAGTTTGAGCGGCTGCCTTAGTTTGAGGGGTTGCCTTAGTTTGAGGGGTTGCCTTAGTTTGAGCGGTTGCTTTAGTTTTAGAGTCTGCCTTAGATTGAGCTGCTGCATTAGTTTGAGCGGTTGCCTTAGTTTGAGGGGCTGCCTTTGTTTGTGGGGTTGCTTTAGTTTGAGCGGCTGCCTCAGTTTGAGCGGCTGCCTTAGTTTGAGCGGCTGCCTCAGTTTGAACGGCTGCCTTAGTTTGAGCGGATGCCTTAGTTTGAGGGGCTGCCTTTGTTTGAGCTGCTGCCTTAGTTTGAGGGGCTGCCTTAGTTTGAGCGGCTGCCTCAGTTTGAGCGGCTGCCTCAGTTTGAGCGGTTGCCTTAGTTTGAACGGTTGCCTTAGTTTGAGGGTTTTCCTTAGTTTGAACGGATGCCTTAGTTTGAGGGTTTGCCTTAGTTTGAGGGGTTGCCTTAGTTTGAACGGTTGCCTTAGTTTGAGGGTTTGCCTTAGTTTGAGGGGTTGCCTTAGTTTGAGGGTTTGCCTTAGTTTGAGGGGTTGCCTTAGTTTGAACGGTTGCCTTAGTTTCAGGCTTTGCCTTAGTTTGAGGGGTTGCCTTAGTTTGAACGGTTGCCTTAGTTTGAGGGTTTGCCTTAGTTTGAGGGGTTGCCTTAGTTTGAGGAGTTGCCTTAGTTTAAGGGGCTGCCTTAGTTTGAACGGTTGCCTTAGTTTGAGGGTTTGCCTTAGTTTGAGGGGTTGCCTTAGTTTGAGGGGATGCCTTATTTTGAGGGGTTGCCTTAGTTTGAGGGGTTGCCTTATTTTGAGAGTCTGCCTTAGTTTGAGGGGTTGCCATAGTTTGAGAGTCTGCCTCAGTTTGAGCGTATGCCTTAGTTTGAGTGGATGCCTTAGTTTGAGATTCTGCTCAGTTTGAGCGGCTGCCTTAGTTTGAGCGGTTCCCTTAGTTTGAGGGGCTGCCTTAGTTTGTGGGGTTGCTTTAGTTTGTGCGGTTGCCTTAGTTTGAGTGGCTGCCTTAGTTTGAGGGGTTGCCTTAGTTTGAGGGGTTGCCTTAGGTTGAGGAAATGCCTTAGTTTGAGGGTACGCCTTAGTTTGATCGGCTGCCTTAGTTTGAGGGGTTGCATTAGTTTGAGCGGTTCCCTTAGTTTGAGGCTCTGCCTTAGTTTGTGGTGTTGCTTTAGTTTGAGCGGTTGCCTTAGTTTGAGGGGTTGCCTTAGTTTGAGGGGTTGCCTTAGTTTGAGGGGTTGCCTTAGTTTGAGGGGTTGCTTTAGTTTGACGCGTTGCTTTAGTTTGAGGGGTTGCCTTAGTTTGAGCGGCTGCCTTAGTTTGAGCGGATGCCTTAGTTTGAGCGGCTGCCTCAGTTTGAGGGGCTGCTTTAGTTTGAGGGGCAGCCTTAGTTTGAGGGGCTGCCTTAGTTTGAGCGGTTGCCTTAGTTTGAGGGGTTGCCTTAGTTTGAGCGGCTGCCTTAGTTTGAGGGGTTGCCTTAGTTTGAGGGGTTGCCTTAGTTTGAGCGGTTGCTTTAGTTTGAGAGTCTGCCTTAGTTTGAGCTGCTGCATTAGTTTGAGCGGTTGCCTTAGTTTGAGGGGCTGCCTTTGTTTGTGGGGTTGCTTTAGTTTGAGCGGCTGCCTCAGTTTGAGCGGCAGCCTTAGTTTGAGCAGTTGCCTTAGTTTGAGCGGCTGCCTCAGTTTGAACGGCTGCCTTAGTTTGAGCGGATGCCTTAGTTTGAGGGGCTGCCTTTGTTTGAGGGTTTGCCTTAGTTTGAGGGGTTGCCTTAGTTTGAACGGTTGCCTTAGTTTCAGGCTTTGCCTTAGTTTGAGGGTTTGCCTTAGTTTGAGGGGTTGCCTTAGTTTGAGGGGTTGCCTTAGTTTGAGGGGCTGCCTTAGTTTGAACGGTTGCCTTAGTTTGAGGGTTTGCCTTAGTTTGAGGGGTTGCCTTAGTTTGAGGGGTTGCCTTATTTTGAGGGGTTGTCTTAGTTTGAGGGGTTGCCTTAGTTTGAACGGTTGCCTTAGTTTAAGGGTTTGCCTTAGTTTGAACTGTTGCCTTAGTTTCAGGCTTTGCCTTAGTTTGAGGGGATGCCTTAGTTTGAGCGGTTGCCTTAGTATGTGGGGTTGCCTTAGTTTGAGCGGCTGCCTTAGTTTGAGGGGTTGCCTTAGTTTGAGGGGTTGCCTCAGTTTGAACGGTTGCTCTAGTTTGAGAGTCTGCCTTAGTTTGAGCGGTTGCCTTAATTTGAGGGGTTGCCTTAGTTTGAGCAGTTGCCTCAGTTAGAGCGGTTGCCTTATTTTGAGAGTCTGCCTTAGTTTGAGTGGTTGCCTTAGTTTGAAATTCTGCTTAGTTTGAGGGGCTGCCTTAGTTTTAGCGGTTGCCTTAGTTTGTGCGGCTGCCAAAGTTTGAGCGGCTGCCTTAGTTTGAGGGGTTGCCTTAGTTAGAGCGATTGACTTATTTTGAGGGGCTGCCTTAGTTTGAGATTCTGCTTAGTTTGTGCGGCTGCCTTAATTTTAGCGGTTGCCTTAGTTTGAGCGGCTGCCTTAGTTTGAGGGGCTGCCTTAGTTTGAGGGGTTGCCTTAGTTTGAGCAGCTGCCTTAGTTTGAGCGGTTCCCTTAGTTTGAGGGGCTGCCTTAGTTTGTGGGGTTGCTTTAGTTTGAGCGGTTGCCTTAGTTTGAGGGGCTGCCTTAGTTTGTGCGGTTGCCATAGTTTGAGTGGTTGCCTTAGTTTGAGGGGTTGCCTTAGTTTGATGGGTTGCCTTAGTTTGAGCGGCTGCCTCAGTTTGAGGGGCTGCCTTAGTTTGAGGGGTTGCCTTAGTTTGAGCGGCTGCCTCAGTTTGAGCGGCTGCCTTATTTTGAGGGGTTGCCTTAGTTTGAGCGGTTACCTTATTTTGAGGGGCTGCCATAGTTTGAGGGGTTGCCTTAATTTGAGCGCTTGCCTTGTTTTTAGCAGTTGCCTGAGTTTGAGGGGCTGCCTTAATTTGAGCGGTTGCCTTCGTTTGAGAGTCTGCCTTAGTTTGAGGGGTTGCCTTAGTTTGAGCGGTTGCCTTAGTTTGAGGGGCTGCCTTCGTTTGAGCGGTTGCCTCTGTTAGAGCGGTTGCCTTATTTTGAGAGTCTGCCTTAGTTTGAGTGGTTGCCTTAGTTTGAGATTCTGCTTAGTTTGAGGGGCTGCCTTAGTTTGAGCGGTTGCCTTAGTTTGTGCGGCTGCCAAAGTTTGAGCGGCTGCCTTAGTTTGAGGGGTTGCCTTAGTTAGAGCGATTGACTTATTTTGAGGGGCTGCCTTAGTTTGAGATTCTGCTTAGTTTGTGCGGCTGCCTTAGTTTTAGCGGTTGCCTTAGTTTGAGCGGCTGCCTTAGTTTGAGGGACTGCCTTAGTTTGAGGGGTTGCCTTAGTTTGAGCGGCTGCCTTAGTTTGAGCGGTTCCCTTAGTTTGAGGGGCTGCCTTAGTTTGTGGGGTTGCTTTAGTTTGAGCGGTTGCCTTAGTTTGAGGGGCTGCCTTAGTTTGTGCGGTTGCCTTAGTTTGAGTGGTTGCCTTAGTTTGAGGGGTTGCCTTAGTTTGAGGGGTTGCCTTAGTTTGAGCGGCTGCCTCAGTTTGAGGGGCTGCCTTAGTTTGAGGGGTTGCCTTAGCTTGAGCGGCTGCCTCAGTTTGAGCGGCTGCCTTATTTTGAGGGGTTGCCTCAGTTTGAGCGGTTACCTTATTTTGAGGGGCTGCCATAGTTTGAGGGGTTGCCTTAATTTGAGCGCTTGCCTTGTTTTGAGCAGTTGCCTGAGTTTGAGGGGCTGCCTTAATTTGAGCGGTTGCCTTCGTTTGAGAGTCTGCCTTAGTTTGAGGGGTTGCCTTAGTTTGAGCGGTTGCCTTAGTTTGAGGGGCTGCCTTCGTTTGAGCGTTTGCCTTAGTTTGAGGGGCTGCCTTAATTTGAGCGGTTGCCTTAGTTTGAGAGTCTGCCTTAGTTTGAGGGGTTGCCTTAGTTTGAGGGTCTGCCTTAGTTTGAGCGGTTGCCTTAGTTTGAGGGGCTGCCTTAGTTTGAGCGGTTGCCTTAGTTTGAGGGTCTGCCTTAATTTGAGCGGTTGCCTTAGCTTGAGAGTCTGCCTTAGTTTGAGGTGTTGCCTTCGTTTGAGCGGTTGCCTTAGTTTGAGGGTTTGCCTTAGCTTGAGCGGTTCCCTTAGTTTGAGGGGTTGCCTTAGTTTGAGGGGTTGCCTTAGTTTGAGGGGTTGCCTCAGTTTGAGCGGTTGCCTTAATTTGAGGATTTGCCTTAGTTTGAGGGGTTGCCTTAGTTTGAGGGGTTGCCTTAGTTTGAGTGGTTGCCTCAGATTGAGGGGCTGCCTTAGTTTGAGCGGATGCCTTAATTTGAGGGGTTACCTTAGTTTGAGCTGTTGCCTTGGTTTGAGGGGTTGCCTTAGTTTGAGCGGTTGCCTTAGTTTGAGGGGTTGCCTTAGTTTGAGGGGTTGCCTTAGTTTGAATGGCTGCCTTAATTTGAGGGGATGCCTTAGTTTGAGGGGTTGCCTTACTTTGAGGGGTTACCTTAGTTTGAGCGGCTGCCTTAGTTTGTGCGGTTGCCTCAGTTTGAGGGGTTGCCTTAGTTTGAGGTGTTGCCTGAGTTTGGGGGGTTGCCTTAGTCTGAGTGGTTTCCTTAGTTTGAGGGTTTGCCTTAGTCTGAGTGGTTGCCTTAGGTTGAGGAGCTGCCTTAGTTTGAGCGTTTGCCTTACTTTGAGGGGTTGACTTAGTTTGACCGGTTGCCTTATTTTGAGCGGCTGCCTTAGTTTGATCGGTTGCCTTAGTTTGAGGGGTTCCTTAAGTTTGAGGGGCTGCCTTAGTTTGAGGGGCTGCCTTATTTTGAGCGGCTGCCTTAGTTTGAGTGGCTGCCTTAGTTTGATCGGTTGACTTAGTTTGAGGGGCTGCCTTAGTTTGAGCTCCTGCCTTAGTTTGAGGGGCTGCCTTAGTTTGAGCGGCTGCTTTAGTTTGAGGGGCTGCCTTAGTTTGAGCGGTTGCCTTAGTTTGAGCAGCTTCCTTAGTTTGAGCGGCTGCCTCAGTTGGAGCGGTTTCCTTAGTTTGATGGGTTGCCTTCGTTTCAGGGGTTGCCTTAGTTTGAGCGGCTGCTTTAGTTTGAGGGGCTGTCTTAGTTTGAGCGGCTGCCTCAGTTTGAGGGTTTGCCTTAGTTTGAACGGATGCCTTAGTTTGAGGGTTTGCCTTAGTTTGAGGGGTTGCCATAGTTTGAACGGTTGCTTTAGTTTGAGGGTTTGCCTTAGTTTGAGGGGTTGCCTTAGTTTGAACGGTTGCCTTAGTTTCAGGGTTTGCCTAGTTTGAACGGTTGCCTTAGTTTCAGGGTTTGCCTTAGTTTGAGGGGTTGCCTTAGTTTGAACGGTTGCCTTAGTTTGAGGGTTTGCCTTAGTTTGAGGGGTTGCCTTAGTTTGAGGGGTTGCCTTAGTTTGAGGGGCTGCCTTAGTTAGAACGGTTGCCTTAGTTTGAGGGTTTGCCTTAGTTTGAGGCGTTGCCTTATTTTGAGGGGTTGCCTTAGTTTGAGCGTTTGCCTTACTTTGAGGGGTTGACTTAGTTTGACCGGTTGCCTTATTTTGAGCGGCTGCCTTAGTTAGATCGGTTGCCTTAGTTTGAGGGGTTCCTTAAGTTTGAGGGGCTGCCTTAGTTTGAGGGGCTGCCTTATTTTGAGCGGTTGCCTTAGTTTGAGGGGTTGCCTTAGTTTGAGGGGTTGCCTTAGTTTGAATGGCTGCCTTAATTTGAGGGGATGCCTTAGTTTGAGGTGTTGCCTTACTTTGAGGGGTTACCTTAGTTTGAGCGGCTGCCTTAGTTTGAGCGGTTGCCTCAGTTTGAGGGGTTGCCTTAGTTTGAGGTGTTGCCTGAGTTTGGGGGGTTGCCTTAGTCTGTGTGGTTTCCTTAGTTTGAGGGTTTGCCTTAGTCTGAGTGGTTGCCTTAGGTTGAGGAGCTGCCTTAGTTTGAACGTTTGCCTTACTTTGAGGGGTTGACTTAGTTTGACCGGTTGCCTTATTATGAGCGGATGCCTTAGTTTGATCGGTTGCCTTAGTTTGAGGGGTTCCTTAAGTTTGAGGGGCTGCCTTAGTTTGAGGGGCTGCCTTATTTTGAGCGGCTGCCTTAGTTTGAGCGGCTGCCTTAGTTTGAGCGGTTGACTTAGTTTGAGGGGCTGCCTTAGTTTGAGCTCCTGCCTTAGTTTGAGGGGCTGCCTTAGTTTGAGCGGCTGCCTTAGTTTGAGGGGCTGCCTTAGTTTGAGCGGTTGCCTTAGTTTGAGCAGCTTCCTTAGTTTGAGCGGCTGCCTCAGTTGGAGCGGTTTCCTTAGTTTGAGGGGTTGCCTTCATTTCAGGGGTTGCCTTAGTTTGAGCGGCTGCTTTAGTTTGAGGGGCTGTCTTAGTTTGAGCGGCTGCCTCAGTTTGAGGGTTTGCCTTAGTTTGAACGGATGCCTTAGTTTGAGGGTTTGCCTTAGTTTGAGGGGTTGCCTTAGTTTGAACGGTTGCCTTAGTTTGAGGGTTTGCCTTAGTTTGAGGGGTTGCCTCAGTTTGAGGGTTTACCTTAGTTTGAGGGGTTGCCTTAGTTTGAACGGTTGCCTTAGTTTCAGGGTTTGCCTAGTTTGAACGGTTGCCTTAGTTTCAGGGTTTGCCTTAGTTTGAGGGGTTGCCTTAGTTTGAACGGTTGCCTTAGTTTGAGGGTTTGCCTTAGTTTGAGGGGTTGCCTTAGTTTGAGGGGTTGCCTTAGTTTGAGGGGCTGCCTTAGTTCGAACGGTTGCCTTAGTTTGAGGGTTTGCCTCAGTTTGAGGCGTTGCCTTATTTTGACGGGTTGCCTTAGTTTGAGCGTTTGCCTTACTTTGAGGGGTTGACTTAGTTTGACCGGTTGCCTTATTTTGAGCGGCTGCCTTAGTTTGATCGGTTGCCTTAGTTTGAGGGGTTCCATAAGTTTGAGGGGCTGCCTTATTTTGAGCGGTTGCCTTAGTTTGAGCGGCTGCCTTAGTTTGAGCGGTTGACTTAGTTTGAGGGGCTGCCTTAGTTTGAGCTCCTGCCTTAGTTTGAGGGGCTGCCTTAGTTTGAGCGGCTGCCTTAGTTTGAGGGGCTGCCTTAGTTTGAGCGGTTGCCTTAGTTTGAGCAGCTTCCTTAGTTTGAGCGGCTGCCTCAGTTGGAGCGGTTTCCTTAGTTTGAGGGGTTGCCTTCGTTTCAGGGGTTGCCTTAGTTTGAGCGGCTGCTTTAGTTTGAGGGGCTGTCTTAGTTTGAGCGGCTGCCTCAGTTTGAGCGGCTGCCTTCGTTTGAGCGGTTGCCTTAGTTTGAGCGGCTGCCTCAGTTTGAGGGTTTGCCTTAGTTTGAACGGATGCCTTAGTTTGAGGGTTTGCCTTAGTTTGAGGGGTTGCCTTAGTTTGAACGGTTGCCTTAGTTTGAGGGTTTGCCTTAGTTTGAGGGGTTGCCTCAGTTTGAGGGTTTACCTTAGTTTCAGGGTTTGCCTAGTTTGAACGGTTGCCTTAGTTTCAGGGTTTGCCTTAGTTTGAGGGGTTGCCTTAGTTTGAACGGTTGCCTTAGTTTGAGGGTTTGCCTTAGTTTGAGAGGTTGCCTTAGTTTGAGGGGTTGCCTTAGTTTGAGGGGCTGCCTTAGTTAGAACGGTTGCCTTAGTTTGAGGGTTTGCCTTAGTTTGAGGCGTTGCCTTATTTTGAGGGGTTGCCTTAGTTTGAGCGGCTGCCTTAGTTTGAGTGGTTGCCTTAGTTTGAGCGTCTGCCTCAGTTTGAGCGTATGCCTTATTTTGAGTGGTTGCCTTCTTTTGAGATTCTGCTTAGTTTGAGGGGCTGCCTTAGTTTGAGCGGTTGCCTTAGTTTGTGCGGCTGCCAAAGTTTGAGCGGCTGCCTTAGTTTGAGGGGTTGCCTTATTTTGAAGGGCTGTCTTAGTTTGAGATTCTGCTTTGTTTGTGCGGCTGCCTCAGTTTGAGCGGTTGCCTTAGTTTGACGGTTGCCTTAGTTTGAGGGTTTGCCTTAGTTTGAGGGGTTGCCTTAGTTTGAACGGTTGCCTTAGTTTGAGGGTTTGCCTTAGTTTGAGGGGTTGACTTAGTTTGAGGGTTTGCCTTAGTTTGAGGGGTTGCCTTAGTTTGAACGGTTGCCTTCGTTTGAGGGTTTGCCTTAGTTTCAACGGTTGCCTTAGTTTCAGGGTTTGCCTTAGTTTGAGGGGTTGCCATAGTTTGAACGGTTGCCTTAGTTTGAGGGTTTGCCTTAGTTTGAGGGGTTGCCTTAGTTTGAGGGGTTGCCTTATTTTAAGGGGCTCCCTTAGTTTGAACGGTTGCCTTAGTTTGACGGTTTGCCTTAGTTTGAGCGGTTGCCTTAGTTTGAGGGGTTGCCTTAATTTGAGCGGCTGCCTTAGTTTGAGGGGTTGCCTTAGTATGAGGGGTTGCCTTAGTTTGAACGGTTGCTCTAGTTTGAGAGTCTGCCTTAGTTTGAGCGGTTGCCTTAATTTGAGGGGTTGCCTTAGTTTGAGCGGTTGCCTCAGTTAGAGCGGTTGCCTTATTTTGAGAGTCTGCCTTAGTTTGAGGGGTTGCCTTAGTTTGAGCGTCTGCCTCAGTTTGAGGGTCTGCCTTAGTTTGAGCGGTTGCCTTAGTTTGAGATTCTGCTTCGTTTGAGGGGCTGCCTTAGTTTGAGCGGTTGCCTTAGTTTGTGCGGCTACCAAAGTTAGAGCGGCTGCCTTAGTTTGAGGGGTTGCCTGAGTTAGAGTGGTTGCCTTATTTTGAGGGGCTGTCTTAGTTTGAGATTCTGCTTAGTTTGTGCGGCTGCCTTAGTTTTAGCGGTTGCCTTAGTTTGTGCGGCTGCCTTAGTTTGAGGGGCTGCCTTAGTTTGAGGGATTGCCTTAGTTTGAGCGGCTGCCTTAGTTTGAGCGGTTCCCTTAGTTTGAGGGGCTGCCTTAGTTTGTGGGGTTGCTTTAGTTTGAGCGGTTGCCTTAGTACGAGGGGCTGCCTTAGTTTGAGCGGTTGCCTTAGTTTGAGTGGTTGCCTTAGTTTGAGGAGTTGCCTTAGTTTGAGGGGTTGCCTTAGGTTGAGGGGCTGCCTTAGTTTGAGGGTCTGCCTTAGTTTGAGCGTCTGCCTTAGTTTGAGCGGCTGCCTTAGTTTGAGCGGTTCCCTTAGTTTGAGGGTCTGCCTTAGTTTGTGGGGTTGCTTTAGTTTGAGCGGTTGCCTTATTTTGAGGGGCTGCCTTAGTTTGAGCGGGTGACTTAGTTTGAGTGGTTGCCTTAGTTTGAGGGGTTGCCTTAGCTTGAGGGGTGGCCTTAGTTTGAGAGGTTGGCTTAGTTTGTGCGGCTGCCTGAGTTTGAGGGGTTGCCTTAGTTTGAGGGGTTGCCTTAGTTTGAGAGGTTGCTTTAGTTTGAGCAGCTTCCTTAGTTTGAGCGGCTGCCTCAGTTGGAGCGGTTTCCTTAGTTTGAGGGGTTGCCTTCGTTTCAGGGGTTGCCTTAGTTTGAGCGGCTGCTTTAGTTTGAGGGGCTGTCTTAGTTTAAGCGGCTGCCTCAGTTTGAGGGTTTGCCTTAGTTTGAACGGATGCCTTAGTTTGAGGGTTTGCCTTAGTTTGAGGGGTTGCCTTAGTTTGAACGGTTGCCTTAGTTTGAGGGTTTGCCTTAGTTTGAGGGGTTGCCTCAGTTTGAGGGTTTACCTTAGTTTGAGGGGTTGCCTTAGTTTGAACGGTTGCCTTAGTTTCAGGGTTTGCCTAGTTTGAACGGTTGCCTTAGTTTCAGGGTTTGCCTTAGTTTGAGGGGTTGCCTTAGTTTGAACGGTTGCCTTAGTTTGAGGGTTTGCCTTAGTTTGAGGGGTTGCCTTCGTTTGAGGGGTTGCCTTAGTTTGAGGGGCTGCCTTAGTTAGAACGGTTGCCTTAGTTTGAGGGTTTGCCTTAGTTTGAGGCGTTGCCTTATTTTGAGGGGTTGCCTTAGTTTGAGCGTTTGCCTTACTTTGAGGGGTTGACTTAGTTTGAACGGTTGCCTTATTTTGAGCGGCTGCCTTAGTTTGATCGGTTGCCTTAGTTTGAGGGGTTCCTTAAGTTTGAGGGGCTGCCTTAGTTTGAGGGGCTGCCTTATTTTGAGCGGTTGCCTTAGTTTGAGGGGTTGCCTTAGTTTAAGGGGTTGCCTTAGTTTGAATGGCTGCCTTAATTTGAGGGGATGCCTTAGTTTGAGGGGTTACCTTACTTTGAGGGGTTGCCTTAGTTTGAGGTGTTGCCTGAGTTTGGGGGGTTGCCTTAGTCTGTGTGGTTTCCTTAGTATGAGGGTTTGCCTTAGTCTGAGTGGTTGCCTTAGGTTGAGGAGCTGCCTTAGTTTGAACGTTTGCCTTACTTTGAGGGGTTGACTTAGTTTGACCGGTTGCCTTATTTTGAGCGGATGCCTTAGTTTGATCGGTTGCCTTAGTTTGAGGGTTTGCCTTAGTTTGAGGGGTTGCCTCAGTTTGAGGGTTTACCTTAGTTTCAGGGTTTGCCTAGTTTGAACGGTTGCCTTAGTTTCAGGGTTTGCCTTAGTTTGAGGGGTTGCCTTAGTTTGAACGGTTGCCTTAGTTTGAGGGTTTGCCTTAGTTTGAGAGGTTGCCTTAGTTTGAGGGGTTGCCTTAGTTTGAGGGGCTGCCTTAGTTAGAACGGTTGCCTTAGTTTGAGGGTTTGCCTTAGTTTGAGGCGTTGCCTCAGTTTGAGGGTTTACCTTAGTTTCAGGGTTTGCCTAGTTTGAACGGTTGCCTTAGTTTCAGGGTTTGCCTTAGTTTGAGGGGTTGCCTTAGTTTGAACGGTTGCCTTAGTTTGAGGGTTTGCCTTAGTTTGAGAGGTTGCCTTAGTTTGAGGGGTTGCCTTAGTTTGAGGGGCTGCCTTAGTTTGAGCTCCTGCCTTAGTTTGAGGGGCTGCCTTAGTTTGAGCGGCTGCCTTAGTTTGAGGGGCTGCCTTAGTTTGAGCGGTTGCCTTAGTTTGAGCAGCTTCCTTAGTTTGAGCGGCTACCTCAGTTGGAGCGGTTTCCTTAGTTTGAGGGGTTGCCTTCGTTTCAGGGGTTGCCTTAGTTTGAGCGGCTGCTTTAGTTTGAGGGGCTGTCTTAGTTTGAGCGGCTGCCTCAGTTTGAGGGTTTGCCTTAGTTTGAACGGATGCCTTAGTTTGAGGGTTTGCCTTAGTTTGAGGGGATGCCTTAGTTTGAACGGTTGCCTTAGTTTGAGGGTTTGCCTTAGTTTGAGGGGTTGCCTCAGTTTGAGGGTTTACCTTAGTTTGAGGGGTTGCCTTAGTTTGAACGGTTGCCTTAGTTTCAGGGTTTGCCTAGTTTGAACGGTTGCCTTAGTTTCAGGGTTTGCCTTAGTTTGAGGGGTTGCCTTAGTTTGAACGGTTGCCTTAGTTTGAGGGTTTGCCTTAGTTTGAGGGGTTGCCTTAGTTTGAGGGGTTGCCTTAGTTTGAGGGGCTGCCTTAGTTAGAACGGTTGCCTTAGTTTGAGGGTTTGCCTCAGTTTGAGGCGTTGCCTTATTTTGAGGGGTTGCCTTAGTTTGAGCGTTTGCCTTACTTTGAGGGTTTGACTTAGTTTGACCGGTTGCCTTATTTTGAGCGGCTGCCTTAGTTTGATCGGTTGCCTTAGTTTGAGGGGTTCCTTAAGTTTGAGGGGCTGCCTTAGTTTGAGGGGCTGCCTTATTTTGAGCGGTTGCCTTAGTTTGAGCGGCTGCCTTAGTTTGAGCGGTTGACTTAGTTTGAGGGGCTGCCTTAGTTTGAGCTCCTGCCTTAGTTTGAGGGGCTGCCTTAGTTTGAGCGGCTGCCTTAGTTTGAGGGGCTGCCTTAGTTTGAGCGGTTGCCTTAGTTTGAGCAGCTTCCTTTGTTTGAGCGGCTGCCTCAGTTGGAGCGGTTTCCTTAGTTTGAGGGGTTGCCTTCGTTTCAGGGGTTGCCTTAGTTTGAGCGGCTGCTTTAGTTTGAGGGGCTGTCTTAGTTTGAGCGGCTGCCTCAGTTTGAGCGGCTGCCTTCGTTTGAGCGGTTGCCTTAGTTTGAGCGGCTGCCTCAGTTTGAGGGTTTGCCTTAGTTTGAACGGATGCCTTAGTTTGAGGGTTTGCCTTAGTTTGAGGGGTTGCCTTAGTTTGAACGGTTGCCTTAGTTTGAGGGTTTGCCTTAGTTTGAGGGGTTGCCTCAGTTTGAGGGTTTACCTTAGTTTCAGGATTTGCCTAGTTTGAACGGTTGCCTTAGTTTCAGGGTTTGCCTTAATTTGAGGGGTTGCCTTAGTTTGAACGGTTGCCTTAGTTTGAGGGTTTGCCTTAGTTTGAGGGGTTGCCTTAGTTTGAGGGGTTGCCTTAGTTTGAGGGGCTGCCTTAGTTAGAACGGTTGCCTTAGTTTGAGGGTTTGCCTTAGTTTGAGGCGTTGCCTTATTTTGAGGGGTTGCCTTAGTTTGAGCGGCTGCCTTAGTTTGAGTGGTTGCCTTAGTTTGAGCGTCTGCCTCAGTTTGAGCGTATGCCTTAGTTTGAGTGGTTGCCTTCTTTTGAGATTCTGCTTAGTTTGAGGGGCTGCCTTAGTTTGAGCGGTTGCCTTAGTTTGTGCGGCTGTCAAAGTTTGAGCGGCTGCCTTAGTTTGAGGGGTTGCCTTATTTTGAGGGGCTGTCTTAGTTTGAGATTCTGCTTTGTTTGTGCGGCTGCCTCAGTTTGAGCGGTTGCCTTAGTTTGACGGTTGCCTTAGTTTGAGGGTTTGCTTTAGTTTGAACGGATGCCTTAGTTTGAGGGTTTGCCTTAGTTTGAGGGGTTGCCTTAGTTTGAACGGTTGCCTTAGTTTGAGGGTTTGCCTTAGTTTGAGGGGTTGCCTTAGTTTGAGGGTTTGCCTTAGTTTGAGGGGTTGCCTTAGTTTGAACGGTTGCCTTCGTTTGAGGGTTTGCCTTAGTTTCAACGGTTGCCTTAGTTTCAGGGTTTGCCTTAGTTTGAGGGGTTGCCATAGTTTGAACGGTTGCCTTAGTTTGAGGGTTTGCCTTAGTTTGAGGGGTTGCCTTAGTTTGAGGGGTTGCCTTAGTTTAAGGGGCTCCCTTAGTTTGAACGGTTGCCTTAGTTTGAGGGTTTGCCTTAGTTTGAGCGGTTGCCTTAGTTTGAGGGGTTGCCTTAATTTGAGCGGCTGCCTTAGTTTGAGGGGTTGCCTTAGTATGAGGGGTTGCCTTAGTTTGAACGGTTGCTCTAGTTTGAGAGTCTGCCTTAGTTTGAGCGGTTGCCTTAATTTGAGGGGTTGCCTTAGTTTGAGCGGTTGCCTTAGTTAGAGCGGTTGCCTTATTTTGAGAGTCTGCCTTAGTTTGAGGGGTTGCCTTAGTTTGAGCGTCTGCCTCAGTTTGAGGGTCTGCCTTAGTTTGAGCGGTTGCCTTAGTTTGAGATTCTGCTTCGTTTGAGGGGCTGCCTTAGTTTGAGCGGTTGCCTTAGTTTGTGCGGCTACCAAAGTTAGAGCGGCTGCCTTAGTTTGAGGGGTTGCCTGAGTTAGAGCGGTTGCCTTATTTTGAGGGGCTGTCTTAGTTTGAGATTCTGCTTAGTTTGTGCGGCTGCCTTAGTTTTAGCGGTTGCCTTAGTTTGAGGGGCTGCCTTAGTTTGAGGGATTGCCTTAGTTTGAGCGGCTGCCTTAGTTTGAGCGGTTCCCTTAGTTTGAGCGTTTGCCTTAGTTTGAGTGGTTGCCTTAGTTTGAGGAGTTGCCTTAGTTTGAGGGGTTGCCTTAGGTTGAGGGGCTGCCTTAGTTTGAGGGTCTGCCTTAGTTTGAGCGTCTGCCTTAGTTTGAGCGGCTGCCTTAGTTTGAGCGGTTCCCTTAGTTTGAGGGTCTGCCTTAGTTTGTGGGGTTGCTTTAGTTTGAGAGGTTGCCTTATTTTGAGGGGCTGCCTTAGTTTGAGCGGGTGACTTAGTTTGAGTGGTTGCCTTAGTTTGAGGGGTTGCCTTAGTTTGAGGGGTTTCCTTATGTTGAAGGGCTGCCTTATTTTGAGCGGTTGCCTTAGCTTGAGAGGTGGCCTTAGTTTGAGAGGTTGGCTTAGTTTGTGCGGCTGCCTGAGTTTGAGGGGTTGCCTTAGTTTGAGGGGTTGCCTTAGTTTGAGGGGTTGCTTTAGTTTGAGGCGTTGCTTTAGTTTGAGGGGTTGCCATAGTTTGAGCGGCTGCCTTAGTTTGAGGGGTTGCCTTAGTTTGAGGGGTTGCCTTAGTTTGAGCAGCTGCCTCAGTTTGAGCGGATGCCTTAGTTTGAGCGGCTGCCTCAGTTTGAGGGGCTGATTTAGTTTGAGGGGCAGACTTAGTTTGAGGGTCTGCCTTAGTTTGAGCTGCTGCATTAGTTTGAGCGGTTGCCTTAGTTTGAGGGGCTGCCTTAGTTTGAGGGGTTGCCTTCGTTTGAGCAGCTGCCTCAGTTTGAGCGGATGCCTTAGTTTGAGCGGCTGCCTCAGTTTGAGGGGCTGCTTTAGTTTGAGGGGCAGCCTTAGTTTGAGGGGCTGCCTTAGTTTGAGGGGTTCCCTGAGTTTGAGGGGTTGCCTTAATTTGAGCGGTTGCTTCAGTTTGAGAGTCTGCCTTAGTTTGAGCTGCTGCATTAGTTTGAGCGGTTGCCTTAGTTTGAGGGGTTGCCTTAGTTTGAGCGGCTGCCTTAGTTTGAGGGGTTCCCTGAGTTTGAGGGGTTGCCTTAATTTGAGCGGTTGCTTCAGTTTGAGAGTCTGCCTTAGTTTGAGCTGCTGCATTAGTTTGAGCGGTTGCCTTAGTTTGAGGGGCTGCCTTAGTTTGAGGGGTTGCCTTAGGTTGAGCAGCTGCCTCAGTTTGAGCGGCTGCCTTGTTTGAGGGGCTGCCTTGGTTAGAGCGGTTGCCTTATTTTGAGGGGCTGCCTTAGTTTGAGGGGTTGCCTTAGTTTGAGCGGCAGCCTCAGTTTGAGCGGCTGCCTTAGATAGAGCAGTTGCCTTATTTTGAGAGTCTGCTGAGTTTGAGCGGCTGCCTTAGTTAGAGCGGTTGCCCTATTTTGAGGGGCTGCCTTAGTTTGAGGGGTTGCCTTAGTGTGAGTGGTTGCCTTAGGTTGAGGTGCTGCCTTAGTTTGAGCGTTTGCCTTCGTTTGAGGGGTTGCCTTAGTTTGAGGGGTTGCCTTACTTTGAGGGGTTACCTTAGTTTGAGCGGCTGCCTTAGTTTGAGCGGTTGCCTCAGTTTGAGGGGTTGCCTTAGTTTGAGGTGTTGCCTTAGTTTGGGGGGTTGCCTTAGTCTGAGTGGTTTCCTTAGTTTGAGGGTTTGCCTTAGTCTGAGTGGTTGCCTTAGGTTGAGGAGCTGCCTTAGTTTGAGCGTTTGCCTTACTTTGAGGGGTTGACTTAGTTTGACCGGTTGCCTTATTTTGAGCGGCTGCCTTAGTTTGATCGGTTGCCTTAGTTTGAGGGGTTCCTTAAGTTTGAGGGGCTGTCTTAGTTTGAGGGGCTGCCTTATTTTGAGCGGCTGCCTTAGTTTGAGCGGCTGCCTTAGTTTGAGCGGTTGACCTAGTTTGAGGGGCTGCCTTAGTTTGAGCTCCTGCCTTCGTTTGAGGGGCTGCCTTAGTTTGAGCGGCTGCCTTAGATTGAGGGGCTGCCTCAGTTTGAGCGGTTGCCTTAGTTTGAGCAGCTTCCTTAGTTTGAGCGGCTGCCTCAGTTGGAGCGGTTTCCTTAGTTTGAGGGGTTGCCTTCGTTTCAGGGGTTGCCTTAGTTTGAGCGGCTGCTTTAGTTTGAGGGGCTGTCTTAGTTTGAGCGGCTGCCTCAGTTTGAGGGTTTGCCTTAGTTTGAACGGATGCCTTAGTTTGAGGGTTTGCCTTAGTTTGAGGGGTTGCCTTAGTTTGAACGGTTGCCTTAGTTTGAGGGTTTGCCTTAGTTTGAGGGGTTGCCTCAGTTTGAGGGTTTACCTTAGTTTGAGGGGTTGCCTTAGTTTGAACGGTTGCCTTAGTTTCAGGGTTTGCCTAGTTTGAACGGTTGCCTTAGTTTCAGGGTTTGCCTTAGTTTGAGGGGTTGCCTTAGTTTGAACGGTTGCCTTAGTTTGAGGGTTTGCCTTAGTTTGAGGGGTTGCCTTAGTTTGAGGGGTTGCCTTAGTTTGAGGGGCTGCCTTAGTTAGAACGGTTGCCTTAGTTTGAGGGTTTGCCTTAGTTTGAGGCGTTGCCTTATTTTGAGGGGTTGCCTTAGTTTGAGCGGCTGCCTTAGTTTGAGTGGTTGCCTTAGTTTGAGCGTCTGCATCAGTTTGAGCGTATGCCTTAGTTTGTGTGGTTGCCTTCTTTTGAGAATCTGCTTAGTTTGAGGGGCTGCCTTAGTTTGAGCGGTTGCCTTAGTTTGAGGGGCTGCCTTAGATAGAGGGGTTGCCTTAGTTTGAGCAGCTGCCTCAGTTTGAGCGGCTGCCTTAGTTTGAGGGGCTGCCTTAGTTCGAGCAGTTGCCTTATTTTGAGGGGCTGCCTTAGTTTGAGGGGTTGCCTTAGTTTGAGCGGCTGCCTCAGTTTGAGTGGCTACCTTGGTTCGAGCGGTTACCTTATTTTGAGAGTCTGCTGAGTTTGAGCGGCTGCCTTAGTTAGAGCGGTTGCCCTATTTTGAGGGGCTGCCTTAGTTTGAGGTGTTGCCTTAGTTGGAGGGGTTGCTTTTGTTTGAGAGTCTGCCTTAGTTTGAGCGGCTGCCTCAGTTTGAGGGGCTGCCTTAGTTTGAGCGGCTGCCTAAGTTTGAGCGGCTCCTTAGCTTGAGGGGCTGCCTTATTTTGAGGGGTTGCCTTAGTTTGAGCGGCTGCCTCAGTTTGAGCGGCTGCCTTATTTTGAGGGGTTGCCTTAGTTTGAGCGGTTACCTTATTTTGAGGGGCTGCCATAGTTTGAGGGGTTGCCTTAATTTGAGCGCTTGCCTTGGTTTGAGCAGTTGCCTGAGTTTGAGGGGCTGCCTTAATTTGAGCTGTTGCCTTCGTTTGAGAGTGTGCCTTAGTTTGAGGGGTTGCCTTAGTTTGAGCGGTTGCCTTAGTTTGAGGGGCTGCCTTCGTTTGAGCGGTTGCCTTAGTTTGAGGGGCTGCCTTAATTTTAGCGGTTGCCTTAGTTTGAGAGTCTGCCTTAGTTTGAGGGGTTGCCTTAGTTTGAGGGTCTGCCTTAGTTTGAGCGGTTGCCTTAGTTTGAGGGGCTGCCTTAGTTTGAGCGGTTGCCTTAGTTTGAGGGGTTGCCTTAATTTGAGCGGTTGACTTAGCTTGAGAGTCTGCCTTAGTTTGAGGTGTTGCCTTCGTTTGAGCGGTTGCCTTAGTTTGAGGGTTTGCCTTAGCTTGAGCGGTTCCCTTAGTTTGAGGGGTTGCCTTAGTTTGAGGGGTTGCCTTCGTTTGAGGGGTTGCCTCAGTTTGAGCGGTTGCCTTAGTTTGAGGATTTGCCTTAGTTTGAGGGGTTGCCTTAGTTTGAGGGGTTGCCTTAGTTTGAGTGGTTGCCTCAGATTGAGGGGCTGCCTTAGTTTGAGCGGATGCCTTAATTTGAGGGGTTACCTTAGTTTGAGCTGTTGCCTTGGTTTGAGGGGTTGCCTTAGTTTGAGCGGTTGCCTTAGTTTGAGGGGTTGCCTTAGTTTGAGGGGTTGCCTTAGTTTGAATGGCTGCCTTAATTTGAGGGGATGCCTTAGTTTGAGGGGTTGCCTTACTTTGAGGGGTTACCTTAGTTTGAGCGGCTGCCTTATTTTGAGCGGTTGCCTCAGTTTGAGGGGTTGCCTTAGTTTGAGGTGTTGCCTTAGTTTGGGGGGTTGCCTTAGTCTGAGTGGTTTCCTTAGTTTGAGGGTTTGCCTTAGTCTGAGTGGTTGCCTTAGGTTGAGGAGCTGCCTTAGTTTGAGCGTTTGCCTTACTTTGAGGGGTTGACTTAGTTTGACCGGTTGCCTTATTTTGAGCGGCTGCCTTAGTTTGATCGGTTGCCTTAGTTTGAGGGGTTCCTTAAGTTTGAGGGGCTGCCTTAGTTTGAGGAGCTGCCTTATTTTGAGCGGTTGCCTTAGTTTGAGCGGCTGCCTTAGTTTGAGCGGTTGACTTAGTTTGAGGGGCTGCCTTAGTTTGAGCTCCTGCCTTAGTTTGAGGGGCTGCCTTAGTTTGAGCGGCTGCCTTAGTTTGAGGGGCTGCCTTAGTTTGAGCGGTTGCCTTAGTTTGAGCAGCTTCCTTAGTTTGAGCGGCTGCCTCAGTTGGAGCGGTTTCCTTAGTTTGAGGGGTTGCCTTCGTTTCAGGGGTTGCCTTAGTTTGAGCGGCTGCTTTAGTTTGAGGGGCTGTCTTAGTTTTAGCGGCTGCCTCAGTTTGAGCGGCTGCCTTCGTTTGAGCGGTTGCCTTAGTTTGAGCGGCTGCCTCAGTTTGAGGGTTTGCCTTAGTTTGAACGGATGCCTTAGTTTGAGGGTTTGCCTTAGTTTGAGGGGTTGCCTTAGTTTGAACGGTTGCCTTAGTTTGAGGGTTTGCCTTAGTTTGAGGGGTTGCCTCAGTTTGAGGGTTTACCTTAGTTTGAGGGTTTGCCTTAGTTTGAGGGGTTGCCTTAGTTTGAACGGTTGCCTTAGTTTGAGGGTTTGCCTTAGTTTGAGGGGTTGCCTTAGTTTGAGGGTTTGCCTTAGTTTGAGGGGTTGCCTTAGTTTGAGGGGTTGCCTTAGTTTGAGGGGCTGCCTTAGTTAGAACGGTTGCCTTAGTTTGAGGGTTTGCCTTAGTTTGAGGCGTTGCCTTATTTTGAGGGGTTGCCTTAGTTTGAGCGGCTGCCTTAGTTTGAGTGGTTGCCTTAGTTTGAGCGTCTGCCTCAGTTTGAGCGTATGCCTTAGTTTGAGTGGTTGCCTTCTTTTGAGATTCTGCTTAGTTTGAGGGGCTGCCTTAGTTTGAGCGGTTGCCTTAGTTTGTACGGCTGCCAAAGTTTGAGCGGCTGCCTTAGTTTGAGGGGTTGCCTTATTTTGAGGGGCTGTCTTAGTTTGAGATTCTGCTTTGTTTGTGCGGCTGCCTCAGTTTGAGCGGTTGCCTTAGTTTGACGGTTGCCTTAGTTTGAGGGTTAGCTTTAGTTTGAACGGATGCCTTAGTTTGAGGGTTTGCCTTAGTTTGAGGGGTTGCCTTAGTTTGAACGGTTGCCTTAGTTTGAGGGTTTGCCTTAGTTTGAGGGGTTGCCTTAGTTGGAGGGTTTGCCTTAGTTTGAGGGGTTGCCTTAGTTTGATGGGTTGCCTTAGTTTGAGGGGCTGCCTTAGTTAGAACGGTTTCCTTAGTTTGAGGGTTTGCCTTAGTTTGAGGCGTTGCCTTATTTTGAGGGGTTGCCTTAGTTTGAGCGGCTGCCTTAGTTTGAGTGGTTGCCTTAGTTTGAGCGTCTGCCTCAGTTTGAGCGTATGCCTTAGTTTGAGTGGTTGCCTTCTTTTGAGATTCTGCTTAGTTTGAGGGGCTGCCTTAGTTTGAGCGGTTGCCTTAGTTTGTACGGCTGCCAAAGTTTGAGCGGCTGCCTTAGTTTGAGGGGTTGCCTTATTTTGAGGGGCTGTCTTAGTTTGAGATTCTGCTTTGTTTGTGCGGCTGCCTCAGTTTGAGCGGTTGCCTTAGTTTGACGGTTGCCTTAGTTTGAGGGTTTGCTTTAGTTTGAACGGATGCCTTAGTTTGAGGGTTTGCCTTAGTTTGAGGGGTTGCCTTAGTTTGAACGGTTGCCTTAGTTTGAGGGTTTGCCTTAGTTTGAGGGGTTGCCTTAGTTTGAGGGTTTGCCTTAGTTTGAGGGGTTGCCTTAGTTTGAGGGGTTGCCTTAGTTTGAGGGGCTGCCTTAGTTAGAACGGTTGCCTTAGTTTGAGGGTTTGCCTTAGTTTGAGGCGTTGCCTTATTTTGAGGGGTTGCCTTAGTTTGAGCGGCTGCCTTAGTTTGAGTGGTTGCCTTAGTTTGAGCGTCTGCCTCAGTTTGAGCGTATGCCTTAGTTTGAGTGGTTGCCTTCTTTTGAGATTCTGCTTAGTTTGAGGGGCTGCCTTAGTTTGAGCGGTTGCCTTAGTTTGTACGGCTGCCAAAGTTTGAGCGGCTGCCTTAGTTTGAGGGGTTGCCTTATTTTGAGGGCTGTCTTAGTTTGAGATTCTGCTTTGTTTGTGCGGCTGCCTCAGTTTGAGCGGTTGCCTTAGTTTGACGGTTGCCTTAGTTTGAGGGTTTGCTTTAGTTTGAACGGATGCCTTAGTTTGAGGGTTTGCCTTAGTTTGAGGGGTTGCCTTAGTTTGAACGGTTGCCTTAGTTTGAGGGTTTGCCTTAGTTTGAGGGGTTGCCTTAGTTTGAGGGTTTGCCTTAGTTTGAGGGGTTGCCTTAGTTTGAGGGTTTGCCTTAGTTTGAGGGGTTGCCTTAGTTTGAACGGTTGCCTTCGTTTGAGGGTTTGCCTTAGTTTGTACGGTTGCCTTAGTTTCAGGGTTTGCCTTAGTTTGAGGGGTTGCCATAGTTTGAACGGTTGCCTTAGTTTGAGGGTTTGCCTTAGTTTGAGGGTTTGCCTTAGTTTGAGGGGTTGCCTTAGTTTAAGGGGCTGCCTTAGTTTGAACGGTTGCCTTAGTTTGAGGGTTTGCCTTAGTTTGAGCGGTTGCCTTAGTTTGAGGGGTTGCCTTAATTTGAGCGGCTGCCTTAGTTTGAGGGGTTGCCTTAGTATGAGGGGTTGCCTTAGTTTGAACGGTTGCTCTAGTTTGAGAGTCTGCCTTAGTTTGAGCGGATGCCTTAATTTGAGGGGTTGCCTTAGTTTGAGCGGTTGCCTTAGTTAGAGCGGTTGCCTTATTTTGAGAGTCTGCCTTAGTTTGAGGGGTTGCCTTAGTTTGAGCGTCTGCCTCAGTTTGAGGGTCTGCCTTAGTTTGAGCGGTTGCCTTAGTTTGAGATTCTGCTTCGTTTGAGGGGCTGCCTTAGTTTGAGCGGTTGCCTTAGTTTGTGCGGCTACCAAAGTTAGAGCGGCTGCCTTAGTTTGAGGGGTTGCCTGAGTTAGAGCGGTTGCCTTATTTTGAGGGGCTGTCTTAGTTTGAGATTCTGCTTAGTTTGTGCGGCTGCCTTAGTTTTAGCGGTTGCCTTAGTTTGTGCGGCTGCCTTAGTTTGAGGGATTGCCTTAGTTTGAGCGGCTGCCTTAGTTTGAGCGGTTCCCTTAGTTTGAGGGGCTGCCTTAGTTTGTGGGGTTGCTTTAGTTTGAGCGGTTGCCTTAGTACGAGGGGCTGCCTTAGTTTGAGCGGTTGCCTTAGTTTGAGTGGTTGCCTTAGTTTGAGGAGTTGCCTTAGTTTGAGGGGTTGCCTTAGGTTGAGGGGCTGCCTTAGTTTGAGGGTCTGCCTTAGTTTGAGCGTCTGCCTTAGTTTGAGCGGCTGCCTTAGTTTGAGCGGTTCCCTTAGTTTGAGGGTCTGCCTTAGTTTGTGGGGTTGCTTTAGTTTGAGCGGTTGCCTTATTTTGAGGGGCTGCCTTAGTTTGAGCGGGTGACTTAGTTTGAGTGGTTGCCTTAGTTTGAGGGGTTGCCTTAGTTTGAGGGGTTTCCTTAGGTTGAAGGGCTGCCTTATTTCGAGCGGTTGCCTTAGCTTGAGGGGTGGCCTTAGTTTGAGAGGTTGGCTTAGTTTGTGCGGCTGCCTGAGTTTGAGGGGTTGCCTTAGTTTGAGGGGTTGCCTTAGTTTGAGGCGTTGCTTTAGTTTGTGGGGTTGCCATAGTTTGAGCGGCTGCCTTAGTTTGAGGGGTTGCCTTAGTTTGAGGGGTTGCTTTAGTTTGAGCAGCTGCCTCAGTTTGAGCGGATGCCTTAGTTTGAGCGGCTGCCTCAGTTTGAGGGGCTGATTTAGTTTGAGGGGCAGACTTAGTTTGAGGGGCTGCCTTAGTTTGAGCTGCTGCATTAGTTTGAGCGGTTGCCTTAGTTTGAGGGGCTGCCTTAGTTTGAGGGGTTGCCTTAGTTTGAGCAGCTGCCTCAGTTTGAGCGGATGCCTTAGTTTGAGCGGCTGCCTCAGTTTGAGGGGCTGCTTTAGTTTGAGGGGCAGCCTTAGTTTGAGGGGCTGCCTTAGTTTGAACGGTTGCCTTAGTTTGAGGGGTTGCCTTAGTTTGAGCGGCTGCCTTAGTTTGAGGGGTTCCCTTAGTTTGAGGGGTTGCCTTAGTTTGAGCGGTTGCTTCAGTTTGAGAGTCTGCCTTAGTTTGAGCTGCTGCATTAGTTTGAGCGGTTGCCTTAGTTTGAGGGGCTGCCTTAGTTTGAGGGGTTGCCTTAGTTTGAGCAGCTGCCTCAGTTTGAGCGGCTGCCTTGTTTGAGGGGCTGCCTTGGTTAGAGCGGTTGCCTTATTTTGAGGGGCTGCCTTAGTTTGAGGGGTTGCCTTAGTTTGAGCGGCAGCCTCAGTTTGAGCGGCTGCCTTAGATAGAGCATTTGCCTTATTTTGAGAGTCTGCTGAGTTTGAGCGGCTGCCTTAGTTAGAGCGGTTGCCCTATTTTGAGGGGCTGCCTTATTTTGAGGTGTTGCCTTAGTTGGAAGGGTTGCCTTAGTCTGAGTGGTTGCCTTAGTTTGAGGGGTTGCCTTAGTGTGAGTGGTTGCCTTAGGTTGAGGTGCTGCCTTAGTTTGAGCGTTTGCCTTCGTTTGAGGGGTTGCCTTAGTTTGAGGGGTTGCCTTACTTTGAGGGGTTACCTTAGTTTGAGCGGCTGCCTTAGTTTGAGCGGTTGCCTCAGTTTGAGGGGTTGCCTTAGTTTGAGGTGTTGCCTTCGTTTGGGGGGTTGCCTTAGTCTGAGTGGTTTCCTTAGTTTGAGGGTTTGCCTTAGTCTGAGTGGTTGCCTTAGGTTGAGGAGCTGCCTTAGTTTGAGCGTTTGCCTTACTTTGAGGGGTTGACTTAGTTTGACCGGTTGCCTTATTTTGAGCTCCTGCCTTAGTTTGATCGGTTGCCTCAGTTTGAGGGGTTCCTTAAGTTTGAGGGGCTGCCTTAGTTTGAGGGGCTGCCTTATTTTGAGCGGCTGCCTTAGTTTGAGCGGCTGCCTTAGTTTGAGCGGTTGACTTAGTTTGAGGGGCTGCCTTAGTTTGAGCTCCTGCCTTAGTTTGAGGGGCTGCCTTAGTTTGAGCGGCTGCCTTAGTTTGAGGGGCTACCTTCGTTTGAGCGGTTGCCTTAGTTTGAGGGGCTGCCTTAATTTGAGCGGTTGCCTTAGTTTGAGAGTCTGCCTTAGTTTGAGGGGTTGCCTTAGTTTGAGCGTCTGCCTTAGTTTGAGCGGTTGCCTTAGTTTGAGGGGCTGCCTTAGTTTGAGCGGTTGCCTTAGTTTGAGGGGTTGCCTTAATTTGAGCGGTTGACTTAGCTTGAGAGTCTGCCTTAGTTTGAGGTGTTGCCTTCGTTTGAGCGGTTGCCTTAGTTTGAGGGTTTGCCTTAGCTTGAGCGGTTCCCTTAGTTTGAGGGGTTGCCTTAGTTTGAGGGGTTGCCTTAGTTTGAGGGGTTGCCTCAGTTTGAGCGGTTGCCTTAGTTTGAGGATTTGCCTTAGTTTGAGGGGTTGCCTTAGTTTGAGGGGTTGTCTTAGTTTGAGTGGTTGCCTCAGATTGAAGGGCTGCCTTAGTTTGAGCGGATGCCTGAATTTGAGGGGTTACCTTAGTTTGAGCTGTTGCCTTGGTTTGAGGGGTTGCCTTAGTTTGAGCGGTTGCCTTAGTTTGAGGGGTTGCCTTAGTTTGAGGGGTTGCCTTAGTTTGAATGGCTGCCTTAATTTGAGGGGATGCCTTAGTTTGAGGGGTTGCCTTACTTTGAGGGGTTACCTTAGTTTGAGCGGCTGCCTTAGTTTGAGCGGTTGCCTCAGCTTGAGGGGTTGCCTTAGTTTGAGGTGTTGCCTTAGTTTGGGGGGTTGCCTTAGTCTGAGTGGTTTCCTTAGTTTGAGGGTTTGCCTTAGTCTGAGTGGTTGCCTTAGGTTGAGGAGCTGCCTTAGTTTGAGCGTTTGCCTTACTTTGAGGGGTTGACTTAGTTTGACCGGTTGCCTTATTTTGAGCGGCTGCCTTAGTTTGATCGGTTGCCTTAGTTTGAGGGGTTCCTTAAGTTTGAGGGGCTGCCTTAGTTTGAGGGGCTGCCTTATTTTGAGCGGTTGCCTTAGTTTGAGCGGCTGCCTTAGTTTGAGCGGTTGACTTAGTTTGAGGGGCTGCCTTAGTTTGAGCTCCTGCCTTAGTTTGAGGAGCTGCCTTAGTTTGAGCGGCTGCCTTAGTATGAGGGGCTGCCTTAGTTTGAGCGGTTGCCTTAGTTTGAGCAGCTTCCTTAGTTTGAGCGGCTGCCTCAGTTGGAGCGGTTTCCTTAGTTTGAGGGGTTGCCTTCGTTTCAGGGGTTGCCTTAGTTTGAGCGGCTGCTTTAGTTTGAGGGGCTGTCTTAGTTTTAGCGGCTGCCTCAGTTTGAGCAGCTGCCTTCGTTTGAGCGGTTCCCTTAGTTTGAGCGGCTGCCTCAGTTTGAGGGTTTGCCTTAGTTTGAACGGATGCCTTAGTTTGAGGGTTTGCCTTAGTTTGAGGGGTTGCCTTAGTTTGAACGGTTGCCTTAGTTTGAGGGTTTGCCTTAGTTTGAGGGGTTGCCTCAGTTTGAGGGTTTACCTTAGTTTCAGGGTTTGCCTAGTTTGAACGGTTGCCTTAGTTTCAGGGTTTGCCTTAGTTTGAGGGGTTGCCTTAGTTTGAACGGTTGCCTTAGTTTGAGGGTTTGCCTTAGTTTGAGGGGTTGCCTTAGTTTGAGGGGTTGCCTTAGTTTGAGGGGCTGCCTTAGTCAGAACGGTTGCCTTAGTTTGAGGGTTTGCCTTAGTTTGAGGCGTTGCCTTATTTTGAGGGGTTGCCTTAGTTTGAGCGGCTGCCTTAGTTTGAGTGGTTGCCTTAGTTTGAGCGTCTGCCTCAGTTTGAGCGTATGCCTTAGTTTGAGTGGTTGCCTTCTTTTGAGATTCTGCTTAGTTTGAGGGGCTGCCATAGTTTGAGCGGTTGCCTTAGTTTGTGCGGCTGCCAAAGTTTGAGCGGCTGCCTTAGTTTGAGGGGTTGCCTTATTTTGAGGGGCTGTCTTAGTTTGAGATTCTGCTTTGTTTGTGCGGCTGCCTCAGTTTGAGCGGTTGCCTTAGTTTGACGGTTGCCTTAGTTTGAGGGTTTGCCTTAGTTTGAGGGGTTGCCTTAGTTTGAACGGTTGCCTTAGTTTGAGGGTTTGCCTTAGTTTGAGGGGTTGCCTTAGTTTGAGGGTTTGCCTTAGTTTGAGGGGTTGCCTTAGTTTGAACGGTTGCCTTCGTTTGAGGGTTTGCCTTAGTTTGAACGGTTGCCTTAGTTTCAGGGTTTGCCTTAGTTTGAGGGGTTGCCATAGTTTGAACGGTTGCCTTAGTTTGAGGGTTTGCCTTAGTTTGAGGGGTTGCCTTAGTTTGATGGGTTGCCTTAGTTTAAGGGGCTGCCTTAGTTTGAGCGGTTGCCTTAGTTTGAGGGGTTGCCTTAATTTGAGCGGCTGCCTTAGTTTGAGGGATTGCCTTAGTATGAGGGGTTGCCTTAGTTTGAACGGTTGCTCTAGTTTGAGAGTCTGCCTTAGTTTGAGCGGTTGCCTTAATTTGAGGGGTTGCCTTAGTTTGAGCGGTTGCCTTAGTTAGAGCGGTTGCCTTATTTTGAGAGTCTGCCTTAGTTTGAGGGGTTGCCTTAGTTTGAGCGTCTGCCTCAGTTTGAGGGTCTGCCTTAGTTTGAGCGGTTGCCTTAGTTTGAGATTCTGCTTCGTTTGAGGGGCTGCCTTAGTTTGAGCGGTTGCCTTAGTTTGTGCGGCTACCAAAGTTAGAGCGGCTGCCTTAGTTTGAGGGGTTGCCTGAGTTAGAGCGGTTGCCTTATTTTGAGGGGCTGTCTTAGTTTGAGATTCTGCTTAGTTTGTGCGGCTGCCTTAGTTTTAGCGGTTGCCTTAGTTTGTGCGGCTGCCTTAGTTTGAGGGATTGCCTTAGTTTGAGCGGCTGCCTTAGTTTGAGCGGTTCCCTTAGTTTGAGGGGCTGCCTTAGTTTGTGGGGTTGCTTTAGTTTGAGCGGTTGCCTTAGTACGAGGGGCTGCCTTAGTTTGAGCGGTTGCCTTAGTTTGAGTGGTTGCCTTAGTTTGAGGAGTTGCCTTAGTTTGAGGGGTTGCCTTAGGTTGAGGGGCTGCCTTAGTTTGAGGGTCTGCCTTAGTTTGAGCGTCTGCCTTAGTTTGAGCGGCTGCCTTAGTTTGAGCGGTTCCCTTAGTTTGAGGGTCTGCCTTAGTTTGTGGGGTTGCTTTAGTTTGAGCGGTTGCCTTATTTTGAGGGGCTGCCTTAGTTTGAGCGGGTGACTTAGTTTGAGTGGTTGCCTTAGTTTGAGGGGTTGCCTTAGTTTGAGGGGTTTCCTTAGGTTGAAGGGCTGCCTTATTTTGAGCGGTTGCGTTAGCTTGAGGGGTGGCCTTAGTTTGAGAGGTTGGCTTAGTTTGTGCGGCTGCCTGAGTTTGAGGGGTTGCCTTAGTTTGAGGGGTTGCCTTAGTTTGAGGCGTTGCTTTAGTTTGTGGGGTTGCCATAGTTTCAGCGGCTGCCTTTGTTTGAGGGGTTGCCTAAGTTTGAGGGGTTGCTTTAGTTTGAGCAGCTGCCTCAGTTTGAGCGGATGCCTTAGTTTGAGCGGCTGCCTCAGATTGAGGGGATGATTTAGTTTGAGGGGCAGACTTAGTTTGAGGGGCTGCCTTAGTTTGAGCTGCTGCATTAGTTTGAGCGGTTGCCTTAGTTTGAGGGGCTGCCTTAGTTTGAGGGGTTGCCTTAGTTTGAGCAGCTGCCTCAGTTTGAGCGGATGCCTTAGTTTGAGCGGCTGCCTCAGTTTGAGGGGCTGCTTTAGTTTGAGGGGCAGCCTTAGTTTGAGGGGCTGCCTTAGTTTGAACGGTTGCCTTAGTTTGAGGGGTTGCCTTAGTTTGAGCGGCTGCCTTAGTTTGAGGGGTTCCCTTAGTTTGAGGGGTTGCCTTAGTTTGAGCGGTTGCTTCAGTTTGAGAGTCTGCCTTAGTTTGAGCTGCTGCATTAGTTTGAGCGGTTGCCTTAGTTTGAGGGGCTGCCTTAGTTTGAGGGGTTGCCTTAGTTTGAGCAGCTGCCTCAGTTTGAGCGGCTGCCTTGTTTGAGGGGCTGCCTTGGTTAGAGCGGTTGCCTTATTTTGAGGGGCTGCCTTAGTTTGAGGGGTTGCCTTAGTTTGAGCGGCAGCCTCAGTTTGAGCGGCTGCCTTAGATAGAGCAGTTGCCTTATTTTGAGAGTCTGCTGAGTTTGAGCGGCTGCCTTAGTTAGAGCGGTTGCCCTATTTTGAGGGGCTGCCTTAGTTTGAGGTGTTGCCTTAGTTGGAGGGGTTGCCTTAGTCTGAGTGGTTGCCTTAGTTTGAGGGGTTGCCTTAGTGTGAGTGGTTGCCTTAGGTTGAGGTGCTGCCTTAGTTTGAGCGTTTGCCTTCGTTTGAGGGGTTGCCTTAGTTTGAGGGGTTGCCTTACTTTGAGGGGTTACCTTAGTTTGAGCGTCTGCCTTAGTTTGAGCGGTTGCCTCAGTTTGAGGGGTTGCCTTAGTTTGAGGTGTTGCCTTCGTTTGGGGGGTTGCCTTAGTCTGAGTGGTTTCCTTAGTTTGAGGGGTTGCCTTAGTCTGAGTGGTTGCCTTAGGTTGAGGAGCTGCCTTAGTTTGAGCGTTTGCCTTACTTTGAGGGGTTGACTTAGTTTGAGGGGCTGCCTTAGTTTGAGCTCCTGCCTTAGTTTGAGGGGCTGCCTTAGTTTGAGCGGCTGCCTTAGTTTGAGGGGCTGCCTTAGTTTGAGCGGTTGCCTTAGTTTGAGCAGCTTCCTTAATTTGAGCGGCTGCCTCAGTTGGAGCGGTTTCCTTAGTTTGAGGGGTTGCCTTCGTTTCAGGGGTTGCCTTAGTTTGAGCGGCTGCTTTAGTTTGAGGGGCTGTCTTAGTTTGAGCGGCTGCCTCAGTTTGAGGGTTTGCCTTAGTTTGAACGGATGCCTTAGTTTGAGGGTTTGCCTTAGTTTGAGGGGTTGCCTTAGTTTGAACGGTTGCCTTAGTTTGAGGGTTTGCCTTAGTTTGAGGGGTTGCCTTAGTTTGAACGGTTGCATTAGTTTCAGGGTTTGCCTTGTTTGAACGGTTGCCTTAGTTTCAGGGTTTGCCTTAGTTTGAGGGGTTGCCTTAGTTTGAACGGTTGCCTTAGTTTGAGGGTTTGCCTTAGTTTGAGGGGTTGCCTTAATTTGAGGGGTTGCCTTAGTTTGAGGGGCTGCCTTAGTTAGAACGGTTGCCTTAATTTGAGGGTTTGCCTTAGTTTGAGGCGTTGCCTTATTTTGAGGGGTTGCCTTAGTTTGAGCGTCTGCCTCAGTTTGAGCGTATGCCTTAGTTTGAGTGGTTGCCTTCTTTTGAGATTCTGCTTAGTTTGAGGGGCTGCCTTAGTTTGAGCGGTTGCCTTAGTTTGAGGGGCTGCCTTAGGTTGAGGGGTTGCCTTAGTTTGAGCAGCTGCCTCAGTTTGAGCGGCTGCCTTAGTTTGAGGGGCTGCCTTAGTTAGAGCTGTTGCCTTATATTGAGGGGCTGCCTTAGTTTGAGGGGTTGCCTTAGTTTGAGCGGCTGCCTCAGTTTGAGTGGCTACCTTGGTTAGAGCGGTTACCTTATTTTGAGAGTCTGCTGAGTTTGAGCGGCTGCCTTAGTTAGAGCGGTTGCCCTATTTTGAGGGGCTGCCTTAGTTTGAGGTGTTGCCTAAGTTGGAGGGGTTGCTTTTGTTTGAGAGTCTGCCTTAGTTTGAGCGGCTGCCTCAGTTTGAGGGGCTGCCTTAGTTTGAGCGGCTGCCTAAGTTTGAGCGGCTCCTTAGCTTGAGGGGCTGCCTTATTTTGAGGGGTTGCCTTAGTTTGAGCGGCTGCCTCAGTTTGAGCGGCTGCCTTATTTTGAGGGGTTGCCTTAGTTTGAGCGGTTACCTTATTTTGAGGGGCTGCCATAGTTTGAGGGGTTGCCTTAATTTGAGCGCTTGCCTTGGTTTGAGCAGTTGCCTGAGTTTGAGGGGCTGCCTTAATTTGAGCTGTTGCCTTCGTTTGAGAGTGTGCCTTAGTTTGAGGGGTTGCCTTAGTTTGAGCGGTTGCCTTAGTTTGAGGGGCTGCCTTCGTTTGAGCGGTTGCCTTAGTTTGAGGGGCTGCCTTAATTTGAGCGGTTGCCTTAGTTTGAGAGTCTGCCTTAGTTTGAGGGGTTGCCTTAGTTTGAGGGTCTGCCTTAGTTTGAGCGGTTGCCTTAGTTTGAGGGGCTGCCTTAGTTTGAGCGGTTGCCTTAGTTTGAGGGGCTGCCTTAATTTGAGCGGTTGACTTAGCTTGAGAGTCTGCCTTAGTTTGAGGTGTTGCCTTCGTTTGAGCGGTTGCCTTAGTTTGAGGGTTTGTCTTAGCTTGAGCGGTTCCCTTAGTTTGTGGGGTTGCCTTAGTTTGAGGGGTTGCCTTAGTTTGAGGGGTTGCCTTAGTTTGAGCTGTTGCCTTGGTTTGAGGGGTTGCCTTAGTTTGAGCGCTTGCCTTAGTTTGAGGGGTTGCCTTAGTTTGAGGGGTTGCCTTAGTTTGAATGGCTGCCTTAATTTGAGGGGATGCCTTAGTTTGAGGGGTTGCCTTACTTTGAGGGGTTACCTTAGTTTGAGCGGCTGCCTTAGTTTGAGCGGTTGCCTCAGTTTGAGGGGTTGCCTTAGTTTGAGGTGTTGCCTTAGTTTGGGGGGTTGCCTTAGTCTGAGTGGTTTCCTTAGTTTGAGGGTTTGCCTTAGTCTGAGTGGTTGCCTTAGGTTGAGGAGCTGCCTTAGTTTGAGCGTTTGCCTTACTTTGAGAGGTTGACTTAGTTTGACCGGTTGCCTTATTTTGAGCGGCTGCCTTAGTTTGATCGGTTGCCTTAGTTTGAGGGGTTCCTTAAGTTTGAGGGGCTGCCTTAGTTTGAGGGGCTGCCTTATTTTGAGCGGTTGCCTTAGTTTGAGCGGCTGCCTTAGTTTGAGCGGTTGACTTAGTTTGAGGGGCTGCCTTAGTTTGAGCTCCTGCCTTAGTTTGAGGGGCTGCCTTAGTTTGAGCGGCTGCCTTAGTTTGAGGGGCTGCCTTAGTTTGAGCGGTTGCCTTAGTTTGAGCAGCTTCCTTCGTTTGAGCGGCTGCCTCAGTTGGAGCGGTTTCCTTAGTTTGAGGGGTTGCCTTCGTTTCAGGGGTTGCCTTAGTTTGAGCGGCGGCTTTAGTTGAGGGGCTGTCTTAGTTTGAGCGGCTGCCTCAGTTTGAGCGGCTGCCTTCGTTTGAGCGGTTGCCTTAGTTTGAGCGGCTGCCTCAGTTTGAGGGTTTGCCTTAGTTTGAACGGATGCCTTAGTTTGAGGGTTTGCCTTCGTTTGAGGGGTTGCCTTAGTTTGAACGGTTGCCTTAGTTTGAGGGTTTGCCTTAATTTGAGGGGTTGCCTCAGTTTGAGGGTTTACCTTAGTTTCAGGGTTTGCCTAGTTTGAACGGTTGCCTTAGTTTCAGGGTTTGCCTTAGTTTGAGGGGTTGCCTTAGTTTGAACGGTTGCCTGAGTTTGAGGGGTTGCCTTAGTTTGAGGGGTTGCCTTAGTTTGAGGGGCTGCCTTAGTTAGAACGGTTGCCTTAGTTTGAGGGTTTGCCTTAGTTTGAGGCGTTGCCTTATTTTGAGGGGTTGCCTTAGTTTGAGCGGCTGCCTTAGTTTGAGTGGTTGCCTTAGTTTGAGCGTCTGCCTCAGTTTGAGCGTATGCCTTAGTTTGAGTGGTTGCCTTCTTTTGAGATTCTGCTTAGTTTGAGGGGCTGCCTTAGTTTGAGCGGTTGCCTTAGTTTGTGCGGCTGCCAAAGTTTGAGCGGCTGCCTTAGTTTGAGGGGTTGCCTTATTTTGAGGGGCTGTCTTAGTTTGAGATTCTGCTTTGTTTGTGCGGCTGCCTCAGTTTGAGCGGTTGCCTTAGTTTGACGGTTGCCTTAGTGTGAGGGTTTGCTTTAGTTTGAACGGATGCCTTAGTTTGAGGGTTTGCCTTAGTTTGAGGGGTTGCCTTAGTTTGAACGGTTGCCTTAGTTTGAGGGTTTGCCTTAGTTTGAGGGGTTGCCTTAGTTTGAGGGTTTGCCTTAGTTTGAGGGTTTGCCTTAGTTTGAACGGTTGCCTTCGTTTGAGGGTTTGCCTTAGTTTGAACGGTTGCCTTAGTTTCAGGGTTTGCCTTAGTTTGAGGGGTTGCCATAGTTTGAACGGTTGCCTTAGTTTGAGGGTTTGCCTTAGTTTGAGGGGTTGCCTTAGTTTGAGGGGTTGCCTTAGTTTAAGGAGCTGCCTTAGTTTGAACGGTTGCCTTAGTTTGAGGGTTCGCCTTAGTTTGAGCGGTTGCCTTAGTTTGAGGGGTTGTCCTTAATTTGAGCGGCTGCCTTAGTTTGAGGGGTTGCCTTAGTATGAGGGGTTGCCTTAGTTTGAACGGTTGCTATAGTTTGAGAGTCTGCCTTAGTTTGAGCGGTTGCCTTAATTGGAGGGGTTGCCTTAGTTTGAGCGGTTGCCTTAGTTTGAGGGGTTGTCCTTAATTTGAGCAGCTGCCTTAGTTTGAGGGGTTGCCTTAGTATGAGGGGTTGCCTTAGTTTGAACGGTTGCTATAGTTTGAGAGTCTGCCTTAGTTTGAGCGGTTGCCTTAATTTGAGGGGTTGCCTTAGTTTGAGCGGTTGCCTTATTTTGAGAGTCTGCCTTAGTTTGAGGGGTTGCCTTAGTTTGAGCGTCTGCCTCAGTTTGAGGGACTGCCTTAGTTTGAGCGGTTGCCTTAGTTTGAGATTCTGCTTCGTTTGAGGGGCTGCCTTAGTTTGAGCGGTTGCCTTAGTTTGTGCGGCTACCAAAGTTAGAGCGGCTGCCTTAGTTTGAGGGGTTGCCTGAGTTAGAGCGGTTGCCTTATTTTGAGGGGCTGTCTTAGTTTGAGATTCTGATTAGTTTGTGCGGCTGCCTTAGTTTTAGCGGTTGCCTTAGTTTCTGCGGCTGCCTTAGTTTGAGGGGCTGCCTTAGTTTGAGGGATTGCCTTAGTTTGAGCGGCTGCCTTAGTTTGAGCGGTTCCCTTAGTTTGAGGGGCTGCCTTAGTTTGTGGGGTTGCTTTAGTTTGAGCGGTTGCCTTAGTACGAGGGGCTGCCTTAGTTTGAGCGGTTGCCTTAGTTTGAGTGGTTGCCTTAGTTTGAGGAGTTGCCTTAGTTTGAGGGGTTGCCATAGTTTGAACGGTTGCCTTAGTTTGAGGGTTTGCCTTAGTTTGAGGGGTTGCCTTAGTTTGAGGGGTTGCCTTAGTTTGAGGGGTTGCCATAGTTTGAACGGTTGCCTTAGTTTGAGGGTTTGCCTTAGTTTGAGGGGTTGCCTTAGTTTGAGGGGTTGCCTTAGTTTAAGGAGCTGCCTTAGTTTGAACGGTTGCCTTAGTTTGAGGGTTCGCCTTAGTTTGAGCGGTTGCCTTAGTTTGAGGGGTTGTCCTTAATTTGAGCGGCTGCCTTAGTTTGAGGGGTTGCCTTAGTATGAGGGGTTGCCTTAGTTTGAACGGTTGCTATAGTTTGAGAGTCTGCCTTAGTTTGAGCGGTTGCCTTAATTGGAGGGGTTGCCTTAGTTTGAGCGGTTGCCTTAGTTTGAGGGGTTGTCCTTAATTTGAGCAGCTGCCTTAGTTTGAGGGGTTGCCTTAGTATGAGGGGTTGCCTTAGTTTGAACGGTTGCTATAGTTTGAGAGTCTGCCTTAGTTTGAGCGGTTGCCTTAATTTGAGGGGTTGCCTTAGTTTGAGCGGTTGCCTTATTTTGAGAGTCTGCCTTAGTTTGAGGGGTTGCCTTAGTTTGAGCGTCTGCCTCAGTTTGAGGGACTGCCTTAGTTTGAGCGGTTGCCTTAGTTTGAGATTCTGCTTCGTTTGAGGGGCTGCCTTAGTTTGAGCGGTTGCCTTAGTTTGTGCGGCTACCAAAGTTAGAGCGGCTGCCTTAGTTTGAGGGGTTGCCTGAGTTAGAGCGGTTGCCTTATTTTGAGGGGCTGTCTTAGTTTGAGATTCTGATTAGTTTGTGCGGCTGCCTTAGTTTTAGCGGTTGCCTTAGTTTCTGCGGCTGCCTTAGTTTGAGGGGCTGCCTTAGTTTGAGGGATTGCCTTAGTTTGAGCGGCTGCCTTAGTTTGAGCGGTTCCCTTAGTTTGAGGGGCTGCCTTAGTTTGTGGGGTTGCTTTAGTTTGAGCGGTTGCCTTAGTACGAGGGGCTGCCTTAGTTTGAGCGGTTGCCTTAGTTTGAGTGGTTGCCTTAGTTTGAGGAGTTGCCTTAGTTTGAGGGGTTGCCTTAGGTTGAGGGGCTGCCTTAGTTTGAGGGTCTGACTTAGTTTGAGCGTCTGCCTTAGTTTGAGCGGCTGCCTTAGTTTGAGCGGTTCCCTTAGTTTGAGGGTCTGCCTTAGTTTGTGGGGTTGCTTTAGTTTGAGCGGTTGCCTTATTTTGAGGGGCTGCCTTAGTTTGAGCGGGTGACTTAGTTTGAGTGGTTGCCTTAGTTTGAGGGGTTGCTTTAGTTTGAGGGGTTTCCTTAGGTTGAAGGGCTGCCTTATTTTGAGCGGTTGCCTTAGCTTGAGGGGTGGCCTTAGTTTGAGAGGTTGGCTTAGTTTGTGCGGCTGCCTGAGTTTGAGGGGTTGCCTTAGTTTGAGGGGTTGCCTTAGTTTGAGGGGTTGCTTTAGTTTGAGGCGTTGCTTTAGTTTGAGGGGTTGCCATAGTTTGAGCGGCTGCCTTAGTTTGAGTGGTTGCCTTAGTTTGAGGGGTTGCCTTAATTTGAGCAGCTGCCTCAGTTTGAGCGGATGCCTTAGTTTGAGCGGCTGCCTCAGTTTGAGGGGCTGATTTAGTTTGAGGGGCAGACTTAGTTTGAGGGGCTGCCTTAGTTTGAGCTGCTGCATTAGTTTGAGCGGTTGCCTTAGTTTGAGGGGCTGCCTTAATTTGAGGGGTTGCCTTAGTTTGAGCAGCTGCCTCAGTTTGAGCGGATGCCTTAGTTTGAGCGGCTGCCTCAGTTTGAGGGGCTGCTTTAGTTTGAGGGGCAGCCTTAGTTTGAGGGGCTGCCTTAGTTTGAACGGTTGCCTTAGTTTGAGGGGTTGCCTTAGTTTGAGCGGCTGCTTTAGTTTGAGGGGTTCCCTTAGTTTGAGGGGTTGCCTTAGTTTGAGCGGTTGCTTCAGTTTGAGAGTCTGCCTTAGTTTGAGCTGCTGCATTAGTTTGAGCGGTTGCCTTAGTTTGAGGGGCTGCCTTAGTTTGAGGGGTTGCCTTAGTTTGAGCAGCTGCCTCAGTTTGAGCGGCTGCCTTGTTTGAGGGGCTGCCTTGGTTAGAGCGGTTGCCTTATTTTGAGGGGCTGCCTTAGATTGAGGGGTTGCCTTAGTTTGAGCGGCAGCCTCAGTTTGAGCGGCTGCCTTAGATAGAGCAGTTGCCTTATTTTGAGAGTCTGCTGAGTTTGAGCGGCTGCCTTAGTTAGAGCGGTTGCCCTATTTTGAGGGGCTGCCTTAGTTTGAGGTGTTGCATTAGTTGGAGGGGTTGCCTTAGTCTGAGTGGTTGCCTTAGTTTGAGGGGTTGCCTTAGTGTGAGTGGTTGCCTTAGGTTGAGGTGCTGCCTTAGTTTGAGCGTTTGCCTTCGTTTGAGGGGTTGCCTTAGTTTGAGGGGTTAACTTAGTTTGACGGGTTTCCTTAGTTTGAGCGGTTGCCTTAGTTTTAGGGGTTGCCTTAGTTTGAGCGGCTGCCTTAGTTTGAGGGGTTGCTTTAGTTTGAGCGGCTGCCTTAGTTTGATCGAATGCCTTAGTTAGATCAGTTGCCTTAGTTTGAGGGGCTGCCTTAGTTTGAGGGCCTGCCTTAGTTTGAGCGGTTGCCTTAGTTTGAGAGGCTGCCTTAGTTTGAGCGGCAGCCTTAGTTTGAGCGGTTGACTTAGTTTGAGGGGTTCCTTAAGTTTGAGGGGCTGCCTTAGTTTGAGGGCCTGCCTTAGTTTGAGCGGTTGCCTTAGTTTGAGAGGCTGCCTTAGTTTGAGCGGCAGCCTTAGTTTGAGCGGTTGACTTAGTTTGAGGTGTTGCCTTAGTTTGAGCGGCTGCCTTAGTTTGAGGGGCTGCCTTAGTTTGAACGGTTGCCTTAGTTTGAGGGGCTGCCTTAGTTTGAGGGGTTTCCTTCGTTTGAGGGGCAGCTTAGTTTGAGGGGTTGCCTTAGTTTGAGTGGCTGCTTTAGTTTGAGGGGCTGCCTTAGTTTGAGCGGCTGCCATAGTTTGAGCGGTTGCCTTAGTTTGAGCGGCTGCCTCAGTTTGAGCGGCTGCCTTAGTTTGAGCGGCTGCCTCAGTTTGAGCGGCTGCCTCAGTTTGAGCGGTTGCCATAGTTTGAACGGTTGCCTTAGTTTTAGGGTTTGCCTTAGTTTGAATGGTTGCCTTAGATTGAGGGTTTGCCTTCGTTTGAGGGGTTGCCTCAGTTTGAACGGTTGCCTTTGTTTGAGGGTTTGCCTTAGTTTGAGGGGTTGCCTCAGTTTGAGGGGCTGCCTAAGTTTGAGCTGCTGCCTCAGTTTGAGCGGCTGCCTCAGTTTGAGCGGATGCCATAGTTTGAACGGTTGCCTTAGTTTTAGGGTTTGCCTTAGTTTGAACGGTTGCCTTAGTTTGAGGGTTTGCCTTAGTTTGAGGGGTTGCCTTAGTTTGAACGGTTGCCTTTGTTTGAGGGTTTGCCTGAGTTTGATGGGTTGCGTTAGTTTGAACGGTTGCCTTATTTTGAGGGTTTGCCTTAGTTTGAACGGTTGCCTTAGTTTCAGGGTTTGCCTAAGTTTGAGGGTTTGCCTCAGTTTGAAAGTTTGCCTTAGTTTGAGGGTTTGCCTTAGTTTGAGCGGTTGCCTTAGTTTGAGCGGCTGCCTTAGTTTGAGCGGATGCCTTAGTTTGAGGGGCTGCTTTAGTTTGAGGGTCTGCCTTAGTTTGAGCGGTTGCCTGAGTTTGAGCTGCTGCCTTAGTTTGAGGGTCTGCCTTAGTTTGAGCGGTTGCCTTAGTTTGAGGGGTTGCCTTAGTTTGAGGGGTTGCCTTAGTTTGAGGGTTTGCCTTAATTTGAGGGGTTGCCTTAGTTTGAGGGGTTGCCTTAGTTTGAAAGGTTGCCTTAGTTTGAGGGTTTGCCTTAGTTTGAGCGGTTCCCTTCGTTTGAGCGGCTGCCTTAGTTTGAGGGTCTGCCTTAGTTTGAGCGGATGCCTTAGTTTGAGGGGCTGCCATAGTTTGAACGGTTGCCTTAGTTTGAGGGTTTGCCTTAGTTTGAGATTCTGCTTAGTTTGAGGGGCTGCCTGAGTTTGAGCGGTTGCCTTAGATGGAGGGGCTGCCTTAGATTGAGGGGTTGCCTTAGATTGAAGGGTTGCCTTAGTTTGAGCGGCTGCCTTAGTTTGAGGGGATGCCTTAGTTTGAGCGGTTGCCTTAGTTTGAGGGGTTGCCTTAGTTTGAGGGGTTGCCTTAGTTTGAGGGGTTGCCTTAGTTTGAACGGTTGCTTTAGTTTGAGAGTCTGCCTTAGTTTGAGCGGTTGCCTTAATTTGAGCGGTTGCCTTAGTTTGAGCGGGTTGCCTTAGTTTGAACGGTTGCTTTAGTTTGTGAGTCTGCCTTAGTTTGAGCGGTTGCCTTAATTTGAGGGGTTGCCTTCGTTTGAGGGGTTGCCTTACTTTGAACGGTTGCTTTAGTTTGAGAGTCTGCCTTAGTTTGAGCGGTTGCCTTAATTTCAGGGGTTGCCTTAGTTTGAGGGGCTCCCTTAGTTTGAGCGGTTGCCTTAGTTAGAGCGTCTGCCTCAGTTTGAGCGTATGCGTTAGTTTGAGCGGTTGCCTTAGTTTCAGATTCTGCTTAGTTTGAGGGGGTTCCTTAGTTTGAGCGGTTGCCTTAGTTTGAGCGGCTGCCTAAGTTTGAGCGGCTGCCTTAGTTTGAGGGGTTGCCTTAGTTAGAGCGGTTGCCTTATTTTGAGGGGCTCCCTTAGTTTGAGATTCTGCTTAGTTTGAGCAGCTGCCTTAGTTTTAGCAGTAGCCTTAGTTTGAGCGGCTGCCTTAGTTTGAGGGGCTGCCTTAGTTTGAAGGGTTGCCTTAGTTTGAGCGGCTGCCTTAGTTTGAGCGGTTCCCTTAGTTTGAGGAGCTGCCTTAGTTTGTGGGGTTGCTTTAGTTTGAGCGGTTGCCTCAGTTTGAGGGGCTGCCTTAGTTTGAGCGATTGCCTTAGTTTGAGTGGTTGCCTTAGTTTGAGGGGTTGCCTTAGTTTGAGGGGTTGCCTCAGGTTGAGGGGCTTCCTTAGTTTGATGGGCTGCCTTAGTTTGAGCGGCTGCCTTAGTTTGAGCGGATGCCTTAGTTTGAGCGGTTCCCTTATTTTGAGGGGCTGCCTTAGTTTGTGGGGTTCCTTTAGTTTGAGCGGTTGCCTTAGTTTGAGTGGTTGCCTTAGTTTGAGGGGTTGCCTTAGTTTGAGGTGTTGCCTCAGGTGGAAGTGCTGCCTTATTTTGAGCGGTTGCCTTAGTTTGAGGGGTTGCCTTAGTTTGAGGGGTTGGCTTAGTTTGAGCGGTTGCCTTAGTTTGAGAGTCTGCCTTAGTTTGAGAGTCTGCCTTAGTTTGAGGGGTTGACTTAGTTTGACGGGTTGCCTCAGTTTGAGCGGATGCCTTAGTTTTAGGGGTTGCCTTAGTTTGAGCGGCTGCCTTAGTTTGAGCGGTTGACTTAGTTTGAGGGGTTGCCTTAGTTTGAGCGGCTGCCTTAATTTGAGGGTCTGCCTTAGTTTGAGCGGTTGCCTTAGTTTGAGGGCCTGCCTTAATTTGAACGGTTGCCTTCGTTTGAGCGGCTGCCTTAGATTGAGCGGATGCCTTAGTTTGAGGGGCTGCTTTAGTTTGAGGGTCTGCCTTAGTTTGAGCGGTTGCCTGAGTTTGAGCTGCTGCCTTAGTTTGAGGGTCTGCCTTAGTTTGAGCGGCTGCCTCAGTTTGAGGGGCTGCCTTAATTTGAGGGGCTGCTTTAGTTTGAGCGGCTGCCTCAGTTTGAGGGGCTGCCTTAGTTTGAGGGGCTTCCTTAGTTTGAGCGGTTGCCTTAGTTTGAGGGGTTGCCTTAGATTGAGCGGCTGCCTTAGTTTGAGGGGTTGCCTTACTTTGAGCGCTTGCTTTAGTTTGAGAGTCTGCCTTAGTTTGAGCTGCTGCATTAGTTTGAGCGGTTGCCTTAGTTTGAGGGGCTGCCTTAGTTTGAGGGGTTGCCTTAGATGGAGCAGCTGCCTCAGTTTGAGCGGCTGCCTTAGTTTGAGGGACTGCCTTCGTTAGAGCGGTTGCCTTATTTTGAGGGGCTGCCTTAGTTTGAGGGGTTGCCTTAGTTTGAGCGGCAGCCTTAGTTTGAACGGTTGCCTCAGTTTAAGGGTTTGCCTCAGTTTGAGGGGTTGCCTTAGTTTGAGGGGTTGCCTTAGTTTGAGCGGCAGCCTTAGTTTGAACGGTTGCCTCAGTTTAAGGGTTTGCCTCAGTTTGAGGGGTTGCCTTAGTTTGAACGGTTGCCTTAGTTTGATGGTTTGCCTTAGTTTGAGGGGTTGCCTGAGTTTGAGGGTTTGCCTTAATTTGAGGGGTTGCCTTAGTTTGAACGGTTGCCTTAGTTTGAGGGACTGCCTTCGTCAGAGCGGTTGCCTTATTTTGAGGGGCTGCCTTATTTTGAGGGGTTGCCTTAGTTTGAGAGGCAGCCTTAGTTTGAACGGTTGCCTCAGTTTAAGGGTTTGCCTCAGTTTGAGGGGTTGCCTTACTTTGAGCGCTTGCTTAAGTTTGAGATTCTTCTTAGTTTGAGGGGCTGCCTGAGTTTGAGCGGTTGCCTTAGATGGAGGGGCTGCCTTAGTTTGAGGGGTTGCCTTAGATTGAAGGGTTTCCTTAGTTTAAGCGGCTGCCTTAGTTTGAGGGTTTGCCTTAGTTTGAGATTCTGCTTAGTTTGAGGGGCTGCCTGAGTTTGAGCGGTTGCCTTAGATGGAGGGGCTGCCTTAGTTTGAGGGGTTGCCTTAGATTGAAGGGTTGCCTTAGTTTGAGCGGCTGCCTTAGTTTGAGGGGATGCCTTAGTTTGAGGGGTTGCCTTAGTTTGAACGGTTGCTTTCGTTTGAGAGTCTGCCTTAGTTTGAGCGGTTGCCTTAATTTGAGGGGTTGCCTTAGTTTGAGGGGTTGCCTTAGTTTGAACGGTTGCTTTAGTTTGAGAGTCTGCCTTAGTTTGAGCGGTTGCCTTAATTTGAGGGGTTGCCTTAGTTTGAGGGGTTGCCTTACTTTGAACGTTTGCTTTAGTTTGAGAGTCTGCCTTAGTTTGAGCGGTTGCCTTAATTTCAGGGGTTGCCTTAGTTTGAGGGGCTCCCTTAGTTTGAGCGGTTGCCTTATTTTGAGAGTCTGCCTTAGTTTGAGTGGTTGCCTTAGTTTGAGCGTCTGCCTCAGTTTGAGCGTATGCCTTAGTTTGAGCGGTTGCCTTAGTTTGAGATTCTGCTTAGTTTGAGGGGGTTCCTTAGTTTGAGCGGTTGCCTTAGTTTGAGCGGCTGCCTAAGTTTGAGCGGCTGCCTTAGTTTGAGGGGTTGCCTTAGTTAGAGCGGTTGCCTTATTTTGAGGGGCTGCCTTAGTTTGAGATTCTGCTTAGTTTGAGCAGCTGCCTTAGTTTTAGCAGTAGCCTTAGTTTGAGCGGCTGCCTTAGTTTGAGGGGCTGCCTTAGTTTGAAGGGTTGCCTTAGTTTGAGCTGCTGCATTAGTTTGAGCGGTTCCCTTAGTTTGAGGGGCTGCCTTAGTTTGAGGGGTTGCCTTAGTTTGAGCAGCTGCCTCAGTTTGAGCGGCTGCCTTAGTTTGAGGGATTGCCTTCGTTAGAGCGGTTGCCTTATTTTGAGGGGCTGCCTTAGTTTGAGGGGTTGCCTTAGTTTGAGCGGCAGCCTTAGTTTGAACGGTTGCCTCAGTTTAAGGGTTTGCCTCAGTTTGAGGGGTTGCCTTAGTTTGAACGGTTGCCTTAGTTTGATGGTTTGCCTTAGTTTGAGGGGTTGCCTTAGTTTGAGGGTTTGCCTTAATTTGAGGGGTTGCCTTTGTTTGAACGGTTGCCTTAGTTTGAGGGTTTGCCTTAGTTTGAACTGTTGCCTCAGTTTCAGGGTTTGCCTTAGTTTGAGGGGTTGCCTTAGTTTGAGGGTTTGCCTTAGTTTGAGCGGTTCCCTTCGTTTGAGCGGCTGCCCTAGTTTGAGGGTCTGCCTTAGTTTGAGCGGATGCCTTAGTTTGAGGGGCTGCCATAGTTTGAACGGTTGCCTTAGTTTGAGGGTTTGCCTTAGTTTGAGATTCTGCTTAGTTTGAGGGGCTGCCTGAGTTTGAGCGGTTGCCTTAGATGGAGGGGCTGCCTTAGATTGAGGGGTTGCCTTAGATTGAAGGGTTGCCTTAGTTTGAGCGGCTGCCTTAGTTTGAGGGGATGCCTTAGTTTGAGCGGTTGCCTTAGTTTGAGGGGTTGCCTTAGTTTGAGGGGTTGCCTTAGTTTGAACGGTTGCTTTAGTTTGAGAGTCTGCCTTAGTTTGAGCGGTTGCCTTAATTTGAGCGGTTGCCTTAGTTTGAGGGGTTGCCTTACTTTGAACGGTTGCTTTAGTTTGAGAGTCTGCCTTAGTTTGAGCGGTTGCCTTAATTTCAGGGGTTGCCTTAGTTTGAGGGGCTCCCTTAGTTTGAGCGGTTGCCTTAGTTAGAGCGTCTGCCTCAGTTTGAGCGTATGCGTTAGTTTGAGCGGTTGCCTTAGTTTCAGATTCTGCTTAGTTTGAGGGGGTTCCTTAGTTTGAGCGGTTGCCTTAGTTTGAGCGGCTGCCTAAGTTTGAGCGGCTGCCTTAGTTTGAGGGGTTGCCTTAGTTAGAGCGGTTGCCTTATTTTGAGGGGCTCCCTTAGTTTGAGATTCTGCTTAGTTTGAGCAGCTGCCTTAGTTTTAGCAGTAGCCTTAGTTTGAGCGGCTGCCTTAGTTTGAGGGGCTGCCTTAGTTTGAAGGGTTGCCTTAGTTTGAGCGGCTGCCTTAGTTTGAGCGGTTCCCTTAGTTTGAGGAGCTGCCTTAGTTTGTGGGGTTGCTTTAGTTTGAGCGGTTGCCTCAGTTTGAGGGGCTGCCTTAGTTTGAGCGATTGCCTTAGTTTGAGTGGTTGCCTTAGTTTGAGCGATTGCCTTAGTTTGAGGGGTTGCCTCAGGTTGAGGGGCTTCCTTAGTTTGATGGGCTGCCTTAGTTTGAGCGGCTGCCTTAGTTTGAGCGGATGCCTTAGTTTGAGCGGTTCCCTTATTTTGAGGGGCTGCCTTAGTTTGTGGGGTTGCTTTAGTTTGAGCGGTTGCCTTAGTTTGAGTGGTTGCCTTAGTTTGAGGGGTTGCCTTAGTTTGAGGTGTTGCCTCAGGTGGAAGTGCTGCCTTATTTTGAGCGGTTGCCTTAGTTTGAGGGGTTGCCTTAGTTTGAGGGGTTGGCTTAGTTTGAGCGGTTGCCTTAGTTTGAGAGTCTGCCTTAGTTTGAGAGTCTGCCTTAGTTTGAGGGGTTGACTTAGTTTGACGGGTTGCCTCAGTTTGAGCGGATGCCTTAGTTTTAGGGGTTGCCTTAGTTTGAGCGGCTGCCTTAGTTTGAGCGGTTGACTTAGTTTGAGGGGTTGCCTTAGTTTGAGCGGCTGCCTTAATTTGAGGGTCTGCCTTAGTTTGAGCGGTTGCCTTAGTTTGAGCGGCTGCCTTAATTTGAGGGGTTGCCTTAGTTTGAGCGGCTGCCTTAATTTGAGGGCCTGCCTTAATTTGAACGGTTGCCTTCGTTTGAGCGGCTGCCTTAGATTGAGCGGATGCCTTAGTTTGAGGGGCTGCTTTAGTTTGAGGGTCTGCCTTAGTTTGAGCGGTTGCCTGAGTTTGAGCTGCTGCCTTAGTTTGAGGGTCTGCCTTAGTTTGAGCGGCTGCCTCAGTTTGAGGGGCTGCCTTAATTTGAGGGGCTGCTTTAGTTTGAGCGGCTGCCTCAGTTTGAGGGGCTGCCTTAGTTTGAGGGGCTTCCTTAGTTTGAGCGGTTGCCTTAGTTTGAGGGGTTGCCTTAGATTGAGCGGCTGCCTTAGTTTGAGGGGTTGCCTTACTTTGAGCGCTTGCTTTAGTTTGAGAGTCTGCCTTAGTTTGAGCTGCTGCATTAGTTTGAGCGGTTGCCTTAGTTTGAGGGGCTGCCTTAGTTTGAGGGGTTGCCTTAGTTGGAGCAGCTGCCTCAGTTTGAGCGGCCGCCTTAGTTTGAGGGACTGCCTTCGTTAGAGCGGTTGCCTTATTTTGAGGGGCTGCCTTAGTTTGAGGGGTTGCCTTAGTTTGAGCGGCAGCCTTAGTTTGAACGGTTGCCTCAGTTTAAGGGTTTGCCTCAGTTTGAGGGGTTGCCTTAGTTTGAACGGTTGCCTTAGTTTGATGGTTTGCCTTAGTTTGAGGGGTTGCCTGAGTTTGAGGGTTTGCCTTAATTTGAGGGGTTGCCTTAGTTTGAACGGTTGCCTTAGTTTGAGGGACTGCCTTCGTCAGAGCGGTTGCCTTATTTTGAGGGGCTGCCTTATTTTGAGGGGTTGCCTTAGTTTGAGCGGCAGCCTTAGTTTGAACGGTTGCCTCAGTTTAAGGGTTTGCCTCAGTTTGAGGGGTTGCCTTACTTTGAGCGCTTGCTTAAGTTTGAGATTCTTCTTAGTTTGAGGGGCTGCCTGAGTTTGAGCGGTTGCCTTAGATGGAGGGGCTGCCTTAGTTTGAGGGGTTGCCTTAGATTGAAGGGTTTCCTTAGTTTAAGCGGCTGCCTTAGTTTGAGGGTTTGCCTTAGTTTGAGATTCTGCTTAGTTTGAGGGGCTGCCTGAGTTTGAGCGGTTGCCTTAGATGGAGGGGCTGCCTTAGTTTGAGGGGTTGCCTTAGATTGAAGGGTTGCCTTAGTTTGAGCGGCTGCCTTAGTTTGAGGGGATGCCTTAGTTTGAGGGGTTGCCTTAGTTTGAACGGTTGCTTTCGTTTGAGAGTCTGCCTTAGTTTGAGCGGTTGCCTTAATTTGAGGGGTTGCCTTAGTTTGAGGGGTTGCCTTAGTTTGAACGGTTGCTTTAGTTTGAGAGTCTGCCTTAGTTTGAGCGGTTGCCTTAATTTGAGGGGTTGCCTTAGTTTGAGGGGTTGTCTTACTTTGAACGTTTGCTTTAGTTTGAGAGTCTGCCTTAGTTTGAGCGGTTGCCTTAATTTCAGGGGTTGCCTTAGTTTGAGGGGCTCCCTTAGTTTGAGCGGTTGCCTTAGTTAGAGCGGTTGCCTTATTTTGAGAGTCTGCCTTAGTTTGAGTGGTTGCCTTAGTTTGAGCGTCTGCCTCAGTTTGAGCGTATGCCTTAGTTTGAGCGGTTGCCTTAGTTTGAGATTCTGCTTAGTTTGAGGGGGTTCCTTAGTTTGAGCGGTTGCCTTAGTTTGAGCGGCTGCCTAAGTTTGAGCGGCTGCCTTAGTTTGAGGGGTTGCCTTAGTTAGAGCGGTTGCCTTATTTTGAGGGGCTGCCTTAGTTTGAGATTCTGCTTAGTTTGAGCAGCTGCCTTAGTTTTAGCAGTAGCCTTAGTTTGAGCGGCTGCCTTAGTTTGAGGGGCTGCCTTAGTTTGAAGGGTTGCCTTAGTTTGAGCGGCTGCCTTAGTTTGAGCGGTTCCCTTAGTTTGAGGAGCTGCCTTAGTTTGTGGGGTTCCTTTAGTTTGAGCGGTTGCCTGAGTTTGAGGGGCTGCCTTAGTTTGAGCGATTGCCTTAGTTTGAGTGGTTGCCTTAGTTTGAATGGTTGCTTAGTTTGAGGGGTTGCCTCAGGTTGAGGGGCTTCCTTAGTTTGATGGGCTGCCTTAGTTTGAGCGGCTGCCTTAGTTTGAGCGGATGCCTTAGTTTGAGCGGTTCCCTTATTTTGAGGGGCTGCCTTAGTTTGTGGGGTTGCTTTAGTTTGAGCGGTTGCCTTAGCTTGAGGGGCTGCCTTAGTTTGAGCGGTTGCCTTAGTTTGAGTGGTTGCCTTAGTTTGAGGGATTGCCTTAGTTTGAGGTGTTGCCTCAGATGGAAGTGCTGCCTTATTTTGATCGGTTGCCTCAGTTTGAGGGGTTGCCTTAGTTTGAGGGGTTGGCTTAGTTTGAGCGGTTGCCTTAGTTTGAGAGTCTGCCTTAGTTTGAGAGTCTGCCTTAGTTTGAGCGGCTGCCTTAGTTTGAGCGGTTGGCTTAGTTTGAGGGGCTGCCTTAGTTTGAGGGGTTGCCTTAGTTTGAGCGGTTGCCTTAGTTTGAGGGTTTGCCTTAGTTTGAGCGGCTTCCTTAGTTTGAGCGGCTGCCTTAGTTTGAGGGGTTGCCTTAGTTTGAGCGGCTTCCTTAGTTTGAGCGGTTGCCTTAGTTTGAGAGTCTGCCTCAGTTTGAGGGGTTGCCTTAGTTTGAGCGGCTGCCTTAGTTTGAGGGGTTGCCTTAGTTTGAGGGGTTGCCTGAGTTTGAGCGGTTGCTTTAGTTTGAGGGGATGCCTTAGTTTGAGGGGTTGACTTAGTTTGACGGGTTGCATTAGTTTGAGCGGTTGCCTTAGTTTTAGGGGTTGCCTTAGTTTGAGCGGCGGCCTTAGTTTGAGTGGTTGCTTTAGTTTGAGCGGCTGCCTTAGTTTGAGCGAATGCCTTAGTTTGATCGGTGGCCTTAGTTTGAAGGGTTCCTTAAGTTTGAGGGGTTGCCGTGGTTTGAGGGGCTGCCTTAGTTTGAGCGGTTGACTTAGTTTGAGGGGTTGCCTTAGTTTGAGCGGCTGCCTTAGTTTGAGGGGCTGCCTTAGTTTGAGCGGTTGCCTTAGTTTGAGGGGTTGTCTTCGTTTGAGGGGCAGCCTTAGTTTGAGGGGTTGCCTTTGTTTGAGCGGCTGCTTTAGTTTGAGGGGCTGCCTTAGTTTGGGCTGCTGCCTTAGTTTGAGGGGCTGCCTTAGTTTGAGCGGCTGCCTTAGTTTGAGGGGCTGCCTTAATTTGAGCGGTTGCCTAAGTTTGAGCAGCTTCCTTAGTTTGAGCGGCTGCCTCAGTTTGAGCCGTTGCCTCAGGTTGAGGGGCTGCCTTAATTTGAGGGGTGCCATACTTTGAGGGCCTGCCTTAGTTTGAGCGGTTGCCTTAGATTGAGGGGTTGCCTTAGTTTGAGCGGCTGCCTTAGTTTCGGTTGCCTTAGTTTGACGGGTTGCCTCAGTTTGAGCGGATGCCTTAGTTTTAGGGGTTGCCTTAGTTTGAGCGGCTGCCTTAGTTTGAGCAGCTTCCTTAGTTTGAGCGGCTGCCTCAGTCTGAGCGGATGCCTTAGTTGGAGGGGTTGCCTTAGTCTGAGGGGCAGCCTTAGTTTGAGTGGTTGCCTTAGTTTGAGCGGCTGCTTTAGTTTGAGAGTCTGCCTTAGTTTGAGCGGCTGCCTTAGTTTGAACGGTTGCCTTAGTTTGAGCGGCTGCCTTAGTTGGAGGGGCTGCCTTAGTTTGAGCGGCTGCCTTAGTTTGAGCAGCTTCCTTAGTTTGAGCGGCTGCCTCAGTTTGAGCGGTTGCCTTAGTTGGAGGGGTTGCCTTAGTTTGAGGGGGAGCCTTAGTTTGAATGGTTGCCTTAGTTTAAGCGGCTGCTTTAGTTTGAGAGTCTGCCTTAGTTTGAGCGGCTGCCTTAGTTTGAACGGTTGCCTTAGTTTGAGCGGCTGCCTCAGTTTGAGCGGCTGCCTTAGTTTGAGCGGTTGCCTTAATTTGAGGGGCTGCCTTAGTTTGAGGGGTTGCCTTAGTTTGAGCGGTTGCCTTAGTTTGAGGGGTTGCCTTAGTTTGAGCGGCTTCCTTAGTTTGAGCGGTTGCCTTAGTTTGAGAGTCTGCCTCAGTTTGAGGGGTTGCCTTAGTTTGAGCGGCTGCCTTAGTTTGAGGGGTTGCCTTAGTTTGAGGGGTTGCCTGAGTTTGAGCGGTTGCTTTAGTTTGAGGGGATGCCTTAGTTTGAGGGGTTGACGTAGTTTGACGGGTTGCATTAGTTTGAGCGGTTGCCTTAGTTTTAGGGGTTGCCTTAGTTTGAGCGGCGGCCTTAGTTTGAGTGGTTGCTTTAGTTTGAGCGCCTGCCTTAGTTTGAGCGAATGCCTTAGTTTGATCGGTGGCCTTCGTTTGAAGGGTTCCTTAAGTTTGAGGGGTTGCCGTGGTTTGAGGGGCTGCCTTAGTTTGAGCGGTTGCCTTTGTCTGAGCGGCTGCCTTAATTTGAGCGGCTGCCTTAGTTTGAGCGGTTGACTTAGTTTGAGGGGTTGCCTTAGTTTGAGCGGCTGCCTTAGTTTGAGGGGCTGCCTTAGTTTGAGGGGCTGCCTTAGTTTGAGCGGTTGCCTTAGTTTGAGCAGCTTCCTTAGTTTGAGCGGCTGCCTCAGTTTGAGCGGTTGCCTTAGTTTGAGGGGTTGTCTTCGTTTGAGGGGCAGCCTTAGTTTGAGGGGTTGCCTTTGTTTGAGCGGCTGCTTTAGTTTGAGGGGCTGCCATAGTTTGGGCGGCTGCCTTAGTTTGAGGGGCTGCCTTAGTTTGAGCGGCTGTCTTAGTTTGAGGGGCTGCCTTAATTTGAGCGGTTGCCTAAGTTTGAGCAGCTTCCTTAGTTTGAGCGGCTGCCTCAGTTTGAGCCGTTGCCTCAGGTTGAGGGGCTGCCTTAATTTGAGGGTTGCCTTACTTTGAGGGGCTGCCTTACTTTGAGCGGTTGCCTTAGATTGAGGGGTTGCCTTAGTTTGAGCGGCTGCCTTAGTTTCGGTTGCCTTAGTTTGACGGGTTGCCTTAGTTTGAGGGGCTGCCTTAGTTTGAGCGGTTGCCTTAGATTGAGGGGTTGCCTTAGTTTGAGCGGCTGCCTTAGTTTGAGGGGCTGCCTTAGTTTGAGCGGCTGCCTTAGTTTGAGGGGTTGCCTTAGTTTGAGCGGCTTCCTTAGTTTGAGCGGCTGCCACAGTTTGAGCGGTTGCCTTAGTTTGAGGGGCTGCCTTAGTTTGAGGGGTTGCCTTAGTTTGAGGGGTTCCCTTAGTTTGAGAGGCTTCCTTCGTTTGAGGGGCTGCCTTAGTTTGAGGGGTTGCCTTAGTTTGAGCGGCTGCCTTAGTTTGAGGGACTGCCTTCGTTAGAGCGGTTGCCTTATTTTGAGGGGCTGCCTTAGTTTGAGCGGCTTCCTTAGTTTGAGCGGCTGCCTTAGTTTGAGGGACTGCCTTCGTTTGAGGGGTTGCCTTAGTTTGAGCGGCTTCCTTAGTTTGAGCGGCTTCCTTAGTTTGAGCGGCTGCCTTATTTTGAGGGCCTGCCTTAGTTTGAGGGGTTGCCTTAGTTTGAGGGGTTGCCTTAGTTTGAGCGCGAGCCTTAGTTTGAACGGTTGCCTCAGTTTAAGGGTTTGCCTCAGTTTGAGGGGTTGCCTTAGTTTGAACGGTTGCCTTAGTTTGATGGTTTGCCTTAGTTTGAGGGGTTGCCTGAGTTTGAGGGTTTGCCTTAATTTGAGGGGTTGCCTTAGTTTGAACGGTTGCCTTAGTTTGAGGGTTTGCCTTAGTTTGAACTGTTGCCTCAGTTTCAGGGTTTGCCTTAGTTTGAGGGGTTGCCTTTGTTTGAAAGGTTGCCTTAGTTTGAGGGTTTGCCTTAGTTTGAGCTGTTCCCTTCGTTTGAAAGGATGCCTTAGTTTGAGGGTCTGCCTTAGTTTGAGCGGATGCCTTAGTTTGAGGGGCTGCCATAGTTTGAACGGTTGCCTTAGTTTGAGGGTTTGCCTTAGTTTGAGATTCTGCTTAGTTTGAGGGGCTGCCTGAGTTTGAGCGGTTGCCTTAGATGGAGGGGCTGCCTTAGTTTGAGGGGTTGCCTTAGATTGAAGGGTTGCCTTAGTTTGAGCGGCTGCCTTAGTTTGAGGGGATGCCTTAGTTTGAGCGGTTGCCTTAGTTTGAGGGGTTGCCTTAGTTTGAGGGGTTGCCTTAGTTTGAGGGGTTGCCTTAGTTTGAACGGTTGCTTTAGTTTGAGAGTCTGCCTTAGTTTGAGCGGTTGCCTTAATTTGAGGGGTTGCCTTAGTTTGAGGGGTTGCCTTAGTTTGAACGGTTGCTTTAGTTTGAGAATCTGCCTTAGTTTGAGCGGTTGCCTTAATTTGAGGGGTTGCCTTAGTTTGAGGGGTTGCCTTACTTTGAACGGTTGCTTTAGTTTGAGAGTCTGCCTTAGTTTGAGCGGTGGCCTTAATTTCAGGGGTTGCCTTAGTTTGAGGGGCTCCCTTAGTTTGAGCGGTTGCCTCAGTTTGAGCGTATGCCTTAGTTTGAGCGTTTCCCTTAGTTTGATATTCTGGTTAGTTTGAGGGGGTTCCTTAGTTTGAGCGGTTGCCTTAGTTTGAGCGGCTGCCTAAGTTTGAGCGGCTGCCTTAGTGTGATGGGTTGCCTTAGTTAGAGCGGTTGCCTTATTTTGAGGGGCTGCCTTAGTTTGAGATTCTGCTTATTTTGAGCAGCTGCCTTAGTTTTAGCAGTCGCCTTAGTTTGAGCGGCTGCCTTAGTTTGAGGGGCTGCCTTAGTTTGAAGGGTTGCCTTAGTTTGAGCGGCTGCCTTAGTTTGAGCGGTTCCCTTAGTTTGAGGAGCTGCCTTAGTTTGTGGGGTTGCTTTATTTTGAGCGGTTGCCTTAGTTTGAGGGGCTGCCTTAGTTTGAGCGATTGCCTTAGTTTGAGTGGTTGCCTTAGTTTGAGGGGTTGCCTTAGTTTGAGGGGTTGCCTCAGGTTGAGGGGCTTCCTTAGTTTGATGGGCTGCCTTAGTTTGAGCGGCTGCCTTAGTTTGAGCGGATGCCTTAGTTTGAGCGGTTCCCTTATTTTGAGGGGCTGCCTTAGTTTGTGGGGTTGCTTTGGTTTGAGCGGTTGCCTTAGTTTGAAAGGCTGCCTTAGTTTGAGCGGTTGCCTTAGTTTGAGTGGTTGCCTTAGTTTGAGCGGTTGCCTTAGTTTGAGGTGTTGCCTCAGGTGGAAGTGCTGCATTATTTTGAGCGGTTGCCTTAGTTTGAGGGGTTGCCTTAGTTTGAGGGGTTGGCTTAGTTTGAGCGGTTGCCTTAGTTTGAGAGTCTGCCTTAGTTTGAGGGGTTGACTTAGTTTGACGGGTTGCCTCAGTTTGAGCGGTTGCCTTAGTTTGAGGGGCTGCCTTAGTTTGAGCGATTGCCTTAGTTTGAGTGGTTGCCTTAGTTTGAGGGGTTGCCTTAGTTTGAGGGGTTGCCTCAGGTTGAGGGGCTTCCTTAGTTTGATGGGCTGCCTTAGTTTGAGCGGCTGCCTTAGTTTGAGCGGATGCCTTAATTTGAGCGGTTCCCTTATTTTGAGGGGCTGCCTTAGTTTGTGGGGTTGCTTTGGTTTGAGCGGTTGCCTTAGTTTGAAAGGCTGCCTTAGTTTGAGCGGTTGCCTTAGTTTGAGTGGTTGCCTTAGTTTGAGCGGTTGCCTTAGTTTGAGGTGTTGCCTCAGGTGGAAGTGCTGCATTATTTTGAGCGGTTGCCTTAGTTTGAGGGGTTGCCTTAGTTTGAGGGGTTGGCTTAGTTTGAGCGGTTGCCTTAGTTTGAGAGTCTGCCTTAGTTTGAGGGGTTGACTTAGTTTGAGGGGTTGCCTCAGGTTGAGGGGCTTCCTTAGTTTGATGGGCTGCCTTAGTTTGAGCGGCTGCCTTAGTTTGAGCAGATGCCTTAGTTTGAGCGGTTCCCTTATTTTGAGGGGCTGCCTTAGTTTGTGGGGTTGCTTTAGTTTGAGCGGTTGCCTTAGTTTGAGGGGCTGCCTTAGTTTGAGCGGTTGCCTTAGTTTGAGTGGTTGCCTTAGTTTGAGGGGTTGCCTTAGTTTGAGGTGTTTCCTCAGGTGGAAGTGCTGCCTTATTTTGAGCGGTTGCCTTAGTTTGAGGGGTTGCCTTTGTTTGGGGGGTTGGCTTAGTTTGAGCGGTTGCCTTAGTTTGAGAGACTGCCTTAGTTTGAGAGTCTGCCTTAGTTTGAGGGGTTGACTTAGTTTGACGGGTTGCCTCAGTTTGAGCGGATGCCTTAGTTTTAGGGGTTGCCTTAGTTTGAGCGGCTGCCTTAGTTTGAGCGGTTGACTTAGTTTGAGGGGTTGCCTTAGTTTGAGCGGCTGCCTTAATTTGAGGGTCTGCCTTAGTTTGAGCGGTTGCCTTAGTTTGAGGGTTTGCCTTAGTTTTAGATTCTGCTTAGTTTGAGGGGCTGCCTGAGTTTGAGCGGTTGCCTTAGATGGAGGGACTGCCTTAGTTTGAGGGGTTGCCTTTGATTGAAGGGTTGCCTTAGTTTGAGCGGCTGCCTTAGTTTGAGGGGATGCCTTAGTTTGAGGGGTTGCCTTAGTTTGAGGGGTTGCCTTAGTTTGAGGGGTTGCCTTAGTTTGAACGGTTGCTTTCGTTTGAGAGTCTGCCTTAGTTTGAGCGGTTGCCTTAATTTGAGGGGTTGCCTTAGTTTGAGGGGTTGCCTTAGTATGAACGGTTGCTTTAGTTTGAGAGTCTGCCTTAGTTTGAGCAGTTGCCTTAATTTGAGGGGTTGCCTTAGTTTGAGGGGTTGCCTTACTTTGAACGTTTGCTTTAGTTTGAGAGTCTGCCTGAGTTTGAGCGGTTGCCTTAATTTCAGGGGTTGCCTTAGTTTGAGGGGCTCCCTTAGTTTGAGCGGTTGCCTTAGTTAGAGCGGTTGCCTTATTTTGAGAGTCTGCCTTAGTTTGAGTGGTTGCCTTAGTTTGAGCGTCTGCCTCAGTTTGAGCGTATGCCTTAGTTTGAGCGGTTGCCTTAGTTTGAGATTCTGCTTAGTTTGAGGGGGTTCCTTAGTTTGAGCGGTTGCCTTAGTTTGAGCGGCTGCCTAAGTTTGAGCAGCTGCCTTAGTTTGAGGGGTTGCCTTAGTTAGAGCGGTTGCCTTAGTTTGAGCGGTTGCCTTAGTTTGAGGGGCTGCCTTAGTTTGAGGGGTTGCCTTAGTTTGAGCGGTTGCCTTAGTTTGAGGGTTTGCCTTAGTTTGAGCGGATGCCTTAGTTTGAGGGGCTGCCATAGTTTGAACGGTTGCCTTAGTTTGAGGGTTTGCCTTAGTTTGAGATTCTGCTTAGTTTGAGGGGCTGCCTGAGTTTGAGCGGTTGCCTTAGATGGAGGGGCTGCCTTAGTTTGAGGGGTTGCCTTAGATTGAAGGGTTGCCTTAGTTTGAGAGTCTGCCTTAGTTTGAGGGGTTGACTTAGTTTGACGGGTTGCCTCAGTTTGAGCGGATGCCTTAGTTTGAGGGGTTGCCTTAGTTTGAGCGGCTGCCTTAGTTTGAGCGGTTGACTTAGTTTGAGGGGTTGCCTTAGTTTGAGCGGCTGCCTTAGTTTGAGGGGCTGCCTTAGTTTCAGCGGTTGCCTTAGTTTGAGCAGCTTCCTTAGTTTGAGCGGCTGCCTCAGTTTGAGCGGTTGCCTTAGTTGGAGGGGTTGCCTTAGTTTGAGGGGCAGCCTTAGTTTGAGTGGTTGCCTTAGTTTGAGCGGCTTCTTTAGTTTGAGAGTCTGCCTTAGTTTGAGCGGCTGCCTTAGTTTGAACGGTTGCCTTAGTTTGAGCGGCTGCCTCAGTTTGAGCGGCTGCCTTAGTTTGAGCGGTTGCCTTAGTTTGAGGGGCTGCCTTAGTTTGAGGGGTTGCCTTAGTTTGAGCGGTTGCCTTAGTTTGAGGGTTTGCCTTAGTTTGAGCGGCTTCCTTAGTTTGAGCGGCTGCCTTAGTTTGAGGGGTTGCCTTAGTTTGAGCGGCTTCCTTAGTTTGAGCGGTTGCCTTAGTTTGAGAGTCTGCCTCAGTTTGAGGGGTTGCCTTAGTTTGAGCGGCTGCCTTAGTTTGAGGGGTTGCCTTAGTTTGAGGGGTTGCCTGAGTTTGAGCGGTTGCTTTAGTTTGAGGGGATGCCTTAGTTTGAGGGGTTGACTTAGTTTGAGGGGTTGCCTGAGTTTGAGCGGTTGCTTTAGTTTGAGGGGATGCCTTAGTTTGAGGGGTTGACTTAGTTTGACGGGTTGCATTAGTATGAGCGGTTGCCTTAGTTTTAGGGGTTGCCTTAGTTTGAGCGGCGGCCTTAGTTTGAGTGGTTGCTTTAGTTTGAGCGGCTGCCTTAGTTTGAGCGAATGCCTTAGTTTGATCGGTGTCCTTAGTTTGAAGGGTTCCTTAAGTTTGAGGGGTTGCCGTGGTTTGAGGGGCTGCCTTAGTTTGAGCGGTTGACTTAGTTTGAGGGGTTGCCTTAGTTTGAGCGGCTGCCTTAGTTTGAGGGGCTGCCTTAGTTTGAGGGGCTGCCTTAGTTTGAGCGGTTGCCTTAGTTTGAGCAGCTTCCTTAGTTTGAGCGGCTGCCTCAGTTTGAGCGGTTGCCTTAGTTTGCGGGGTTGTCTTCGTTTGAGGGGCAGCCTTAGTTTGAGGGGTTGCCTTTGTTTGAGCGGCTGCTTTAGTTTGAGGGGCTGCCTTAGTTTGGGCGGCTGCCTTAGTTTGAGGGGCTGCCTTAGTTTGAGCGGCTGCCTTAGTTTGAGGGGCTGCCTTAATTTGAGCGGTTGCCTAAGTTTGAGCAGCTTCCTTAGTTTGAGCGGCTGCCTCAGTTTGAGCCGTTGCCTCAGGTTGAGGGGCTGCCTTAATTTGAGGGGTGCCATACTTTGAGGGGCTGCCTTAGTTTGAGCGGTTGCCTTAGATTGAGGGGTTGCCTTAGTTAGAGCGGCTGCCTTAGTTTCGGTTGCCTTAGTTTGACGGGTTGCCTCAGTTTGAGCGGATGCCTTAGTTTTAGGGGTTGCCTTAGTTTGAGCGGCTGCCTTAGTTTAAGCGGTTGACTTAGTTTGAGGGGTTGCCTTATTTTGAGCGGCTGCCTTAGTTTGAGGGGCTGCCTTAGTTTGAGCGGCTGCCTTAGTTTGAGCAGCTTCCTTAGTTTGAGCGGCTGCCTCAGTTTGAGCGGTTGCCTTAGTTGGAGGGGTTGCCTTAGTTTGAGGGGCAGCCTTAGTTTGAGTGGTTGCCATACTTTGAGGGGCTGCCTTAGTTTGAGCGGTTGCCTTAGATTGAGGGGTTGCCTTAGTTTGAGCGGCTGCCTTAGTTTCGGTTGCCTTAGTTTGACGGGTTGCCTCAGTTTGAGCGGATGCCTTAGTTTTAGGGGTTGCCTTAGTTTGAGCGGCTGCTTTAATTTGAGCGGTTGACTTAGTTTGAGGCGTTGCCTTAGTTTGAGCGGCTGCCTTAGTTTGAGGGGCTGCCTTAGTTTGAGCGGCTGCCTTAGTTTGAGCAGCTTCCTTAGTTTGACGGGTTGCCTCAGTTTGAGCGGATGCTTTAGTTTTAGGGGTTGCCTTAGTTTGAGCGGCTGCCTTAGTTTGAGCGGTTGACTTAGTTTGAGGGGTTGCCTTAGTTTGAGCGGCTGCCTTAGTTTGAACGGTTGCCTTAGTTTGAGCGGCTGCCTCAGTTTGAGCGGCTGCCTTAGTTTGAGCGGTTGCCTTAGTTTGAGGGGCTGCCTTAGTTTGAGGGGTTGCCTTAGTTTGAGCGGTTGCCTTAGTTTGAGGGGTTGCCTTAGTTTGAGCGGCTTCCTTAGTTTGAGCGGTTGCCTTAGTTTGAGAGTCTGCCTCAGTTTGAGGGGTTGCCTTAGTTTGAGCGACTGCCTTAGTTTGAGGGGTTGCCTTAGTTTGAGGGGTTGCCTGAGTTTGAGCGGTTGCTTTAGTTTGAGGGGATGCCTTAGTTTGAGGGGTTGACTTAGTTTGACGGGTTGCATTAGTTTGAGCGGTTGCCTTAGTTTTAGGGGTTGCCTTAGTTTGAGCGGCGGCCTTAGTTTGAGTGGTTGCTTTAGTTTGAGCGGCTGCCTTAGTTTGAGCGAATGCCTTAGTTTGATCGGTGGCCTTAGTTTGAAGGGTACCTTAAGTTTGAGGGGTTGCCGTGGTTTGAGGGGCTGCCTTAGTTTGAGCGGTTGCCTTTGTCTGAGCGGCTGCCTTAATTTGAGCGGCTGCCTTAGTTTGAGCGGTTGACTTAGTTTGAGGGGTTGCCTTAGTTTGAGCGGCTGCCTTAGTTTGAGGGGCTGCCTTAGTTTGAGGGGCTGCCTTAGTTTGAGCGGTTGCCTTAGTTTGAGCAGCTTCCTTAGTTTGAGCGGCTGCCTCAGTTTGAGCGGTTGCCTTAGTTTGAGGGGTTGTCTTCGTTTGAGGGGCAGCCTTAGTTTGAGGGGTTGCCTTTGTTTGAGCGGCTGCTTAGTTTGAGGGGCTGCCATAGTTTGGGCGGCTGCCTTAGTTTGAGGGGCTGCCTTAGTTTGAGCGGCTGCCTTCGTTTGAGGGGCTGCCTTAATTTGAGCGGTTGCCTAAGTTTGAGCAGCTTCCTTAGTTTGAGCGGCTGCCTCAGTTTGAGCCGTTGCCTCAGGTTGAGGGGCTGCCTTAATTTGAGGGGTGCCTTACTTTGAGGGGCCGCCTTACTTTGAGCGGTTGCCTTAGATTGAGGGGTTGCCTTAGTTTGAGCGGCTGCCTTAGTTTCGGTTGCCTTAGTTTGACGGGTTGCCTTAGTTTGAGCGGCTGCCTTAGTTTGAGCGGTTGCCTTAGATTGAGGGGTTGCCTTAGTTTGAGCGGCTGCCTTAGTTTGAGGGGCTGCCTTAGTTTGAGCGGCTGCCTTAGTTTGAGGGGTTGCCTTAGTTTGAGCGGCTTCCTTAGTTTGAGCGGCTGCCACAGTTTGAGCGGTTGCCTTAGTTTGAGGGGCTGCCTTAGTTTGAGGGGTTGCCTTAGTTTGAGGGGTTCCCTTAGTTTGAGAGGCTTCTTTCGTTTGAGAGGCTGCCTTAGTTTGAGGGAATGCCTTAATTTGAGCGGCTTCCTTAGTTTGAGCGTCTGCCTTAGTTTGAGGGGTTGCCTTAGTTTGAGCGGCTGCCTTAGTTTGAGGGACTGCCTTAGTTTGAGGGGTTGCCTTAGTTTGAGGGGTTCCCTTAGTTTGAGAGGCTTCTTTCGTTTGAGAGGCTGCCTTAGTTTGAGGGAATGCCTTAATTTGAGCGGCTTCCTTAGTTTGAGCGGCTGCCTTAGTTTGAGGGGTTGCCTTAGTTTGAGCGGCGTCCTTAGTTAGAGCGGTTGCCTTATTTTGAGGGGCTGCCTTAGTTTGAGGGGTTGCCTTAGTTTGAGCGTGAGCCTTAGTTTGAACGGTTGCCTCAGTTTAAGGGTTTGCCTCAGTTTGAGGGGTTGCCTTAGTTTGAACGGTTGCCTTAGTTTGATGGTTTGCCTTAGTTTGAGGGGTTGCCTGAGTTTGAGGGTTTGCCTTAATTTGAGGGGTTGCCTTAGTTTGAACGGTTGCCTTAGTTTGAGGGTTTGCCTTAGTTTGAACTGTTGCCTAAGTTTCAGGGTTTGCCTTAGTTTGAGGGGTTGCCTTTGTTTGAAAGGTTGCCTTAGTTTGAGGGTTTGCCTTAGTTTGAGCGGTTCCCTTCGTTTGAGCGGCTGCCTTAGTTTGAGGGTCTGCCTTAGTTTGAGCGGATGCCTTAGTTTGAGGGGCTGCCATAGTTTGAACGGTTGCCTTAGTTTGAGGGTTTGCCTTAGTTTGAGATTCTGCTTAGTTTGAGGGGCTGCCTGAGTTTGAGCGGTTGCCTTAGATGGAGGGGCTGCCTTAGTTTGAGGGGTTGCCTTAGATTGAAGGGTTGCCTTAGTTTGAGCGGCTGCCTTAGTTTGAGGGGATGCCTTAGTTTGAGCGGTTGCCTTAGTTTGAGGGGTTGCCTTAGTTTGAGGGGTTGCCTTAGTTTGAGGGGTTGCCTTAGTTTGAACGGTTGCTTTAGTTTGAGAATCTGCCTTAGTTTGAGCGGTTGCCTTAATTTGAGGGGTTGCCTTAGTTTGAGGGGTTGCCTTACTTTGAACGGTTGCTTTAGTTTGAGAGTCTGCCTTAGTTTGAGCGGTTGCCTTAATTTCAGGGGTTGCCTTAGTTTGAGGGGCTCCCTTAGTTTGAGCAGTTGCCTCAGTTAGAGCGGTTGCCTTATTTTGAGAGTCTGCCTTAGTTTGAGTGGTTGCCTTAGTTTGAGCGTCTGCCTCAGTTTGAGCGTATGCCTTAGATTGAGCGGTTCCCTTAGTTTGATATTCTGCTTAGTTTGAGGGGGTTCCTTAGTTTGAGCGGTTGCCTTAGTTTGAGCGGCTGCCTAAGTTTGAGCGGCTGCCTTAGTGTGAGGGGTTGCCTTAGTTAGAGCGGTTGCCTTATTTTGAGGGGCTGCCTTAGTTTGAGATTCTGCTTAGTTTGAGCAGCTGCCTTAGTTTTAGCAGTCGCCTTAGTTTGAGCGGCTGCCTTAGTTTGAGGGGCTGCCTTAGTTTGAAGGGTTGCCTTAGTTTGAGCGGCTGCCTTAGTTGGAGCGGTTCCCTTAGTTTGAGGAGCTGCCTTAGTTTGTGGGGTTGCTTTAGTTTGAGCGGTTGCCTTAGTTTGAGGGGCTGCCTTAGTTTGAGCGATTGCCTTAGGTTGAGTGGTTGCCTTAGTTTGAGGGGTTGCCTTAGTTTGAGGGGTTGCCTTGGGTTGAGGGGCTTCCTTAGTTTGATGGGCTGCCTTAGTTTGAGCGGCTGCCTTAGTTTGAGCGGATGCCTTAGTTTGAGCGGTTCCCTTATTTTGAGGGGCTGCCTTAGTTTGTGGGGTTGCTTTGGTTTGAGCGGTTGCCTTAGTTTGAAGGGCTGCCTTAGTTTGAGCGGTTGCCTTAGTTTGAGTGGTTGCCTTAGTTTGAGCGGTTGCCTTAGTTTGAGGTGTTGCCTCAGGTGGAAGTGCTGCCTTATTTTGAGCGGTTGCCTTAGTTTGAGGGGTTGCCTTAGTTTGAGGGGTTGGCTTAGTTTGAGCGGTTGCTTTAGTTTGAGAGTCTGCCTTAGTTCGAGAGTCTGCCTTAGTTTGAGGGGTTGACTTAGTTTGACGGGTTGCCTCAGTTTGAGCGGATGCCTTAGTTTTAGGGGTTGCCTTAGTTTGAGCGGCTGCCTTAGTTTGAGCGGTTGACTTAGTTTGAGGGGTTGCCTTAGTTTGAGGGGTTGCCTCAGGTTGAGGGGCTTCCTTAGTTTGATGGGCTGCCTTAGTTTGAGCGGCTGCCTTAGTTTGAGCGGATGCCTTAGTTTGAGCGGTTCCCTTATTTTGAGGGGCTGCCTTAGTTTGTGGGGTTGCTTTAGTTTGAGCGGTTGCCTTAGTTTGAGGGGCTGCCATAGTTTGAGCGGTTGCCTTAGTTTTAGTGGTTGCCTTAGTTTGAGGGGTTGCCTTAGTTTGAGGTGTTGCCTCAGGTGGAAGTGCTGCCTTATTTTGAGCGGTTGCCTTAGTTTGAGGGGTTGCCTTAGTTTGAGGGGTTGGCTTAGTTTGAGCGGTTGCCTTAGTTTGAGAGACTGCCTTAGTTTGAGAGTCTGCCTTAGTTTGAGGGGTTGACTTAGTTTGACGGGTTGCCTCATTTTGAGCGGATGCCTTAGTTTTAGGGGTTGCCTTAGTTTGAGCGGCTGCCTTAGTTTGAGCGGCTGCCTTAGTTTGAGGGGTTGCCTTAGTTAGAGCGGTTACCTTATTTTGAGGGGCTGCCTTAGTTTGAGATTCTCCTTAGTTTGAGCAGCTGCCTTAGTTTTAGCAGTAGCCTTAGTTTGAGCGGCTGCCTTAGTTTGAGGGGCTGCCTTAGTTTGAAGGGTTGCCTTAGTTTGAGCGGCTGCCTTAGTTTGAGCGGTTCCCTTAGTTTGAGGAGCTGCCTTAGTTTGTGGGGTTGCTTTAGTTTGAGCGGTTGCCTTAGTTTGAGGAGCTGCCTTAGTTTGAGCGATTGCCTTAGTTTGAGTGGTTGCCTTAGTTTGAGGGGTTGCCTTAGTTTGAGGGGTTGCCTCAGGTTGAGGGGCTTCCTTAGTTTGATGGGCTGCCTTAGTTTGAGCGGCTGCCTTAGTTTGAGCGGATGCCTTAGTTTGAGCGGTTCCCTTATTTTGAGGGGCTGCCTTAGTTTGTGGGGTTGCTTTAGTTTGAGCGGTTGCCTTAGTTTGAAGGGCTGCCTTAGTTTGAGCGGTTGCCTTAGTTTGAGTGGTTGCCTTAGTTTGAGCGGTTGCCTTAGTTTGAGGTGTTGCCTCAGGTGGAAGTGCTGCCTTATTTTGAGCGGTTGCCTTAGTTTGAGGGGTTGCCTTAGTTTGAGGGGTTGGCTTAGTTTGAGCGGTTGCCTTAGTTTGAGAGTCTGCCTTAGTTTGAGAGTCTGCCTTAGTTTGAGGGGTTGACTTAGTTTGACGGGTTGCCTCAGTTTGAGCGGATGCCTTAGTTTTAGGGGTTGCCTTAGTTTGAGCGGCTGCCTTAGTTTGAGCGGTTGACTTAGTTTGAGGGGTTGCCTTAGTTTGAGGGGTTGCCTCAGGTTGAGGGGCTTCCTTAGTTTGATGGGCTGCCTTAGTTTGAGCGGCTGCCTTAGTTTGAGCGGATGCCTTAGTTTGAGCGGTTCCCTTATTTTGAGGGGCTGCCTTAGTTTGTGGGGTTGCTTTAGTTTGAGCGGTTGCCTTAGTTTGAGGGGCTGCCTTAGTTTGAGCGGTTGCCTTAGTTTGAGTGGTTGCCTTAGTTTGAGGGGTTGCCTTAGTTTGAGGTGTTGCCTCAGGTGGAA